>NC_092170.1:7477954-8077954 GCF_045791955.1 Oncorhynchus clarkii lewisi
TGCGTGCGTGCGTGCGTGTGTGTGTACTCATTGGAGAAAGGGTGTCTTTAAGCCTTTAACTTTTATGTATTTGCATGTGTGTTTGTGTAAAACACTACTCCTACCAGTATGTCGACTCTCATCGTGTGTCCACGAAGCTAGATTATACTGTATGTCCTCATTCGTACAAACTGAGAAAATTGGCAAAGGGACATGTAAACAAACAAAAAATAAGTGCTTGTGTTTTCTGTAAGAAAGCCATGTTTGTCTGCTCGCCTTTGTGTGTGTCTGGGCAGCCATGGGGGTGAAGCGGAGCAACCAGACCAGAGCTCCAGCCCTTAGACCGCACCATCACCCGGTCCAGCGCTCAGTCTACCCCCCAGCAATTATGTCACCAGGTGCTTGCGGCTGGGGACCTGCTGACAGGAGGCACGTGTGACTGTACAGACCACCATCCCCTATATGCCCCAAACCACTCGGACTTACAAACTATCCCACAGCCAGGCGCTCCATCATTTTACTAGCCTATTAATCTCAAATGCCGAGCTCATTTAAATGGGTCAAAGAACCCCCCCTTCCCTTCCACACCACCCTACTTTAAAGTCCCTGCTCTGCAACTGGTGTTGAGTTACGAGGTGCCCCCCTTACCCCTCCACTTTGGGACAGTAATGACAAAGTTAACAGTAAACGGCCTGTGTTGACTTTTCACTGTACGGCCCCCTTCAGAGCCCTATGAGGCTGGACCAGTGAAGGCTATGAGGGAATATGTTGACCTTGGCCTCAGCTAGAGGTGCCTGCACACGCAGGCCTCCAGGGTAGAAACAGAGAGGCCCAAAGTCAAATATGTTCCCCCACCCCACCTGGAGAGGGGGTTATACACAGTGTTTAAAAGGATAGCCATTGAGAATGTCTGGCACATGTCGAGAGCCCGCGTTTACTAACCCCACACGTTCTATCCAGTGTTTTTTTACTTTGGATGTAATGTTGACATTCCAAACATTTGGAACGAGTACCAAGCAACGGGCCAGGCGGCCGGGGACTTTCAAAGAAAATACATATTGGAGGATATATTTTAAACCAAATATGAAGTCACCTCGGCGGAAGCCAGAGAAAATAATAATAACTTTCATAATGTGGTATGTCCAGGTGCACTCTCATTAGTTTCGTATCGAATAACAATTAAATCCCCCTCAGTGTATAACTTTTCAACCATGTCCTTTCTCGTGCACTCAGGCCTCGACTGACTTGAACGACTTCAAGATTAAACACGTCTTCCAGACAGTCAAATGTTACATTTGGTGTTTGAGTTATGATTGTGCTTTCTCTAAACTTCCAGAATGTAATATCTAAAGGAATTCAGTATTATTCAGTTATTCAGTGTTATTCGGTTTCATTGTTCACATTTGTTAAACCCACTTTCTAGCAAGGTGCTGTTTGGAGAAGGAGAGGCATGAAAGATTAGCATGACGAAAATGCTGGATTAGCCTAACCAGCCTAACTACATACATGATTCATGCTTAGCACACAGGAAAAAGGGGTCGGGAATTCTCATAGGCAACAATGCACTGTATATTAATTCAATTTAGGGTGAATATGATGAATATTCACAACTCCATCATTCTGACAGCCTTGGTTGGCTTGTTAGTGTTCTTACACTAACTGCCTACGGTTACACTGACGTGGTCTGTAGCCTGTGTACACAGATAGGCTTTATCAGAGCACAGACATCATCCAAAGGTAAAGAACAGCATCTCTTTAGGGCAGGGTTTCTTAAACTATGGGCCCCAAAGTGGGCCCTGGGCATGATAGAGGTGGGTCGTGAGTTGTGAGAATAAATCTACAATCACACACATTCTTAATTTGGGTCAACCGGAGGATGATTTGGCTCACGGAGAAGGTAAATTTCTCGTTTGGGTATCGAGTTGAAAAAGTTTAAGATCCCCTGCTCTAGGGGACACCGTTGAACACTTCCAAATGCTATTTTAGATGTGCACTTTTCCTGAGATGAGGCGTTTCCTCCAGTAGTACGAGCAGATTCATAACTGCCTCTGCTGCGATACAGTCACTTCGAAACCACAGGGGACTGCTCTGCTAGCAAGTTGTACCTTATTCTGTTGTCTGTTATTTATTTGACTTGCGGTCATTGCTATGTCCCAAATAGTCAGACACCAAATGACGCTGGATTACTCGTGCGTCTGTTCGTGAATGTATAACTGCCAAATAGAATACTGAGAGATCAAGTAACCTTTATCAACATCATAACAAAATCCTCAGTGGTGTTAAAAGGGCAAACTAAAATCTCTCTGATTTGCACCATGTGGGCAGTCTGCAATTTGAGTCTGAAGTCACAGTGTCCAACTCCCGAAAGCACATCACATGGCCATCTGACAAACCTGGCCTGTCACTTTGGGGCCTTAACAGGAAAGGGAACTTGCTATCAACAGCTGAGGGCTGTGAAAGAACAGACTGGCACAGACAGAGAGGCAGGCCACCATTAGAATAACAGCAACAGCTGCTCAGGAGAAGGAGACTGGTCTCCTTTAGCACCAAACAACACCTCACTGATTCTCACACCCAGGGAACCCAGACTCTGTGTGAGCGCTCCAGACAGCACCAGTCGTCAATAATGGAGCGAGCACAGAGTGCCTTAACTGAAGTACACCACTTGCGGAAAGCAACTGCTTGGAGGTTTGACCCAGGGTCCCTGTGCAGATGGACATTTACTGGTTTAGGGGCATGATTAAAAAATATTTTTTTGCCAATCTTGTGGCTGATCTCTTGTGTTTCCCTTGTGTTGCTGTTTACGGAGTGTGTGTTTCCATTGCTAACATTGATGTTACAGATTTGTGTGCCAAAAATGCCTGCATAGTGAACAGTTTGTCTCAATAATGCAGACAGATATGTGGGAAAGCAATTGCTTATTTAAAATGTTTGTTTTTATTAAATCAAATCTGCAATTCCACCACCACAACAAGCACATTGTAAAAAACAACCAGAGTCGTCTCGGGCCTCCATGGTCAGCAGTGTTGTGTCACAGCAAGCAGCAGAATACGGCAGGGAGACCCCACAAACTGAGTCCAGCCAGGCTGGAAATGTTTCCTGGAAACGGGAAAGGGTCTGGCGGGAAAGAGACGAGAGAGGATGAGGGTTGGCACTTTGGTGTCTATAAACTTCTGTGAAAGCAGTGTGTGTGTGTGTGTGTGTGTGTGTGTGTGTGTGTGTGTGTGTGTGTGTGTGTGTGTGTGTGTGTGTGTGTGTGTGTGTGTGTGTGTGTGTGTGTGCGTGTGTTTGCAGCCAGCTCCTCGGCTCTTGTCCAAACACATTCCACAGTGCCTTGTCACGCTTTTACTGGAAATAGAGGAAGCTAGGGCTACTGTGATGGGAGGGGCTGTCATTATTCTTAATGGTGGGGGGTTGGAAAACACTTTAGGAAGTGGAGTGGATGAAGGGGGGCTGAAAGTAAAGAATCTGGGGAACTGTGAAAGAAGGCCTAGAGAATAGGAGAGAAAAAGGAGAGCGAGATGGAAGAAGGGTAGTGTTGTGTAGCAAAAGCCAGAGGAGCTTTGTAGGGCTTCACATCATCAAAGGTCAGTGTGTTACTGTATGTTAGCAGGTGAGAGTTTTTTTGTTATGAATCTTGTTTTGGATGCAGCTCTGCAGAGTGGTCACTAGCGGGCACAGCCACAAACCTAACCTTAACCACACTGCTAACCATAACGTCTAGCCCTAACCATAAGTTAAGACCAAAAAACAAATGTTTGCTTTCATGAACTTTATAATATACAGCAGCCAATTGTGACTTTGCAGCTTGCCTATCGAAGGGAAAATCACTCAGTTCTGCCTCCAGGACAAGACTCATGACAATAAACGTCACCCTGCTGTATGTTTGTGGTGTGAAAAGTGTGACAGGGTTCTATGATTGAGTGGACTGTTGAATAAATCGGTTGATCCAGTTCTAGATGTTAATGTGTAAAAAAAAACATGATACAACATAATATTCAATAATATTAATATTATAATATAACGTTTCAAATTGACAACATACCACAAAGCACAGGACGATAGTAGGATGACTCTGTGCAAGGGTTCACACATACCATTGGCACATGATTGTCACCCCATTTGCTGATCATCAAAGTTCAGTGCCTTTGTCATTTTTAACACACCACTAAAACACTGATACGAGGAGGACCCCCATCTGAAACCTCAAAATAAAATATTTGCATGTTTAGTAACTGTTTTTATACCTTAAGTTACAATAATGACTGCAATGTACTAGTTACATTTACATATTTGGAGGGGAGGGACTTCCCTTAACAATAAGGGGCTGTCAAAAATTCTAGCCTATTGACTGCCAGGAAATATTTGTAGGAGAGTTTGTTTTGCGGTGTAGGGATAACACTAATTATTTCACAATTTACCTTCTATGCATTGCTGTTAAATCCCACATATGCCCATGCTTACATACAGTGCATAGAGTGAGATAGCCTTCTGTGATCCCTACTGGGACCACCACGCAACACTGGGTGACAACAATAGGCACTACCTATGCAAACAGAGCCATTCACATCCATTCAAGTCCACCTGAATATGGAAATGCCCTAATTGACACACAATCCATGAGAAAGGCCAGGTACGGAAAGCTCAGGAAGGGTTCGCTACGCTAAATCGTCAGTGTGGCCCATCTATTGCCTAAAAATGTGCATATGCATGGTGTCATGCAAACCCCTACTCCCTTACCAGTATCTCCATATTGTTTCCCTAGGGTGGACTTGCCATTCTGAGTCTAATACACTTCTTACATCCAATAATTTAATGGAGGCTTCCATCTAAAGGGATGCTTGGCGCACATAAGATGCTATTGATAAGTGGTTATCAATACCAGTAGAGGGAGTAACACATAACTTGTGGTGCAGTAATACTCCCCCAACTCAAAGTTTATCACTGGTTTGTTTGGGTCTTCTCAAAGTCAACATGTTGGGGCAGATACTAGTTCACATTGGCTAAGCTTAAAATGTAACACCCACACATGTAGTAGACAGGGGTTATCTCTCTGGTTAAAGGAGTTAAGTTCTTACACTAACAAGAGGTTTAACGTACCGCCTGATGCTCTCTCTGACCTAACCTCAATGTTGCCATTGGTTCCCCTTTCAAATGTACCATGGAGCATACCCAAACCTAGTGCATCCAGAAACCAAACACATGTGTGAATGTACACAGAAGAGAATAGGGACCCAGACAGGGAAGTCAATTCCAGGGAAGTTCCTGTCTGTCTATGTGTTCTGGACATCCCTGACACATGTTAAATAGGGAACCTCCAACAACGTCAGGGTGTTTTACAATGTTGCTGCTCTGTTGACATTGTTGTTTCTATGAGATAATCCTTCACCTGTGTGTGAGTGTCTGACTGTTTGCTGTGAAACTGTGCGACTGCGTTAAATGAGGGGCTTGTTTGTCCTTGAGCGGATGTCTGTGGGAACCTCACGTTATCTGTCCCCCAGAACAACACAGACAGGGACACATCTCCGAGGACTTTACACACAGGAAAGAGCCCTCATCCTACAGGTATATGCACCTGTTCCTGTCGCTATTGACTGTGCTGAGAAGGTGAGCTATCTCTCGGGCCGGGCCGGCATCTGAGCCCAGGCATGGTCCTCCTTCCCCATCCCGCCTGGCCCTCCAGAGCTCCAGACGTGTTAACAGCCAGGCCACTGCCAGGGACATGTTTATCTGAGCCGCATAGCGTATTTCTGGCCTGGCATATGTAGGGCCACAACAAAGGGCCTCTTGTGAGGACCGCACAATGAGGGCAGGTCCGGGTTGTTTGGGGGGCGAAGGCTGTGGGCGCGGGGTTTGGAGCTCCAACAGAGGCTCTGGGGCTGTCAAGGGGGGGACTGGAAGCTCCAGTGAAAGGGGGAAGAAAAAGGAGGAGAGGGAGAAGGAAAGGGAAGGGCAGCAGGATAGTTTGTGCATTACTAATAAATGACACCGTGGATGACATCTCAGACACAAGCAGTAAAAGGCTTCCCTTTGTAACAACAAGAAAGCTAGCTAGTAATGCTAGACTTTTTAACCATTTCTTCATTATCATCATATACAATGATGTTATTTAAACATGTTTTAAATTTACAGAATCATGTCAAAACAACAAGATTATATTATGTGTAATGAGAAGTTGCATGTCAAGACAACATGTGCCAAGATGTCTCCCTGTCATCAAACCATTTTATTTATAGTTTCAACCGTTTCTCTTTTGCAATGTGACCGTTCTCTGTCGCCCACAACTGCTAAAGTTTGAAAACCAATTCACAGAATCAGTTAACTGTATTGCCTGTATAAAACTGCCCATCAGGCTTTCCCCACTTGTTTTCATCTCCTGTGGGGAGTGGGTCCTGTTCAGGTCCAAAACCTCACTGCTACCGTTTACCTCTCCCAGCCCTGATAGCCAGGCAGTGGGTTATGTAACAGCCACCGCACAACGGAATCAGTTTCTAAGTCATTCCTTCCTGCAAGAAAACCAATACATCAACCAGTCATGATTGTGGGCAGATAAGGGCTAAGACCAAACAGCTACAGCAACTGACCACAAACGCTGCAGGGCAACCACTGAGCATCGCAGTTATTTAACTGTGCCCCGACTTTAATTCTCATGGAACACTCACCACGGTCATAAATGTCATAAATAATTACTGGAGAAAACACAACATTTTACTGGTAAAATGTTGCTGCGGCTTTGCATTAGAGTATGCCTATTGTATAGCAGCTTGGAGACACATCAGTGGGCTGCTTTACTAAGACAAAAAAGGTCCTAGGAGTCAGACACCAAAAAAAGAAGCTGAGACGTACCCATTGAGGGTCAAAGGCAAATGTGAGACATTTATGTGATGCTTACTTTAACAGCTATTGCACCCCCTCTTCTGTGATGGCTCTGCCATTGTGACCTGATTGTCTAATCATTAACAAGGCCCTTTTCCTCCATCCACCACTATAGATCCATGCACAGGAATCTGTGACAGAGGCCTGCTGGTTTGGCTCACATACAGCAGGGCCAATCAGAGGGAGAAGGTCCAAGCCGGCATCTGCATAATCCCATTGTTGCCCCAGTGAGCACCATCGCTCAAGCATAATTGGTGGAACCATCCTCCAGGAGGACATTGATTGTGCCTTGATAATTGTCACTTTTCAGAGTTGGCCCATCCTTGTCTCTTTTCTCTCTGTCTGGGAGGCTATGGATGCCCCTGCATCTTTCCCTCCACCTCCACAGCCTCACAAAAACAACACGAGATAAAATAAACCGTGTCAGGAGAGTGGTAGAGTGCACAATGTCTAGTAGACAGATACCGACATGAGATAAAGCTATAAAATGGCATTTAAAATGAGCCTATAGTACTATGAATCAGACTCCCTCACGAGACAGTCCCTAAAACAGAAATATACTGTCACCTGGCAGTATAGTGAGTTTTTTCTCTCACTGTTGTCGCTAAAGACAATTGACACGGTCTCTTCATTGTGTAGATAGACTTTAATCTGGTTTACCGACACTGTGACTCGACAAACAGCAACCCTGGATTCAGTTGCTTGTCTTTTCATGCCCTAATTAAACAACCCTCCTCCTTATCACCTTCGAAACGACAAGTGTCATCGTGGGATAGCAGACTTTTTTTGCTGGGCCCTATCTCCATTCTTACAGAATGGTATGAAGTGTTGACTCTACTGTTGACGATAAGGCATCGTAGTGGTTTAAAGGGACAGTGCTGTCTGCTGACCGAAAGTCTCTACGTAAATGTTTACAGAGCGTTTTAGATGTTTTTACTCGGGCACTATGCATAATGATGTAGGTGTTAGGGTTGTTTTCAGTCCGCACCATCAAATGCATCATCAAATGTCAGGTAGGGAGGGAGAGAGAGGCTTACGTTCATGCAATGACAGATCAGGAGACATACAGATGTAGGATCTTCATTTGAGGTAGTTTTCTCGAGCAGGAAAATATTCCTGCAGCAACAGGAAACGTGGATTATTATGTGGATTCAAATTAATGGTCATATTTTTTGGTAGGGTTTGATACATTTTTCGAAAGGAAACATCAAGTCTGAAATGTCAAAATGGCCTTTTAAACATCAAAGACACAACAAGTTGTAAATGGGATTCCTGCACTGCGGGAAAGTTCTCCTGCAAAAGGGTGATCAAATGAAGGTCGTACATCTGTAGTGAACTAAACACCAAATTAATTAAGTTGCCGTTCAAAGTGTTGGAGTTTGTAAGCTTTTCCCATCCTTTGTAAGAATTTGCCCTTGGATTTGCCTTCACTATCTTTTAAACGTTTGAGTATGCTCTCCCACCTACTGTGAACATAACAAACCTGTCTAGTTGGACTTTTCTCCAAGGTCTCTGGTAGACTGTGTTCTGTTCTGTGCATAAGGTTTAGAAAAAGAGGACATAAGCCTGTAGTCAGTCACCGGGGTTTGGATAGTTAGGGAGCACATTGCATTTCATACAACCACCTCTGTTGTCTGCCAGACAGGTGAATGTGTGTGTGTCATCTGCCCTCGATCTTCCTGTAAACAGTAAAAACAGTACTCCCATCCCTTTATTTCCAAATCCCAACAGTTCAACTGCTTCCTCCCCCTCACCCCAACCCCTCCCCGATATACTCAAACAATACCGTTTGACAGCAGGGCCTTTGTGTTAAGGGTGGGGCACTTGTTGTGGTTTGTGCTTGTGTTATGGCATCCATTTACAACTGAATACCTGAAATAACATCATGGGTGAAGGGCATTGTAGACTTCCTCTCTCCTGCAGATATGGTTTCATATTCAAATCTGGGCTTTTGACATGCCAAGCAAGCCACAAAATACATCCCCATATTATATTAGACCATAATGGCCCACAGTTCAATGGTTGGAAGAGATGAAAGTGATTGCATGCTGCAGCAGTCACATTCAATCAAAACCAACCAATAATTCTATTGATGCTTCACTTTCCCATGACTTACAGCCACATCAGAGTGGCTTATAATGAATTCATGAATAGCATATATCAATTTATTTATACCAACATAACTAACCCCAATAATAGACCGCTAGTACAAATCTGTGGCTTTTTGGAATTAGGTTTAAACTGTGAGTTATGGGGTATAGGAGATGCATATGTTCAACTTCGACATGTTTGTTTCATGTTTCCGCATTAGAATATCAAAAGTGAATGGGGGGAGAGAAGCCTACTACTACAACTCAAGAGGAGTCCCCTCCACGCAAGACACGCCTTGTCACCACAATGTGGGTGGAGCTAGGCCTCCTCAACTATTTATTGGGATTCCAACAGATGCCTGAGAAACTTCAGAAGCGCTTGATTAGAGCGTCTTCCTGCACCAACACAGAACACACTCTACTGTGAAGTGGGATAACCTGCCAGAGGCATAAGCACAATGCCGTCCGACTTCCTAACGCCGTTTTTGGAACTGGAGGATGAGTTCTGCAAGGTAAGAATACGTTTTTACATGTGTATTAATACGTTAGGCTATGTAGGATATGTCTGAAAGTTATACTGTGCATTTTAAAATGGTAAATAATCAAATACACAATTGTATCATTTTAACTTGGATTTGTATGTGCATCTTTTAATCAGTTTTGCCTAAAAAGAAAAGGCTTCAAACTTTCTCATTCACGTGCGTAACGGTATCCATCTGTTATTCATTCCCTGCCAAACGCATTATAGTCAACTTCCGGGCTATTGTGTTTGCTTGCAGTTTACAGTTTATTTGGTCCAGCATATATGTACATTGTATTATCTTGACCATGGCTTGAATCCCCGGTCTTGGAATGTGACTTCATTCCTCTCTTGTGTTATAGAATTTCCGTGGTCTGGACATGCCAGATGGCGCACCAGCCACCACGCAGATGCAGCGCATTGTGGGATTTCAGCGCAGACACTCACTATGCCCGGTCACCCTGCCCAACTCAAAGTTTAACAGCAGCATTGTGGACCCAATTGGCGAGCCAGCCTGCTGGGCCCTTACTAACACTGCTAACCAGCAGTGGAGCCTGAAACACCAGCAACAGTTGCCCCGCTCCTCTCTCAACAGCATCCCATTCCGTGTAGACCGTTCGATCAGTATGATAGAGGGCCATGTTGGCAGCTTCGGGTCCAGCGAGCAGCAGCTCCCCACCACCCCTCCTCTGATGCCCCCACCCGGTCTAAGTATCAGCACATGCTCCCTGTCATCTCCAAAGTCCCTCGCCCCCTCCCCTCCCATCTCCACCCGGTACAAAACCGAAATGTGCCGCACTTACGAGGAGAGTGGCACCTGCAAATACGGAGCCAAGTGTCAGTTTGCCCACGGCATGGATGAGCAGCGTGGCTTGAGCAGGCACCCAAAGTACAAAACCGAGCCATGCCGCACGTTCCACACCATTGGCTTTTGCCCCTACGGCGCGCGATGTCATTTCATCCATAACGCGGACGAGCAGCTCGGGCCCGATGGAGGAACGCCACCTCAGCGACTAAAGATAAGAGAACGCCCACAGCTGCTGCGTCACAGCATCAGTTTCGCTGGTTTCTCCTCTCCCCGAGCACTGACCGGATTCCATCCCGTTCCAGAGCCCATGCTGTTCTCTAGGGCTTCCTCGGTATCATCCCCGCCCTCCACAGGTAGTCCAGAACTGCTGTCCCCATTGTTTCCAGAACTTGCTACACTGAAGCACAACTATCCGTTCTCGTCTGACTGCGGAAACGACCAGATTAATAACAACCCTCACTTTTATGCTATCACTGACTCTAAGTGCCAAACTGTCTGTGCGCAAAAGTCAGCCGCACAGAACTCTCACCGCAATGCCTTCTCATTCACCGGACTGCCTGCTCTGCAGCGGTGTGCTTCACCTGACTCTCTCTCCGACCAGGAAGGCTACACCAGCTCCAGTAGCCTGAGTGGTTGTGAGTCCCCTGGACTTGAGGGCAGACGTCTCCCCATCTTTAGCCGCCTCTCTGTCTCAGATGACTGACCCATCTGACTGCATATTACTGTCTCATCATAGCAGGAGTTCTGCCCAATGTTTTAAAGCTATAGCCGACATATTTAAAACAATATATCATAACGTCCATGTATACTGTTGTATACCCGTATTAGCTACTATGGGTGGCTCAACTAGCTTTACAGTATCCGTGATGTCTTTGCTGAGAGTTCTGTTGAGGAATTTTCTGTACCCATTTCGGGAAAACAAAAGCATGCAGGTAATGATCATTTTGGGCTCGGTATAGGGACAAAACTATTGTCTACACGTGTGCTTTTTACAACTTCAATGGTTCTTCTTATAGCCTTGCCCTTTTAGTGTGTAACCAAAGCTGAACATAGTACCTTGTCTTGTAGGCAGAGTAAATGTTGAAACGTATCCCAAAATGTAGCTAGGCCTACCGTAAACAAAATGTAGCCTTTAGTAAAGGCGACTAATTGACAGTATTATCAAGTAGTCTAACCATAGGGCTTTTTGGATATTTATTTATTTTGTATGTTTTGCAGAGTTTGTTTACGATTGTGTTATGCATTTGTATATGATGCAGAAGAATGTGCTTCACTCTTCGCTTTGTTTGAGCTATCATGTAGTTTTAGAACTTTGAATTGCTTGAGTGTAGACACTGCCAGGACCATGTCCACCAGCATCTCCTTGTGCCAGTGAAAGCAATACTTGTGTTACAAGCTACCTTGTTCAATCAGTAAATACACGTATTGCCCTCACCGGGCATAATAAGTCACATGTTCTTACCCAACAAGTGCTTTTCAGCGTTTAGTCTGGGTTCAACGTTTCAACATTCAAGTTCAAGCTCCTGATATATTCATCCAGTTTTGCTTACTCGGCGAGACAAGATTCTCATACACAATTGTGTAACTTGTTTATATCCTATTATAAACATGATTTGTGGCGTTACATGCTAATAACGTAGGCAATGTATGAGTAATATGCGTTACGTCAACATGTTGGCCTCTTGCACACTAACTGTTATTAGACAAAGTGGCATGAATTACTATTTGTATTTTATCTTACAAGGAACGTGTCTTTTGTGCGCCAAGAGTGTTTTTTTTGTAGCTCATTTGCCGCGAGAAAGGACTGTAATTGTCTTTACTATTAGCCTTAACTGTGATGGAAAAACAAACAAGGCTTTGCATTTGTTAAATTAAAACTTATTTATTTTGTTTTTCAGAGCAAAAATGATACTTTCGGTTTTGTTGGTTTCTATATAATTTAAGTGTATTGTTTACATTCTATGGGATATGAATCCCTGTCTCTATCTTAATATATTTTTACCTGTTTGGTTCAAAATAAAACTCTGTTGGAAATCACGGCCTCACTGACTTGTTTCACTTAGAGGCACACTGCACTTCATACCATCACTGTTAAGCAATAAAGTGATATTATTACTCATCTTAGAAAAAGTGACAATAACATACGAAAACATACGTTTTACAATTATGTATGCTTTCTAAGAGGGGAAAATATTAGGATGTAATGTTTGTAATGGAGATTGAACAAGAATGGCTCTCCGCACAAAATGAGAACATGATACAACAATTTTATTTTATTTGGACACTCACAAACACAGAAGGGAACAGAAGTTGGGTTTTATGTGTGTATTGTTTGGCTTTGTTCTGGCATTCTGGTGTTAGCAGACTGAGAACATCCCACTGCTGAATAATCCCAGACAATAGCGATTGGCCGTTCTATTGAAAAAAATTGGGGTGGAGGGGGTTACTGCAAGACATGAAAAGGCATGGGGCTTTTGTGAGACTGCTCTCTCTCTTTCTCACTAACATCTGTATGCTAATGCTAGCCCATGGAAATGGACTGAGGCAGGGGAGGGAGATTTGCAAGTCCATTGAGGAGTCACAGGTCCAGGGAGCAGATTTATTGGGGACTACGAGAAGGGGGGGGGGGGGGGGGGGGGTGTAGAGGCTTTCAGTAGAATTGTTTACCACGAGGAGGAGGTGTAGCAGAGATGGGTGTTTGCATTTGTCTGAGTTATAAGCATCGAAGAGAGTAACTGAAAAACCACTGCAAAATGTCCCATCTGTAATCCATAAGAGGATTCTAATGCACTGTCTTCAACAATACACCTTGTGATAATATGCATTATAAATATATGGACCTAGACCGATACATGTATTCACATTCACAGTGCAATTTGCTCACTCTACAACCCCCTGGTTTATTGCAGAGGTGCTGCCCTCTAGTGGCGAAGATAATTAAGCATTTACCTTCAGAAATTAGTAAGATTTCCACTTTATGCAATGTTTAGGTATTCCTCATTGATGATTTAAACTTATACATTTATTCAAGTCATAATTGCAATATATTAAGGGTCTCTATTCATCTATTTCATCATCACCCTAACAAGGCACTCAAAAAAGTGTGATCCTTACCACATATGCAACATAGCCTTTGTCACCTTATATTTGCTAAATTATTTGTGAAAGGCAGAGAGGGGGCACAATATTATCCTGGCAGCATATCAATTCAAAACAGACTGACTGCACAGAGGTGTCTGGTGTGAAGGTTTTCTGTCGGGGACTAGTGTGTATGTGTATGGGGGGAGGTATCCGAGTTCCATCAGCCAGGACTAGATATTGGGCCCATCCATCCTTGTGCAAAGGGGCACACCACTCCAACGGTTGCAACTGTATGCACAAGCACATGGCAAGTCAGATTTTTTCAGGCATGTATAAATGACTGTGTGTATTTTATATATTTTTTGCCTGCATGAGTATGCATTATCTTACATGCATGAGCTTGAGGGTGGATGAGGGGGGGGGGGGGTAACAGTATGTATCTACTCTGAACCTGAAGCAACACCACCACACAGGGTGGTCACTATTTGTTGTTCCTATTTTTTATTTAATATTCACTTTATTTTCTATATGTCCTACTTACAATCCATACTGACTGTCTACTGTTTGACGAACAGTGTAACATTATATCCATAGCACTTACAGTACAATAAAACATTTCGAAATTCATATCTCTCTAAGAAACGTTGAAACAATCCAAGCATGACAATTTCATTCACACAGTAAGATACATTTGGTGGAGTTCATCTGTCTTCCCACAACCAATATGTCCCACGCTCTCAACTTGTTTGTGCTCTCAACTTGTCCACGCTTTGTCATCATCAACAGGGCACAAGGTAGCCTACTGGTTAGAGTGCTGGTCCAAAAACCGAAAGGTTGCTAGATCTAATCCCCGAGCTGATAATGTAAAAATCTGTCGTTCTGCCCCGGAACAAGGCAATTAACCCACTGTTCCTAGGCTGTCATTGTAAATAATACTTTTTTTCTTAGCTGACTTAAATAAAGGTTCCAGTTTCCCACTACGCTAATAGCTCTGACCCAGTGAGAATGTAGGGGGGGGCACTAATGATATTTCAGGTGGGGCCAATGCCACCCCTATGACAACACCCCTGGAGCTAAAAGCCTATTATTCAAGCATGTCATTACAATAACAAAGAGAAGAACAACAAAACGTATTTCGTTCAACCGTGAGAGCTCAAGAAAGGGATGAAGCCACAATAGGGAGAGAAGAAGTGATAGATAGGCACAACGTGTGGGGAAAACACTATGAAAGGTAATGTGTCAGCCTACCAATTCTAAAAAAATAATAATTTAAAATGTCATTCATATTGACTAGCCTATAATTGGTAACTTTGTAGGCTGCATGTCCTGCACAAATCAATGAACCAGCAGCATCACATGTTCTCTTCCAGCTTCATTGATTAAAAGGGGTGCTTAATTCCAGTCCGTATAATAAAGTATAATATAATGGTGCACATTAATACATTCCACACTCAAAGAAGAAGATTACTAGAACGTCTTAATGTATTTACCCAAGAGAGCATACATCCATGGGCTTTATGTTTTTCTGTCGCGCTTAATGTATAGTTTAGCTTATCATACTGTATGTATTGGATAACGGCACAATAATTTGGGCTTATCGAGCTCAGGTAGCATCAGGCTTGATTTTTCAGCCCGATCATAGCTCAAAACAATATATACATATTTAAGAGTACATATAACAGTACACTAGCCGCATTTTTGTTTGTTTTGAGTTTTCTTTCTAGTAGCGTTTACTCGGATAAATCCATAATAATGATGTTGATGCGCGACTGCTTTGCTAGCACTGACTGGAATATGTTTCAGGACTCTGCCAATATCATCTACGAGCTTACCACCTCCATCTCGGGCAATGAAGGTTCGCTGCTTCCCAATCAAAAACCCTGGATTAACACTGAGACATGTAATAAACTAAATGACAAAGCAACCGCACACAGACTAACGCAGCCATCCCGAGGCTACGGAGGAGGACACAAACGCATATTTGAAGTCCCGTTATGACCTCCTCAGAGTCATCAAACCGGCAAAATAAAAATATAAGAACAAGTTGGAATCCTATTATACCGGCTCCGACTCTAGTCGTATGCGGCAGGTGTCTACAGTCCATTATGGATTACAAAGGTAGGCCTAGGTATGATCTATCCAACGATGCCTCTCTATAAGATGAGCTCAATGCATTTTATGCACGTTTTGACAAAAACAACACAGAGCCGTGCACGAGGGCCCCCGCCGTCCCAGAGGACTGGGTGATCTCACTCGCAGAGGCCGACGTCAACACTCGCAAGGCCATGGGCCGGACGATATTCCAGGGAGTGGTTTCAGAGAATGTGCAGAACAGGTGGCAGGCATATTCACAGTCATTTTCAACCTCTCCTTGTCTCAGTCTACACCATAGTTTCCTCCAAGCTCGTCACCAAGCTCGAGATCCTGGGACTGAACACCTCCTTCTGCAACTGGATCCTGGACTTCCTGACTGGCTGACCCCAGGTGGTGAGACTAGACAGCAACACCTCCACCACGCTGTCCCTGAAAAAGGGGGCCTTCCAGCCCCCTCCTGTACTCCCTGTTGTCTCACGACTCAAGTCTGCTGACAACACAACGGGGGTAGGCCTGATCGCCAACGGCGATGAGAAAGCCTACAGGGAGGATGTCAGAGAACTGGCAGTGTGGTGCCATGACAACAACCTCTCCCTCAACGTCAGCAACACCAAGGAGCTGATCATGGAGTACAGAAAAGATGGGGATGGGGATGGGGATGGGGGGGAGTCAAGAGCTTCATGTTCCTCTGTGTCCACATCAATGAGTGCTTAACATGGTCTTCTCCCACCAGAACAGTTGTGAAGATGGCACAGCAATGCCTCTCCTCCCTTAAGAGGCTGAAACGATTTGGCAAGGCTCCTCAGATCCTAAGGAACCTTTACAGCTGCACCATTAAGAGCATCCTGACTTTTTTTTTCACCGCCTGGTACGGTAACTGCACCGCCCACAACTGGAAGTCTCTAAAGATGATAGTGTAGATGGCCAAGCGCATCACTGGAGGCGAGCTCCCAGCCATCCAGGACGTACATGCCAGGCGGTGTCCGAGACATGGACTGTTCTCTGTTCTCCGTTCTCCCGTCCGGCAGTAGGAACCGGTACATCTGTACCCACTCAGACACAACCTACGCTGCTACTAAAATTATTATTGATTAGATGTATTACTCCATTACACTGCTGTCCATTGATTATTGATTTCCATTACCATTTGTATTTATCTATTTATCCTGCTACTGGTCACTATTACTCCTGTTTACATGTATATATTACCATTAGTATTTTACCATAAGTATTTATATAATCCTGCAACCAGTCATTTTTCAGCCCTGTTCACATGTACTTTATATCCTACTACCAGTCATTGTCTATGTATAAACCCACCTCAGCCACTCCAGAACCCATGCACATTGAATAAGGTACCGGCACTGACCTGTATATAAATTTACTTACATTTTCATTTCTAACTCACATCGTAGTTCTGTGTGGTTTTTATTTAAAAAAAAACATATTTTATAATAGTATGTGTTATTATTATATTCACTGCATTGTTGGCAAAGTGCTCTCAATATAAACATTTCACTGTACTGTTTTACACCTGTTCTATCCTGTGCACGTGGCGAATAACCTTTGAAACGTATAACTTACTTAAACATACATGGTTAACTCCTCTTCCTTCTCCAAGGGAATGTATATGTCTGTGTCTTCCCACTCATACAATCATGTTTATTAGAAATCAATCCACACAAAAAGTAAATCAATTACAAACATTTATCAAATAATTTCCTGTTATACAATAATATATCAGGAAAGGTCTATACCCCACTACAACAGGAAAGTATACTGCTACTGTCGCAATACATGGGAGCGTTACAGGTTATTTTCCCACTACATACAGTGCATTGGGAAAGTATCCAGACCCCCCCCCCCCCCCCCCCCATTTCCCACATTTTTGTTACGTTACATCCTTATCCTTATTCTAAAATGGATTAAATTGTATTTTCTCCATAATGACAAGGCAAAAACAGTCACATTTACATAAGTATTCAGACCCTTTACTCAGTACTTTGTTGAAGCACCTTTGGTAGCGATTACAGCCCTGAGTCTTCTTGGGTATGAGCTTGGCTCACCTGTAATTGGGGAGTTTCTCTCATTCTTCTCTGCAGATCCTCTCAAGTTCTGTCAGGTTGGATGGGGAGCGTCACTACACAGATATTTTCAGGTCCCTCCAGAGATGTTTGATGGGGTTCAAGTCCGGCCTCTGGATGGGCCACTCAAGGACATTCAGAGACTTGTCACGAAGCCACTCCTGCATTGTCTTGGCAGTGTGCTTAGCGTCCTGTTGGAAGGTGAAACTTCACCCCCAGTCTGAGGTCCTGGGCGCTCTGGAGCAGGTCAAGGATCTTTCTGTACTTTGCTCTGTTCATCTTTGCCTCAATCCTGACTAGTCTCCCAATCCCTCCCATCGAAAAACATCCCCACAGCATGATGCTGCCACCACCATGATTCACCGTCGGGATGGTACCAGGTTTCCTCCAGATGTGACGCTTGGCATTCAGGCCAAAGAGTTCAATCTTGGTTTCATCAGACCAGAGAATCTTGTTTCTTATGGTCTGAGAGTCCTTTAGGTGTCTTTTGGCAAACTCCAAGTGAGCTGTCATGTGCCTTTTACTGAGGAGTGGCTTGCATCTGGCCACTCTACTATAAAGGCCTGATTGGTGAAGTGCTGCAGAGATGGTTGTCCTTCTGGAAGGTTCTCCCATCTCCACAGAGGATCTCTGGAGCTCTGTCAGAGTGACCATCTGGTTCTTCGTCACTTCCCTTACCAAGGCCCTTCTCCCCCAATGGCTCAGTTTGGCCAGGCGGCCAGCTCTAGGAAGAGTCTTGGTGGTTCCAAACTTCTTCCATGTAAGAATGATGGAGGCCACTGTGTTCTTGGGGACCTTCAATGATGCAGAAATGTTTTGGTATCCTCCCCAGTCTGTGCCTCTACACAATCCTGTCTCTGAGCTCTACAGACAATTCCTTTGACCTAATGGCTTGGTTTTTGCTCTGGCATGCGCTGTTAACTGTGGGACCTTATATAGATAGGCAGGTGTATGCCTTTCCAAATCATGTCCAATCAATAGAATTTACTACAAGTGGACACCAGTCAAGTTGTAGAAACATCTCAAGGATGATGAATGGAAACAGAATGCACATGAGCTCAATTTCGAGTCTCATAGCAAAGGGTCTGAAAACTTATGTAAATACGTTTAAAAAAAACAAACATTTGAAAACATTTCTAAAAACCTTTTTTCGCTTTGTCATTATGGGGTATTGTGTGTAGATTGATAAGGATTTAAAAAACATTTAAATTCATTTTAGAATACGGCTGTAATGTAACAAAAAAAAGTGAAGGGGTCTGAATACTTTCTGAATGCACTGTATCTGTATCATGCGAGGCAAATATATGTTTTAATGGTTTAGTGGTGCTAAAAAAGACATGGCTCAAATAAAGACAAATATAATTTTTACAGAATAAAAGGATGTTGTTACAACGAGGAAATGGAAGTACTATCATCTCATCAGCAGGTACTCTATAATGTTACTCTATAATGGCCACTTGTTAGGATTTTGACTGCCTTGACATCAGTGTTAATCTTCTTAGGGCTAGGTGTCCAGCTAGCAGGGCAACTTCCGGTGAAACTGGAGGGCGCACAATTCAAATAGATAATCATATGAAGCTCCTGCTCCTTTTCATCTGTTTTGTCCAATCATAGGCATGCATGCCGTTGCATAGTATTTCATGCAGTCCTCTCATTGGAAAATTTACATAATTCAGTTGCACGGTCTGATTGAGCTGATCTGCCCGGCTCCCTGACACAGGTTCTGGGTGGTCACTTCAGTCACTTGTCAATCTTTTGAAATGATGTGCAAACAGCAAGCCAGCCTATATGGTAAATCATGATTGGCATTGGTTACGATCTGCCACAATAGCCAAGTGCCAGCTATATGAGGGGATAGTAGTCCTAATTGGACAAGGCTATCTAAATGTGCACATGGTTGAAGTTAAAGGTAAATATTGGTTATTTACTGGGGAAAAATACAGTGGCTAATATGTGACGAAAATGACAGTGACTAAATCTACACAAAAACTGTTCAGAGTTTGAAGGATGAAATGACTACAATGTGACTGAGACTAAAAGGCATTTGAGTCAAAAGACTAAGACAAAATGTTTATCTAAAATAGCAGCCAAAATGAACACTGCTTGACATACAGGGCTCTATTTTAACAAACCTAAAGCAATGGTAAACCTTAGCACTGGCGTTAGTGCTATAGGCTCTGGGATGTGCCAGAAATATTTGAGCTATTTTCACAACCGGAATTATGGCTGCAGTAGCTGTTGGTGGCGCGAAACGGCAGGGTTTTGATAAATAAACAAGTTGAAGGTGTGTCAAGGCTTGACCCCTCACTGGCCAATTAGAACCTGCTTCATGGCTACATTTGTGGTTTCTCCAAGTTGCGTATTTACTGTCTTCAACTGCAATTTGAAAGTTTGTCTGTTAAAGCCTAGTTTGTAAAATAGTACAAATAGTAAAATCTTGGCCGATCCCATATTTGTTATGTAGTATTATCTAAAATAAGGAGGCACGACAACAAGGTTCTAGCTTCAGCAAGTGTACTAACCTGGTCTGCATACATGTCATACATACAGTTGAAGTCGGAAGTTTACATACACTTAGGTTGAAGTCATTAAAACTCGTTTTTAAACCACTCCACAAATTTCTTGTTAACAAACTATAGTTTTTGCAAGTCAGTTAGGACATCTACTTTGTGCATGACACAAGTAATTTTTCCAACAATTGTTTACAGACTGATTATTTCACTTATAATTCACTGTATCACAATTCCAGGGTGTCAGAAGTTTACATACTCTAAGTTGACAGCTTGGAAAATTCCATAAAATGATATTATGGCTTTAGAAGCTTCTGATAGGCTAATTGACATAATTTGAGTCAATTGGAGTTGTACCTGTGGATGTATTTCAAGGCCTACCTTCAAACTCAGTGCCTCTTTAATTAACATCATGGGAAAATCAAACGAAATAAGCCAAGACCTCATCTGTACAAACAATAGTACGCAAGTATAAACAGCATGGGACCACGCAGCCGTCATACTGCTCAGGAAGGAGATGCGTTCTGTCTCCTAGAGATGAACGTACTTTGTTGCAAAAAGTGCAAATCAATCTCAGAACAACAGCAAAGGACCTTGTAAAGATGCTGGAGGAAACAGGTACAAATGTATTCACAGTAAAAAGAGTCCTATATCAACATAACCTGAAAGGCCGCTCAGCAAGGAAGAAGCCACTGCTCCAAAACTGCCATAAAAAAGCCAGACTACGGTTTGCAACTGCACATGGGGACAAAGAATGTACTTTTTGGAGAAATGTCCTCTGGTCTGATGAAACAAAAATAGAACTGTTTGGCCATAATGACCATCGTTATGTTTGGAGGAAAAAGCGGGAGACTTCCAAGCCGAAGAACACCATCCCAACCGTGAAGCACAGGGGTGGCATTATCAAGTTGTGGGGCTTCTTTGCTGCAGGAGGGACTGGTGTACTTCACAAAATAGATGGCATCATGAGGAAAGAAAATTATGTGGATATATTGAAGCAACATCTCAAGACATCAGTCAGAAAGTTAAAGCTTGGTCGCAAATGCGTCTTCCAAAGCAGACTTCCAAAGTTGTGGAAAAATGGCTTAAGGACAACAAAGTCAAGGTATTGGAGTGGCCATCACAAAGCCCTGACCTCAAACCTATAGAAAATTTGTTGGCAGAACTGAAAATGCGTGTGCGAGCAAGGAGGCCTACAAACCTGACTCAGTTACATCAGCTCTGTCAGGAGGAATGGGCAAAAATTCACCCGACTTATTGTGGGAAGCTTGTGGAAGGCTACCCGAAACATTTGACCCAAGTTAAACAATTTAAAGGCAATGCTACCATATACTAATTGAGTGTATGTAAACTTCTGACCCACTGGGAATGTGATGAAAGAATTAAAAGCTGAAATAAATTATTATCTCTACTATTATTCTGACATTTCACATTCTTGAAATAAAGTGGTGATCCTAACTGACCTAAGACAGGGAATTTGTACTAAGATGAAATGTCAGGAATTGTGAAAAACAGAGTTTAAATGTATTTGGCTAAGGTGTATGTAAACTTCCGACTTCAACTATAGGTATGGATACCCCCAATGCACATCCTACTACATCTTCCTCTCTCCAATGAACAAGAATTCAACATGCATAACCACTGAAGCATAACTGAAATGAAATTAGGAAACCAGTGTTATTCTCTAACATTCTACTTAAATTAATTTGGCATTAAATTACACAGTCTGAACATTAACTTAGGTACAGTCTCTTTTTGTTGGGTATGGTCCCCAACAGTATGTATTTTCTTCATGTAACATAGTCTTTCAGCCACTCTGGTGGCTTCACATCCCTTTTTGGGCGAGCTTGTGGCTATTTGAGCATTCTCTCTCCTTCCCCTTCTTTTTGTGAATTGTCTGTGACCTCAGTCTGTGTGGCTGATCTGGAAGAGCTCTGAGGTGTGTTTTGTTCCTCTGTACCTCCTCTGAGCCACATAGGAGTGTGGGGCATCCACTTTCCTCAGCACTATTGCTGGTGTCTTTAAATTTGTAATCCACACACATTGACCTTCTGCCAGCTCTGGTTTCTCCATAGCACGGTGTCTCCGATTAAAGTCTCCAGTTTGCGTTTGTTTCAGTCATTTGTCCCTCTCAGCGAAGGCCTTCCTGTTAGGCCATCGGGTTTAAGCTGAGCTGGTGAGAGAGGCAATGGGGAAGGCAGCCTCCTGCCCATCAGGAGCTTGGCAGGCGACGGCCTATGATACAGTGGTGTAACTCTGTAAGCTAACAGAGCCCTGTATGGATCCTTGTTTTTTTTCAACAGACGATTGAACTTGCAACCTTTCAGTTACTAGTCCAACGCTCTAACCACTAGGCTACCCTGCGGCTTCAGTAGCTGAGGCAGTTCCTGCTGCCTGGGCCATCCCTTTTTGCACTGCTGCGCTATCTGTCGGCAGATGGGGTCTCGTTGTTGCTCCTCTGCAATCTGCTGCAGTTTGGTCTGAAATGCAGGTAGGCTGTCTCTTACTGCATTAATGGACACCTGTAGCCCACCCTCTAGACATTGCTCCTCTTCTGATAATAGACGTATAACTGGGGCCCCGGAGAGTGTGTCTGCTGTGATCATGCCTTCCCTGGCACATACACCATCTTGTAGGTGAACCTCAGTAATCTGAGGCGAAAGCGGCATAACTCTGGGAGGCAAGTCGTCCAGTGCTTTTGTCCCTAACAGAGCCAACAGTGGTTTGTGGTCAGTCTCTGCTGTAAACTGCAGGCCAATAAGGTATTGGCTGAGCCTTTCACATGCCCATGTGGTAGCCAACGCCTCCTTCTCCACTTGTGCATACCTTTGCTCTGTGTCAGATAAGCTTCGGGAAATGTATGCTATAGGATGCCACACCATGCTGTCCTGCATATGTGTGAGGACCGCCCCTAGCCCAAAGGATGATGCATCTGCTGATACCTTTGTCTTAGCGTGGGGGCGGTTCTGGGCCAGCACTCTCTGTGAGACCAGGTCTCCTTTGATTTTGTCAAAATCCACCTGTTGCACATGCCCCCATGACCAGTCATTCTCTTTGGCTAGTAAGTCTCTCAGGGGTTTGGTTAAATCTGAAACTGTGGGAGGAACATACCCACATAAGAGGCCATGGCTAAGAAGGTCCTGACTTCAGCCATATTCTGGGGTCTGTGATGGCGCTGTGATGGCGCTGATCTTCTCCGGGTCCGGTTCTATTCCAGCTGCACTGATTTTGTGTCCCAAGAAGAAGACCTCTGACTGTGCAAAAGTGCATATTTCAATGAGTGTCAGGCCAGTCTCCTGGAGTCTGGTCAGAACGGCTGTGAGCCTTACATCATGTTCTGCTCTGTCCCTTCCGCACACAAGTACATCGCCCACGTGGACTATGACGCCACTCAGCCCATCCAACAGCTGGGACATGCGTCTTTGGAAATGCTCAGGACCGGAAGCGATTCCAAATGGCAAAACGTTAAAACAGTACCAGCCAAGCGGTGTTATAAACATTGTGAGAGCCCTACTCTCTGGTGACAGCGGTATCTGCCAGAAGCCTGAGCGGGCATCCAACCTTCTGAAGACTTGTGAACCATCCAACTGAGCCAGTGACTGCTCCACTGAGGGTAAGATGTGTCTCTCTCTGCAGAGTACCTCATTCAAGTTAGTCATGTCCACACAGATCTTTATGTCTCCATTGGCTTTTGGGACCACCACCATAACTGCACACCAGTCTGTGGGACTCTCTATTTGAGACACCGCCCCAATTTCTTCCATCCTCCCCAACTCTTCCTTTACTCTGGCCAATAAAGGGATAGGCACACGGCGGGAGGTGGTAAGGTCATAGGGGACAGCATCCTCTGTCAAGCGGATTTTGTAGTCACCTTCTCTCCTTCCTAGGCCAGAAACACTTTTGGGAATCCATTTTTGAAAACCTCACCTGGGTCCTCCAGTTCGCTCACTCGCTCAATGAGTTGCAATGCTTCAATTGCTGGCAAAAGTCTGGCCAGAGAGTCAATGATGAAGACAGGCTGGATGGCACTTTTGTCTACTCTCCAGTTTAATCACCAACTGCCCTACCACTGGTAATATCTTATTAAATGCATGTGACGACCCTCCCACTCTGTCTGCTGTATTCTGTCTTTGTTCTTGTTTCCTTATTAGGATGCCGGTGGGCGGAGTTGGGAGGGTCGTCAGCTTCATGGGAAACACCTGGGCCAGGTGTCTCCCAGGATAAATAGACCTCTTCCACATTCATGGAAGAGACTCTCTCCATGCAGACATTTGTAGATTGTGTTGTGGTTCTTGTTGGCTTTTTGTTTGTTTGCTTTGGCACCTTTCAACACCCTGCATTATCACATTCATGCATGCAAAACACTCACTTACGCTACTGATTACTGATTACACACACCATTGTATATTTTCCTTAGTTGTTTTAGTTAATAAATACCTTTTGTTACTCCTTATCTCCACGTTGTCTCCTTTTGTTACGGGCTTTGAGCCGGTTCGTGACAAGTGGGGGCTCGTCCGGGATATTTGAACTGTTGGTTTGGGAGACCGTGGAAGTATGTGTTTGAGTTTAATAGGCCCAGTATTGGTTGCCTTTGTTGTTTGGATTGTGTGCTGTGTTGGAGAGAGTATAATGGTTAGTTTCCAGGCCCTGCCTAGCCTGGAAACGTTTGTTCTACTTTCTGTTGGGAAGTCAGTCTGAGGTGAGTAAATCGGCTGTGTACCTCGGTAGGAGATTTGGGTAGGGTAGTGGAACTTGCTACCTGGAGCTATAGCCTTGTCCCCTGATAGGCTTAGCGACGTGTTTCAATTTTGGACATGTTGGGCATGGTTAAATGTTTGTTATTTTTGTGTGGTGTCTGTGGACTGAGCAGTTGTCTCGGGGGCACATCCGTGGCTTGGTGGAATTTTCCAGCATGCAGGGGAGTTCTATTTCCTTGCCAGCGGGCTACAGTGCGTAAATACCCACCGCAAATCTGCATGAAGACTAGGGTTGAGTTATTGTAGGTTTTGGGGAAGCTCCGTATCTCATCTCTCTTCTGTGGTGCTCAGGGTGATTGTCATTTCTCTGGTTGTGGTCTGATGTGCTCAGCAGAGGGGTTGAGCAAGATTATTTACTTATGACTATGGTGTCTCATGTAGACAAGTTCATTCGCTTTCATCAGAGGAACTGTTAGAATTAGGTACTAAAGAACAGCTGTTGAAGATCGCTGAACACTACAAGGTTAAATGATTGAAATTAGTGAAATTCTGTTTCGTTGGAAGTGACTATGAATCGTTGGAAGTGACTATGAATCGTTGGAAGTGACTATGAATCGTTGGAAGTGACTATGAATCGTTGGAAGTGACTATGAATCGTTGGAAGTGACTATGAATCGTTGGAAGTGACTGAATCGTTGGAAGTGACTAAGTGACTATGAATCGTTGGACGTGACTATGAATCGTTGGGAGTTGTAAAAAATTAAGAAGGACCCTGATGTTCTTTTCGTTGGAGTTTGTAGCTGTTGTGGTCTTGTGCCATGTTCCTGAATGTTTACGTGACTGACCATTGGTTGGGGTTGTCATGTTCTATCTTTCCTGTCTGTTCCCTCCTGGTCTTGTGTTCTTCTTTCCCCTTAAATATTGCTTCCTATGCGCAAAGGTTGCTGAGGTCTGGGGAGGAGGAGGAGGTTGGCTGGCGCAGGTGGAGGTGTGAACACATAACCCCTCACCAATTTGGGACGCAGAGGCTGTGTCAATTTGGGACGCAGAGGCTGTGTCAATTTGGGACGCAGAGGCTGTGTCAATTTGGGATGCAGAGGCTGGTATGTTGTTCCGGGGTCCTTGTTGGTCCCCGGTTTTATGGGGGGGAATGTGACGACCCTCCCACTCTGTCTGCTGTATTCTGTCTTTGTTCTTGTTTCCTTATTAGGATGCCGGTGGGCGGAGTTGGGAGGGTCGTCAGCTTCATGGGAAACACCTGGGCCAGGTGTCTCCCAGGATAAATAGACCTCTTCCACATTCATGGAAGAGACTCTCTCCATGCAGACATTTGTAGATTGTGTTGTGGTTCTTGTTGGCTTTTTGTTTGTTTGCTTTGGCACCTTTCAACACCCTGCATTATCACATTCATGCATGCAAAACACTCACTTACGCTACTGATTACTGATTACACACACCATTGTATATTTTCCTTGGTTGTTTTAGTTAATAAATATCTTTTGTTACTCCTTATCTCCACGTTGTCTCCCTTTGTTACGGGCTTTGAGCCGGTTCGTGACACTGGCAAAAGTCTGGCCAGAGAGTCAATGATGAAGACAGGCTGGATGGCACTTTTGTCTACTCTCCAGTTTAATCACCAACTGCCCTACCACTGGTAATATCTTATTACTGGGTCCGTACAGTTTTTTGTTTGTAAAGAGCAAAGGGCCATCTCTACTATATCTATACAGCTTAGTTTGGATTGCTGTCACTGCTGCCCCTGTGTCTAGTTTAATGAGTTTCATGTCTGAATGCCAGACAGCGTTGTTTTCCCTTACTTCTCCCAGAAAGATGCTGTCCTGCTGTACCTCCTCTGAGACCTCATGCATTTGCTTTAATCAACAGACAGCTGAAAAGTGTCCTCTCCTGTGACATTTCCTGCATTCCGCATCCTTTGGTGGGCAATCTTTCTATCTGTGGAAAGGTGATTTCCCCACATTTGCGACAAACACTTGAACTAGCTACTGGTGCTGTCTGTGATTGTTTGCTCCATGTCTGTCTCTGTTCTGTGTTCCCCTCCGTTTTTTTAGCTTAGTATGAAAACAGATTTATTCCTTCTCTCTCTTCACTCTGCAAGGAGCTGCTGCTGTCTTTTTACTGTCTCACTCTGCCTAACCTGGTTTACAGCTTTGGATAAGGTAAGCTGGGAATCCAACTGTAACTTTTCAGAAAGTTATATATTTCTTATTCCCACTACAATCCGATCTCGGATCAGCTCTTCCCTGAGCACGCCAAACTGACAATGTTCTGCTATCTTGTGAACAGCTGTGATAAAACTGTCGGTGGTTTCACCCTGCTCCAGTTTTGTGCACATTAAACATAGCTCTCTCAAATATAATGTTGTGTCTCCCTACAAAATGCGTTTCAAAACAGTCTTTAACGGCACTGTAGTTAAGTTTCTCTTCCTCAGTCAACGGTGAAGCATTTCATATATCCTCGGCTTCATCACCCATAGAGTAGATCAGTGTATTAATAACTTGAAATGCCTCATTGTTCACGTTTAAGCCTGATGCTACTCTGTACCTTTCAGTGGGCCTGATCCATTTCGGACCGTTTTGAATGTCCATACAATCAAAATTCTCCAGGGGACTAACACGAAATCCCTCAGCACTAGCCACTGGCCTATTCGTGTTGTGCGAAAGCCTGTTGAACTCGGAGTCGCAAACCCTGAAATCCCGCCAGTTTCTTTCTCTTTCAACATGTTGCTTAGCAGTAACTTAGTCCTTGCTCGTTAGCTAGCACAATAATGATCTGCGCTGTTTATCTCCAACACTGTGCCCTCCCTGCTTTGAAACAGCCTATCGGCCTGAACGTATGATTTACTTGGTACGTCCTTCACGTTTATGTGATTATTACAACCATTTCTAACACCATGTAGTATTACCGAAGATAAGGAGGCAAGACAACGAGGTTCTAGCTTCAGCATGTTTGCAAACCTAGTCGGTGCATGTCATACATAGTTATGGATACCCCCAAGGGACATCCTACTACAGCTAACTACTGTAACTTGTTATAACCTGTCAGAATATGGTCATAACACTATCCTGACCCATATATTTACACCTGTTGTGACATACTGTTTATTGCATTATTTTGTGGCTGTGAGTATAAGTAAAGATAAAAACACCAATAAAAAATGGCTCAAGTAAAAGTAAAAGTCACCCAGCAAAATACTACTTGAATAAAAGTCCCCAAAAAATCTGGTTTTAAATGTACATAAGTACAGTGGTGGAAAAAGTACAATATTTTCATACTAGTAAAAGTACAATGTAAATGCTATACAATTCCTCATATTTAGCAAACCAGACGGCACAATTTATATACTGTTTTAAAAAAATATATATATATATATGAACAGACATGGGAACATTCCAACACTCATCATTTACAAACGATGACAGCAGTATTTGTGTTTATTGAGTCTGCCAGATCAAAGGCAGCACATATGACAACACATTACAATGATTTATAATGATAGGTGTGTGAATTGGACCATAACTCTGTCCTGCCTGAGCATAAAAAATGTAACAAGTTCTTTTTGATGTCAGAGAAAATGTATGGGAGTACAAAGTACCTATTTCCAAAAAATATAAACTGTAAAGTATAGATACCCCAAAAAGCTGTAGTACTTTAAAGTACTTTTACTTAAGTACTTTACACCACTGTAAGCCAGATAGGCCTATCACGTACATGCCCTTATGTCAATCATCAGTCAAAAAGAGGGTGTCTTGTCCTGCTCCTGATATCTGCTCCTGCATTCATCCCAGTCAAAGCATTCGGGGAGGTGCGTGTCTGACATCAATGTGTGCGCAATTAATTGAATATGGTCAATTTCAGAAAATGTTATATAACGTAAACAAACTGTTGACCATTAGTCTATGGTTTCATTGGATGTTTGCTTTGCGTGCTAGGTTTTGGGGTTTTGGCACTCTTACGTAGGTGTCATAACCAGATATTTAAAAAAAAAAAAAAAATAGTAATAATTTCACCTTTAATTAACCAGGTAGGCTAGTTGAAAACACGTTCTCATTTGCAACTGCGACCTGGCCAAGATAAAGCAAAGCAGTGCGACACAGACAACAACACAGAGCTACACATGGAATAAACCATAAACAAGCCAATAACACAATAAACAAGTCACTGACACAGTAGAAAAAAAGAAAGTCTATATACAGTGTGTGCAAAAGGCATGAGGAGAACACATTGGGAGGGATCTTAGAGCATTCCTACATACAGAATCCTTCCAGATCTTTGATATCCTTCCAGATCTTTGATATCCTTCCAATGGAAGCTAAAGACAACCATAACATCAAAGATCCACCACCATATTTTATAGTAGGAATGGGTTTTTTTTTCTCCTCATGCTTTCTCATTGACAACAAAGCCCACCATCATGTCATCCCAAAAAATGTAAACAACTGTAGTTTGCTAAACAGCATAGGCACTTGGATTGGAGCCAGTGCTTTGGTCAGATGACATGAAAATAGAGCTCCTTGGCCATGCACACCAGTGGTGGGTTTGGCATCAACATAAGAAAGCATGAGTAGAAAATAACCCCATACCTACTGTCAAATATGGTGGTGGACCTATGATGTTATGGGGCTATTTTACTTCCACTGGTTCTGTTGCCTTTGTTAAAGAGCCACTGAACACGCCAATTGGCACGTGTGTTTTTCTGTTGCTAATGGAGGTGTGTTTCCTGACCTGGAATTTGGTTGAGGTTATTCCTTTGTGCAATAAAAGTAGGCCAACTCGGAACTGGGTAACACTTTTGTGAGTTGCGCAAGACGTGAAAAGCAGCGCTGGTTTGTTTTCATTCTTGTATTGAACACAGATTGCCCCGTCTACAATTTGATCGATTATTAACGTTTAAAATAACTAAAGTTGTATTACAAAAGTAGTTTGAAATATTTTGGCAAAGTTTATAGGCAACTTTTGAAATATTTTGTAGTGACGTTGCGTTTTTTGTAAGCTGTTTTTTTCTGGATCAAACGCGCTTTATAAATGGACATTTTGGATATATATGGACGGAATTAATCGAACAAAAGGACCAATTGTGATGTTTATGGGACATATTGGAGTGCCAACAAAATAAGCTCGTCAAAGGTAATGCATGTTTTATATTTTATTTCAGCGTTTTGTGTTTACTGCTGGTGCTATCATCAGATAATAGCTTCTTATGCTTTCGCCGAAAAGCATAAATCTGACATGTTGGCTGGATTCACAACGAGTGTAGCTTTAATTTGGTATCTTACATGTGTGATTTAATAAAAGTTAGATTTTTATAGTATTTTATTTGAATCTGGCTCTCTGTATTTTCCCTGGCTATTGGCCAGTTGAGACATTTGCATCCGCCTATCCCTTAAGAATAAGACTGTAACATAACAACATGTGGGAAAAAATGAAGGGGTCTGAATAGTTTACAAATGCATTTTAACATGCATTTGACACTTATCGCCAGCCGAAAATAGATCCCACAGTGTCAATTCAGCTTGAATGACAAATTGCCTTGCATGTTTCCACTTTCCAGACTAAAATTCAATGATGAATGAAAAATGATAGTGATTAACCCATTTCACTTAATCCCAGCACAGATGAACTCACTAATCCAGGATTTAATTTAGCAAGGGAGTGTCTGAACAGTGAAAATAAAAAAATAATATCAACTTTTATCAGTGATAATGGAGCATTGATAACAGAATCGGATGATATGCGTTACTTGGAGAGGAGTTGGATGTGTGTGAGGCAGAAATGGAGGAGCTGTGCATGGTACAACACTACAACTCTGGCTCTTCCTTACAGGGAGTCAAACATGGACCTTGGCCAAAGATTGATAGGTCAGCAAATATTCACAACTACTTGCATGCTTTGCAGAAACTGTGCACTAAATAACCAAATAAGCTTTCGATTGCAGTTATGTATTAAATTAAAAAAAGGATTGTATTTCATTTTTTCTAAACAATACAAACCATACACATACAAATATCATACAAACATCAACTACATCACACCTGCCCAGACCCACTAGCTCACACCCCATCTCCAGCCCCAGCATCACTCTCCGCCACATGGCCTCAAACTGCACCATTTTGTTTCACTCCACCACCCAAGCACCTTTAACTTTTTTTACCTTTCCATTGCGTTAATGTCTGAGTTGAGTGTGTAACGCTGTCATCAAGGCAAAGGGTGGCTATTTTGAAGAATGTAAAATATAAATATAAACTTTTTTGGTTATTACATGATTCCATATGTTTTGTTTCAAAGTGTTGATGTATTGACTATTATTCTACAATGTATACATTTGTAAAAAATAAAGAAAAAGCCTTGAATGAGTAGGTGTGTGTCAAGAGGTGAGTGTAGCTGGTGCATCGAAGTCAGGCGCAGGAGAGCAGAGATGAGTGGACAAAGCACTTTACTAAGGCAATCATCAACTGCGTCACAAAACAAATGCCCAACGAACCAGTGAGGCAGCACAAAGTACAAAAAACACAAAGTACAAAGTACAGGCTGCCACAATGCACAGGTAATGAAATCAACCCGGTGCAAACCAGCCAGAAGCGTGCCAACCACAACAATAAACAATTACACACACAGACATGGGGGGAACAGAGGGTTAAATACACGACATGTAATGAGGGAATGAATACCAGGTGTGTGGGAAAACAAGACAAAACAAATGGAAAATGAAAGGTGGATCGGCGATGGCTAGAAGACCGGTGACATCGATCGCCGAACGCCGCCAGAACAAGGAGAGGGACTGACGTCGGCGGAAGTCGTGACAGTGTGTATATATACATATTTGTTGTTTGTAGTCACTTATTAAGCATCCTTGTCTAAATATTTTATATTTTTTGTGGTCCACTCAAACAAACAAATGAACATGATTCATCATGGTAACTGGAAAAAAAGGGCTCGAACCTCCTACTTCTCCCAAGTGGAGTTAGAAATATTAATGAAAGCGTATGCAGAATATGAATATATATTTAAGGAAAAAAGCAATACAGTAGCAGCAGAAAAAGAATATGAGCTGGCATGGCAGAAAATTGCTTCAAGAGTCAATGCGTGAGTATTCATTGAAAAAAAAGAGAAGTTTATCTTGAGTTCAACTTATTCAACATTTAGTATATATGTGTGTGTGTGTGTGTGTGTGTGTGTGTGTGTGTGTGTGTGTGTGTGTGTGTGTGCATGCATGTTTAATATTTATGCAGGTGCAACCCAGCAGGCATAAAACGTACTTGGCAGCAACTGAAGATGAAATATAAAAATATACTTTAAACAGGTTAAGTATAATTTCATTACAAGCAATTGTGATGTTATTTAGCCTACCCTACCTAATTAAACAGCATTCAGTGGCTACATTCAACATGTGATATATTTAAGTAATTAGTGAAATCTTCTAAGCAAAAATTTTTTTTTTCAGCCATCCTAACACTGTCATCCATCTTAGACACAACTTGGCATACTGATTTTACAATTCCTTGTAATCGACTGTTACTTTTTCAGATTCTTAGTTGTCCTTCAGACATCATCATCTATTTCTAAGGTGACTCTTTGTGATGCGGCCTGCACACTGTTGTCAAAAAAAAAATCTAATTAGGTGGCACACTTTAATGGGTAAAGTTATAATTCCATCTTTAATCTTCATCTTCTACCAGTTACTGACGGTGTAATCTGTCTGGTGGAGCCTTCTGCCATAACAGACCTACATGCAAGTAATCTTGATACTCCACAGACTTTTCATACCGGGTTAGAGTAGAACACCAAAATGTGTTCATTTTCATTACATGAGGAGGATGAAGACACCCTGTCAGCTGCCACAGAGAGGGAAGATACAGAGAGGCCTATTGAGGTTTACACCTTAAAAAATAACATTGAACAGTCGATGATAGTGTTGTGCCATATTAAAACTTGCACCTTCTTTTTCTCTAACAGAGCAACGCTGGAAATGACATCCGCCTCCACAGCACAGCTTACCTCAGTAAGATGTCGTTCAGCATTGGCCCATGACTTACAATGAAACTAAGTAGACCTGGCACTGTGAAATTCTATGTCATTTTGTGTTCCTCTGGCTCCCTGCGAAACAGCTGTACGAGGTGCACTTAGAGAAACAAATAGAAAAATGGAATTTAGAAATTGACCATACGAGGCTGCAGATGCGAAAGATAAAAATAGAAATACCACCGCTAGAACATCAGTTAAAGGTGGGTGTGGTGCCTACAGGTGGAGGATTTTACTTGTTTGAACAACATAAAAAAAAAATGTAACTCCTGTACTGCATTTGTATTTGCAGGAAATAAAGAAGACTTCATAAAATTAAAGACATATTGTCTTTATTTGACACTGGGGAGGTGACGACGGGTCAATCAGAAATGATGTTAGCATATTGTGCCTCTGACTGCTCTTCCATCTCGTGCGTCAGCAGGGTGGTCTAGCTCATTATCAGGATTGTTCACTGGTTGAGTCGGACATTGTTCTCCTCTAATTGTGGCAATGTTGTGGAGAATCACACATGCCACAATAATGACACATGCCCTTTCTGGCGTGACCCTGAGCCTAAGAAGGCACTGGAATCGGGCCATGAGCATCCCAATGGTCATCTCTACCCTGGCTTGTGTCATGCAGTGAGCCAAGTTATAACGTTGCTGCGAGCCGGGCTCAGGATCAGGGTAAGGGGTCAGCAAATAGGGCTGGCAGGGGTACTCTCTGTCACAGAGCAGGTAACCATCGAACTCTCCTATGATATATACGAGGACACAGTTGAAATGTTCAGTTGCAAAAGGAGGAAACAAAATATTGATTATAATAGGATATAGCTATATACTGTATATATATAAATAACTCACCACGGGCAAGACTAGCACTCAGTGTACACTCACAAAATGTTTGCCAGACACAGGCCACTTTGCTTCCACGTTACTGATGATGTGGGCTGCATCACATAATATATTATGATCTTCACAGATCTTCACAGTGCAGAACAGTAATTAGCTGCAGTAGCTGTATTGTGAAGTATCTTTCATTTGGAATGCTAAAGGCTACTATTTAGGCCTACAGTACCTGCACATTAATGCTGTGGAAAGACTTCCTATTCACATAATCTCCTTCATTTACTGAAGGAGCTATGATAGGAATATGAGTGCCATCCATGCAGCCAATCACACCTGGAAACCCTAAAATATATCAAAGTAACTAATTAGTGCTTCAAGTCTCAAAGCTTCATACTAAATCATTAAATTATTGCTTAGACTGATACATGCAACTCTGTGGAATTGTTCTTTGAGTCTTGTGGGTGTGACTTTGGAACACCACAAGTGTACAGTAAACGTTTCAGTACAGGAGTCAATATATACAAAACAATAATACTACAATGACAATGTGTAGGGAGGCAGATTTAGAAAATACTTTGACTCAAATTGAGTCAGGCCCAGCTCTAGGATGACATGCCTGAGGGAGATTTTCAATCCATGGGGGTGCACAACTATTGCTTTAGAACCCTAATAAAACAAGGTAGATTGGTCCTACTGCTGTTCAAATGTACAAACATGTATCTGAAATGCAGCCGTACACATCAAAAACTGTTATATTATAGAATAACACAAGAAAGATATGCGCCACTACGACATGTGTATCCATAATGCAGTCAAAGCTCCCATACACTGAAAAAAATGTTTTTGGTGGCTAGATTTTGTCCCCAAAAAATATATACAGTACCAGTCAAAAGTTTGGACATACTGTAACGGATCTCGTCCTCCTCTTCTGATGAGGAGTAGCGAGAAGGATCGGAGGACTAATTTGCAGCGTGGTAAGTGTTCATGATGTAATATTTAATGAATCAAAACTGAACACTGAAATAACAATAAAGTGAACGAACGAAAACCGAAACAGTCCTGTCTGGCGACATACACAAAGACAGAAAATAAACACCCACGAAACACAGAGACAACTAACGACACCTGCCTCTGATTGAGAGCCATACTAGGCCGAACACAGAAACCAACATAGAAAAACAAACATAGACTGCCCACCCCAACTCACGCCCTGACCATACTAAAATAAAGACAAAACAAAGGAACTAAGGTCAGAACGTGACACATACCTACTCATTCCAGGGTTATTCTTTATTTGAACTATTTTCTACATTGTAGAATAATAGTGAAGATATCAAAACTTTGAAATAACACATATGGAAATTTGTTGTAACTAAAAAAGTGTTAAACAAATCAAAATATGTTTTAGATTTTAGATTCTTCAAAGAAGCCACCCTTTGCCTGGATGACAGCTTTGCACACTCTTGGCATTCTCTCAACCAGCTTCACTTGGAATACTTTTCCAACAGGGCTTCTACACCTGCTTTGCTTGCTGTTTGGGGTTTTAGGCTGGGTTTCTGTACAGAACTTTGACATCAGCTGATGTAAGAAGGGCTTTATAAACACATCTGATTGATTGATTGAACAGTCTTGAAGGAGTTCCCACATATCCTGAGCACTTGTTGGCTGATTTTCCTTCACCTTGTGGTCCAACTCATCCCAAACCACCTCAATTGGGTTGAGATCGGGTGATTGTGGTGGCCAGGTCATCTGGTGCAGCACTCCATCACTCTCCTTCTTGGTCAAATAGGCCTTACACAGCCTGGAGGTGTGTTTTGGGTCATTTTTCTATTGAAAAGCAAATGATAGTCCCACTAAGTGCAAACCAGAAGGGATGGTGTATCGCTGCAGAATGCTGTAGTAGCCATGCTGGTTAAATGTGCCTTAAATACTAAATAAATCATAGACAGTGTCACCAGCATGCACCCCCATACCATCACACCTCCTCCTCCATGCTTCATGGTGGGAACCACACATGCAGAGATCATCCGTTCACCTACTTTGCGTCTCACAAAGACACCGCTGTTGGAACCAAAAATCGCAAATGTGGACTCTGTGGTGGAAATTCTAATCAAGTGAGAGAGACTTTGTCATTTCTTCAAACAATCATCTTTATTTAGTAAGAATTGCAATAATGAAGCTGGTCGACCCCAAGCTCTTGAGCGTAAGGCAGAGAGCTCAACAATACAGAAAAAAATAGGTCCTATCTAGCAGACCTAAAAATGCTTAGTCATGGCTGGTACCACCCCTCCCCAGAAGATCGGGGCATCAAGAGCTACCCTGTGTTCATCTTGTGGTTACACCCCCCCCCCCCCCTCCCCCCATACATTCCCCTCTTAATTCCCCTCTTAGAAGACTCAGTCTCCTATAAAATTATTGTAAAACAGTATACAATGTTATACATAAGCACTTAAATATTATAATGCTTTTATAAAGATAAAAACCTTCCAGGTGCTATTACGTCTTCCATAGTAACAGACCTTCCTTTGGGTGCCTACATTGTTCATAAATCAAGAAGCATAAAGGCAATAATTCATTGGATCGGTTCCCGCATGTAACTGGTCGTTTTGCCCATGCTCAGCCTCCAAAGAAACGGAGCACTGTCTCCTCTAAAACATATTCTGGGCGTTCTGCCAATTGGTTTGAGAAGGAGAAGGTCATGATCCCCAGTCACCTGAACGAACCAAGGATGCATACAGTTTATACGATTCAATGCTATCTCTTCACAGACATCGACAAGCAAATATTTAAGACGCAAAGCAGTGCATGTAAGCAATAATTCATAATGCCAGCCAATTGTATGATAATCTAAGCAGAACTTCAACCAAGCGGAATATGAAACATTGTAGGAGAGGGCTTTCTTACATCAGTATATTATCTTTGTAAATGACTCCTGAGTTTTTACCTTCTACACATACCATATACAGTTCTAACTTGCTAATGTCTGCTGATGATTAGGTATAACAAAGATTGCCAAGTTAATATTTTCTCAGCAAAGCGTTCGCTCCCAGAGGGTGGCTGCTTAGGAGAGAACACCTGGCAATCACAGAGTCTGGGCGTTCAGCCAATATTCCACTCCCACTGAGCCGACTTTGTGAGAACAAACCTCTGTCTACAACAGGCGCATTTCTAAATATGCAACAGATCAAACATCACTGTCTTCAGCAGTAAAGGGTGGCTCAGCTAATCCTTCACATCCTGCATTCTGGTCCTGGTCATGGCAACAGTTAACATTACATTTGGCCTTGCATTTGTTACCAGTTTTAAACACATAATACAGCAAAACTTCAACATGAGGATGAGCAGCAAAATCAATACAATGACTAAAAACAACAGTCAGACACAGTTGCATGGTCCATCCTCCAAACCTTATACTATCTGGCCTAGCAAACGATGGTGGGCCTGTGTGGTTCTGTAATACAGAGAACGTCATGGGGTCAGGGTTACATGGTATCTCCACTAAGAATGGTAAGTCCATTTGCATAGTCAGATATACCCCTATGGGAACTCCCACAAGCGGTTAATCTGCTCCTGCCTTAACTTAATTGTATCCCATAAGGTAATTCAAGGAATAGTAAAATTGATTAGTGACAGCTGTCCCTCAACCAGGGGCAGTGCACTCTCTCTGTCCTTGTCATGGTCTGAATCAAACATAGGACTGTTGATAAATTATTAACTTGTTAGTGTCTACCCTGGACCCTCAAAAATGATTTAAAAGACATTTCAAACATTTTGTAATTTACATGAGTGCAACCAAAACTCTGGCAATAGAAACTTCAGAAAATGCAATTTGTGTGCCCTTTAAGGTGTATCATTTCTAACCTGTGAATAATCCACTAAAAACTAAATAAAAAAGACCCCACACAATAAATCAAACACGGTATTAACACCATTAACGAATATTCATAACAAACATTTAATTTGTTTTCACCTTGCTAAATCTTAATCAGTCCAAACCACTTAAAATTTGAATTCTTACTTTCTAAATAACTTTCCAATTAACTTCACCTTCACATGGTGCAAAACATTCTTAAGGGAATCATTTCAACAATTAAAAGGTTATACAGAAGTACACTATTCATCTGTACAAAGAGGACAATCATCATGTTGATGTATCGATCTCCGTCTTCTTAAACAATGGGGCGGCTATTGTTTGCTGGACTCCCGTCCTGAGCCTGCCGTTGGCTCGTGCTGGAGAGGCTGTAAATAAAGTCCTGCCGTGGGACTATGCTGGTGTTCTTCAGTTGCATTGTGGCCACTTCTCTCAAGGCCCATACAACAGCTGCAATGAGAAGACTGACCACGAAAGCAACGACATGATGCATTGGGTCCGGTCCTCGTCCTCCCATGGCCACTGGGGTCGCTTATCATCTGGGTTGTGGGGCACCCTCCTGCAGTGGTTGGCGTGAACCCACGTCGACCTCTCTGCAACCGTCAGGAGCACCTGGAATGGACCATTCCAGCGCTGTTGGTGCCAAGTCTTTCTGCGGAGGTCCTTGATGACCACCCAATCTCATGGCTACAATTTATGGAGCTGTCCTCCCTTTGGTTCAGGCAAAGCCACTTTTATCCTGGGGAAAATAGACTTCAGAACATTGTTAAGTGCAGCACAATAGGTCTTCACAGCCCATCAGGGTCAATCTGTTCTGTGGAAAAGGGGTTTACACATTTGGCACAAAATTGCTCCTCAAATACAATTTCTACAACTCCCCCCTTTGACACATGGTCTTGGCCTTCTTTCGACAATCTCACTTCCCCAAGCCCTGCACCTGATTGCAGATCAGAAACATCCTGTTGGGAAAACATGTTTTTAACAGAGACAGGAAGTGCAACAAAATAGCCTCCAAGTTTTCAACCAATGTGAAATGGAATGTGAATAGAATGTGAAATTGTCTTACCAGATGAGGTGAGGAAACCACATTCCTTCCAGAGTGTGCCAAAGGCATACACAACCCCAAATGCATACCTGCTATCAGCATAAATCATACAAGTTTTCTTCCTAGCCTAATCTGACAGGTGGGTTGGTAGTTTAGCACTTTCTAAGGTAGTGGCAGCCAAAATTACTGCATAAGCCACTAATGGCTCGCCTTGAGGTGATTTTTGAGCACAACCATCAACAAATAGTTCCAAATCAGCATTCATTAAAGGTATGTCAGATAAATCAGAGTGTGGCTTACAGACCTGGTCAACTAGGAGAGCACAATCATAGGGCTCACCATCATCATCAGTTGGTAAAGCGTGGCAGTGTTAAGAATGGTACAGCGTTTCATGTGACATGAGACATTGTTAACAGCACATTCTGGTAATGGAGCAGCCTTGCTGGGGTGAAGTGAGCAGTAGGTGTCTGTGTAATGAGAGCATGAACAGCATGATGGACATGAACTGTTGGCACATTTTCACCAAAAAAAGGGTTAAAAGATTTGGAGTGATCAGGCAATCCTTAACACGGTGAAGAGGTTAGCAACTGTTGCAATTTGTCAACTGCCTGCAAACCCTCAGGAGTCCACCTTATCTTGCCATTCATCGCCATCTAGTGGCCATAGGTGAGATCAGTGTTAAACGTTCATTCACAATCATTCTGGTATTGTGTGCGTCCACACCGTAATTCATGGTGTACCCCTCTTTATTTGTTCAGTTCTTTAACAGCAGTCAACTCTTAGATCAATCAGTTAACTAATTCCAGGCCTATTTTAAATTAAATTCCAAAGATCAGTCAACTCAATTCTCACTACTTAAATTCAGTTCCCGAGAGTTCAGGTATTCTTACTTACATCAAGAGCACCTTTTCAAATTGTGTACACAGACCTTCTCTACACACGGCTCAAAGCATTAACTGTTAAAACATTGACCTTTAAAGACTTCACTGGTAGTGCTGTGAAAGCAAAGGTTAGCGGTTACAATACTGTTACAACTAGCAGGCGGACAGAAAATGGTGTTGTTGGAAATCAGTCATAACTCCTTCAATCAGTAGCTTAGTTATAATTTTGTAAAACTACAGTATACAGCAATTGTAGACCGTATCAAATTTAGGAAGGTCTAAATGAGTCTACTGAGTTACAACAGTACTCGTATTGATTCCTATACCAAATTAATTCGCTTTAAACAAATTTCATATAGTTCGACGCTAATTTTCGAATCGTCTTCAAACCTATAATTTCAAGACAATTCGGGAGAAAAAAAAGTATAACTTTCCATTAATCTTATATAAAACAGCAGGAAATGCTTTTCAAGCAGTACATCTCCCTTACAAAACAGTCATCAAAATAAATCACATCTGAAGCAAACTTAAACAACTATAACCACTAACATCAGTAAATGCATTTAAAGCAGTACATTTCCTTTACAAAAACAATCATCAAATTAAATCACATCTAAAGCAACCTTAAACAACTATAACAACTAAATTGTTAATGCAAATTTTCTACATACTTTCGCCATATATTTTTTGGTCAGGAACTTGGCGAAGGACTGTCACAACACCCACACATTTCCTAAACTTCACTTAGTCAAGCCAATTCAGTCTGTCATCTTGTAATTGTAAATGGAAGTCCACACGCAAGCCTAGTTAATGAGATATTCGTCTTCAGCTTTAAGCCTCATGTCCTTATCTCGTTAATTATCCAAATCCATCTTTCTCTCTGCAACTTCCACTGCAGTTTCTTATTTTCCATGTATTAGGCTAACCAGCCCATTTCCTCACTCATCATGCAACAGTATAGCCCAAATAATTATATTTTCTCGCTTTGTGTGTTCCAGTAGTCTTGCTGTCTCTGCCTGTCCCCTCTCTCCACTGGGATTCTCTGCCTCAAACCCTGTTACAGGGGCTGGGTCACTGGCTTACTGGGGCTCTTCCATGCCTTCCCTAGGAGGGGTGCGTCAATTGAGTGGGTTGATTCACTGACGTGATCTTCCTGTCCTGGTTGACGACCCCCCTTGGGTTTGTGCCATGGGGGAGATCTTTGTGGGCTATACTCGGCCTTGTCTCAGGATGGTAAGTTGGTGGTTGAAGATATCCCTCTAGTGGTGTGGGGGCTGTGCTTTAGCAAAATGGGTGGGGTTATATCCTGCCTGTTTGGCCCTCTCTGGGGATATTGTCGGACGGGGCCACAGTGTCTCCCAACCCCTGCTGTCTCAGCCTCCAGTATTTATGCTGCAATCTCTCTCTCTCTCTTTCTTTCTTTCTTTCTTTATTTCTTTCTTTCTTTCTCTCTTTCTTTCTTTCTTTCTTTCTCTCTCGGCGTACCTGAGGACATGCCTCAGGACAACCTGGCCTGATGACTCCTTGCTGTCCCCAGTCCACCTGGTTGTGCTGCTGCTCCAGTTTCAACTGTTCTGGCTGCGGCTATGGAACCCTAACCCGTTCACCGGATGTGCTACCTGTCCCAGACCTGATGTTTTCAACTCTCTAGAGACAGCAGGAGCGGTAAAAATACTCTGAATGATCGGCTATGAAAAGCCAACTGACATTTACTCCTGAGTTGCTGACCTGTTGCACCCTCTACAACCACTGTGATTCTTATTATTTGACCCTGCTGCTCATCTATGAGCATTTTAACATCTTGGCTATGTTCTGTTATAATCTCTACCCGGCACAACCAGAAGAGGACTGGCCACCCCTCATAGCCTGGTTCCTCTCTTGGTTTCTTCCTAGGTTCTGGCCTTTCTAGGGAGTTTTTTCTAGCGACCGTGCTTCTCCACCTGCATTGCTTGCTGTTTGGGATTTTAGGCTGGGTTTCTGTACAGCACTTTGTGACATCAGCAATGTAAAAGGGCTTTAAAAATACATTTGATTGATGATTAATAGTTTTCATTTAGTCGCAATTTATGTCAGTCCTTCATACTTTTAGAATCTACTTCAACCAATTTCCATTTATCATCAGTGTCATTATTTTTCATTCGTCCAGTAGTCGTCAGGCTTTGTGTTCTAAGAGTTCAGTTATCCTTCACCTTTTAGTTGTTTTTTTTTCAACCGAAAACGTTGGAGTCTTACTACGACGTTCTCCCATTCTTACTCAAGTTCCTTTACAATCATTCAATTTCATTAATTATTTGTATTTTAACAATGTTGTTCAAACCTATTTTAACGTCTTACTTAAATCCTATCTACCTTGTTCAATGACACAAAAACCCTCCACTTAATCACCAACCTATCGCATTCATTTACTTAGTTGCCCTCCTATTTTCACCTAATCTGTCACGGTTCTCTCTTCAACAAACACATACAACAAACAGTACTTGCTAAGGAACGTCTTCCTTTCTTAAATGTCCAATTAATTAATCAATAAAAAAATATATATACTGTATATCTTTTTTTTGAGGGTGGGTGGGGGGGTGGGGGGGGGGGGGGGTGGATCTTGGATCCAGACTGAATCATCTCCTACCTAGACACATTGCAGTATAACTTTTATAATAAGTTCTCCAACTATGTCCCGCTATTATTCCTGTCCACTAATCTATTAGAGCTGTCTGTTGGCTGTGGGCTTCAATTCTACAGAAGTATTTACTACTAAAATGGGGTTTGGTTTAAAACAATTACAGGTGCACCTTACTATCTTATACCATATCATTTTATACCACGCAGGACTTCATAGCTCTTATGGCAGTGCCACGCAGGACTCTGTCATGGCAGTACCACGCAGGACTCCAAATAACTATTTACACTTTTCTATAATGCACTCTCTTTTATTTCTATGGCGCTCTCTGTACACACGAGGACTTTGAATTCCATCAGAATTCTTTGCTTTATAAAGTCAAACTAGTTCACACAGATCCTGGTTTCATCCAATCCACAGATTCGGATGCTAGTGACACAAATATTTGTCAATGGCAGTTCCCTCAGAACCCCATTATAAACTTGCCTTTTCAACTTTAACAAGCACAGACGGAGCTCCATTTTTCTCCAATCCACAATTTTGGATGCTGGTAACACAAATATTTGTCAATGGCAGTTCCCTGAGAACCCCATTATAAACGTGTCTTTTCAAGTCTAACAAAACACAGATATCACCAAATGTCAGTTCCCTCAGAACCCCATTATAAACGTGTATTTTCAAGTCTAACAAACACACATCACCAAATGGCAGTTCCCTCAGAACTCCATTTTCCTTTAAAAATACACACACACACACACACACCAACTGCGGGGAGCTAGAGGGGAACCATCCATTTACAGAAGCACAGTATTAGTAGTTATAAAAATCAATTGCTATTGTTAAGCATATAATTGGTAACTATCAATATTCAACAAAGCAGGTAAATACGTAATTTTCCCTGTACAGCTCATCTCATCAACAGGGACCAAAGGACAGATTTCCACCGGTCTAATGTCCATTGCTCGTGTTTCTTGGCCCAAGTAAGTTTCTTCTTATTATTGATATCCTTTAATAGTGATTTCTTTGCAGCATATCGACCATGAAGGCCTGATTCAAGCAGTCTCTTCTGAACAGTTGATGTTGAGATGTGTCTGTTACTTGAACTTTGTGAATAATTTATTTGGCCTGCAATTTCTGAGGCTGGTAACTCTATTCAAATCAAATAAAATGTATTTATATAGCCCTTCGTACATCAGCTGATATCTCTCAAAGTGCTGTACAGAAACCCAGCCTAAAACCCCAAACAGCAAGCAACGCAGGTGTAGAAGCACGGTGGCTAGGAAAAACTCCCTAGAAAGGCCAAAACCTGGGAAGAAACCTAGAGAGGAACCAGGCTATGAGGAACCAGGCTATCAGTCCTCTTCTGGCTGTGCCGGGTGGAGATTATAACAGAACATGGCCAAGATGTTCAAATGTTCATAAATGACCAGCATGGTCAAATAATAGGTCTGGGACAGGTAGCACGTCCGGTGAACAGGTCAGGATTCTATAGCCGCAGGCAGAACAGTTGAAACTGGAGCAGCAGCACGGCCAGGTGGACTGGGGACAGGAAGGAGTCATCATGCCAGGTAGTCCTGAGGCATGGTCTTAGGGCTCAGGTCCTCCGAGAGAGAGAAAGAAAGAGAGAAAGAGAGAATTAGAGAGAGCGTACTTAAATTCACACAGGACACCGGATAAGACAGTTGAAGTACTCCAGATATAACAAACTGACCCTAGTCCCCCGACACATAAACTACTGCAGCATAAATACTGGAGGCTGAGACAGGAGGGGTCAGGAGACACTGTGGCCCCATCCGATGATACCCCCGGACAGGGCCAAACAGGAATGATTTAACCCCACCCACTTTGCCAAAGCACAGCGCCCACACCACTAGAGGGATATCTTCAACCACCAACTTACCATCCTGAGACAAGGCAGAGTATAGCCCACAAAGATCTCCGCCACGGCACAACTCAAGGGGGGGCGCCAACCCAGACAGGAAGATCACATCAGTGACTCATCCCACTCAAGTGACGCACCCCTCCTAGGGACGGCATGAAAGAACACCAGTAAGCCAGTGACTCAGCCCCTGTATTAGGGTTAGAGGCAGAGAATCCCAGTGGAAAGAGGGGAACCGGCCAGGCAGAGACAGCAAGGGCGGTTCGTTGCTCCAGAGCCTTTCCGTTCACCTTCACACTCCTGGGCCAGACTACACTCAATCATATGACCCACTGAAGAGATGAGTCGTCAGTAAAGACTTAAAGGTTGAGACCGAGTTTGCGTCTCTCACATGGGTAGGCAGACCATTCCATAAAAATGGAGCTCTATAGGAGAAAGCCCTGCCTGTTTGCTTAGAAATTCTAGGGACAATTTGGAGGCCTGCGTCTTGTGATCATAGCGTACGTGTAGGTATGTACGGCAGGACCAAATCAGAGAGATAGGTAGGAGCAAGCCCATGTAATGCTTTGTAGGTTAGCAGTAAAACCTTGAAATCAGCCCTTGCCTTGACAGGAAGCCAGTGTAAGGAGGCTAGCACTGGAGTAAAATGATCAAATGTTTTGGTTCTAGTCAGGATTCTAGCAGCCGTATTTAGCACTAACTGAAGATTATTTAGTGCTTTATCTGGGTAGCCGGAAAGTAGAGCATTGCAGTAGTCTAACCTAGAAGTTACAAAAGCATGGATACATTTTTCTGCATCATTTTTGGACAGAAAGTTTCAGATTTTTGCAATGCTACGTAGATGGAAGAAAGCTGTCCTTGAAACAGTCTTGATATGTTCGTCAAAAGAGAGATCAGGGTCCAGAGTAACGCCGAGGTCCTTCACAGTTTTATTTGAGACGACTGTACAACCATTAAGATTAATTGTCAGATTCAACAGAAGATCTCTTTGTTTCTTGGGACCTAGAACAAGCATCTCTGTTTTGTCCGAATGAGCATCTCTGTTTTGTACTTCTCCACAACTTGATCCCTGACCTCTTTGGAGAGCTCCTTGGTCTTCATGGTGCCACTTGCTTGGTGGCCCTCCATGCTTAGTAGTGTTGCAGACTCTCAGGCCTTTCAGAACAGGTGTATACAGTGCCTTGCGAAAGTATTCGGCCCCCTTGAACTTTGCGACCTTTTGCCACATTTCAGGCTTCAAACATAAAGATATAAAACTGTATTTTTTTGTGAAGAATCAACAAGTGGGACACAATCATGAAGTGGAACGACATTTATTGGATAATTCAAACCTTTTTAACAAATCAAAAACTGAAAAATTGGGCGTGCAAAATTATTCAGCCCCTTTACTTTCAGTGCAGCAAACTCTCTCCAGAAGTTCAGTGGGGATCTCTGAATGATCCAATGTTCACCTAAATGACTAATGATGATAAATACAATCCACCTGTGTGTAATCAAGTCTCCGTATAAATGCACCTGCACTGTGATAGTCTCAGAGGTCCGTTAAAAGCGCAGAGAGCATCATGAAGAACAAGGAACACACCAGGCAGGTCCGAGATACTGTTGTGAAGAAGTTTAAAGCTGGATTTGGATACAAAAAGATTTCCCAAGCTTTAAACATCCCAAGGAGCACTGTGCAAGCGATAATATTGAAATGGAAGGAGTATCAGACCACTGCAAATCTACCAAGACCTGGCCGTCCCTCTAAACTTTCAGCTCATACAAGGAGAAGACTGATCAGAGATGCAGCCAAGAGGCCCATGATCACTCTGGATGAACTGCAGAAATCTATAGCTGAGGTGGGAGACTCTGTCCATAGGACAACAATCAGTCGTATATTGCACAAATCTGGCCTTTATGGAAGAGTGGCAAGAAGAAAGCCATTTCTTAAAGATATCCATAAAAAGTGTTGTTTAAAGTTTGCCACAAGCCACCTGGGAGACACACCAAACATGTGGAAGAAGGTGCTCTGGTCAGATGAAACCAAAATTGAACTTTTTGGCAACAATGCAAGACGTTATGTTTGGCGTAAAAGCAACACAGCTCATCACCCTGAACACACCATCCCCACTGTCAAACATGGTGGTGGCAGCATCATGGTTTGGGCCTGCTTTTCTTCAGCAGGGACAGGGAAGATGGTTAAAATTGATGGGAAGATGGATGGAGCCAAATACAGGACCATTCTGGAAGAAAACCTGATGGAGTCTGCAAAAGACCTGAGACTGGGACGGAGATTTGTCTTCCAACAAGACAATGATCCAAAACATAAAGCAAAATCTACAATGGAATGGTTCAAAAATAAACATATCCAGGTGTTAGAATGACCAAGTCAAAGTCCAGACCTGAATCCAATCGAGAATCTGTGGAAAGAACTGAAAACTGCTGTTCACAAATGCTCTCCATCCAACCTCACTGAGCTCGAGCTGTTTTGCAAGGAGGAATGGGAAAAAATGTAAAAATGTAATGTAAAAATAAAGAAAACCCCTTTAATGATTAGGCGTGTCCAAACTTTTGACTGGAACTGTATATATATATATATATACACTGCTCAAAAAAATAAAGTGAGCACTTAAACAACACAATGTAACTCCAAGTCAATCACACTTCTGTGAAATCAAACTGTCCACTTAGGAAGCAACACTGATTGACAGTAAATTTCACATGCTGTTGTGCAAATGGAATAGACAACAGGTGGAAATTATAGGCAATTAGCAAGACACCCCCAATAAAGGAGTGGTTCTGCAAGTGGTGACGACAGACCACTTCTCAGTTCCTATGCTTCCTGGCTGATGTTTTGGTCACTTTTGAATGCTGGCGGTGCTTTCACTCTAGTGGTAGCATGAGACGGAGTCTACAACCCACACAAGTGGCTCAAGTAGTGCAGCTCATCCAGGATGGCACATCAATGCGAGCTGTGGCAAGAAGGTTTGCTGTGTCTATCAGCGTAGTGTCCAGAGCATGGAGGCACTACCAGGAGACAGGCCAGTACATCAGGAGATGTGGAGGAGGCCGTAGGAGGGCTACCTCCGCCTTTGTGCAAGGAGGAGCAGGAGGAGCACTGCCAGAGCCCTGACAAATGACCTCCAGCAGGCCACAAATGTGCATGTGTCTGCTCAAATGGTCAGAAACAGACTCCATGAGGGTGGTATGAGGGCCCGACGTCCACAGGTGGGGGTTGTGCTTACAGCCCAACACCGTGCAGGACGTTTGGTATTTGCCAGAGAACACCAAGATTGGCAAATTTGCCACTGGCGCCCTGTGCTCTTCACAGATGAAAGCAGGTTCCCACTGAGCACGTGACAGACGTGACAGAGTCTGGAGACGCCGTGGAGAACGTTCTGCTGCCTGCAACATCCTCTAGCATTACCGGTTTGGCGGTGGGTCAGTCATGGTGTGGGGTGGCATTTCTTTGGGGAGGCCGCACAGCCCTCCATGTGCTCGCCAGAGGTAGCCTGACTGCCATTAGGTACCAAGATGAGATCCTCAGACCCCTTGTGAGACCATATGCTGGTGTGGTTGGCCCTGGGTTCCTACTAATGCAAGACAATGCTAGACCTTATGTGGCTGGAGTGTGTCAGCAGTTCCTGCAAGAGGAAGGCATTGATGCTATGGACTGGCCCGCCCGTTCCCCAGAGCTGAATCCAATTGAGCACATCTGGGACATCATGTCTCGCTCCATCCACCAACGCCACGTTGCACCACAGACTGTCCAGGAGTTGGCGGATGCTTAAGTCCAGGTCTGGGAGGAGATCCCTCAGGAGACCATCCGCCACCTCATCAGGAGAATGCCCAGGCGTTATAGGGAGGTCATACAGGCACGTGGAGGCCACACACACTACTGAGCCTCATTTTGACTTGTTTTAAGGACATTACATCAAAGTTGGATCAGCCTGTAGTGTGGTTTTCCACTTTAATTTTGAGTGTGACTCCAAATCCAGACCTCCATGGGTTGATACATTTGATTTCCATTGATAATTTTTGTGTGATTTTGTTGTCAGCACATTCAACTATGTAAAGTATAAAGTATTTAATAAGAATATTTCATTCATTCAGATCTAGGATGTGTTATTTTAGTGTTCCCTTTATTTTTGGGTGCAGTGTATATATACACACACACGTAGATATATAAGGAATAATGGACAGTTTAAATGAGACTGCTAAGTTACATGGTTGAAGAAATAATTATATTTTAAAGTTTCATATATTTATATTAATCGTGTAACTGCTTTATGGGAAAACCAAAGGGTGTGCAATGTGTGTCCGTAACCTTTGAACAAAGAAAGTTGGCTTAAGGTGCCTAGGTCATGTGATCAAAGATTTATTAAAATTCTAAGTACAAAATGTAACTAATGAAGTAAGATAAAAGACCATTAAACCATTTCTCAGCAAACCAAAGGGTGTGTGATATGTGTCCCTACCCTGTGAATAGGCTGCATCACATCCGGCCTTGATTGGGAGTCCCATAGGGTGGTGCACAATTGGACCAGCATTGTCCGGGTTTGGCCGTCATTGTAAAATAAGAATTTGTTCTTAACCTTGCCTTGTTTAAATAAAGGTTACTCAAAACATATATATAATAATATTCCAAAGTTGGTTTGGGGTTGTCTAGGTCACATGGTCAAAGAGCTATTGAACTTTAAATTATTTATAAGTTCAACTTGCCTCTCTGTGTCAGGAATAATGGACCGTTGAAATGAGGTTGCTAAATCACATTTTAAATTTGAATATTGTGATTATGCAGTTTGTTGATGATCCCTAACTAGTTACGTTGACTGCATCAGGCTGCCTTTAAGTTACCATGTAATTATGAAAAGGGTTGGAATCGGAAAAATAAGACCTGTGTAGCGTTGTACACTTTTTACCGCCATAAAGAGCCTAATTTAAGGTATGTAGCACAAATCGTTCGTGAGCTATTGAAGTTTGAAGGTCTGAATGTCTGTCGAATCTCAAACTACCATGGTTCATTACTGTACCTTATCATTTGGTTAGCTAGGAAGACATGTGAATCGCTTTGCTAGCTAGTTATCTATGCTGAACTTGAACGACTGTCTTATTTGCATGTCTTATTTGTCAAATTGGCGAGCAGGCAAATTCCCATTCAGATGTCATTATCTATTAGTGCAATTTTGACGGCCAACTACAAGCTGTTCCATCGTTTGATTTTTAGCTTATCTTGCTCTAGCTCAGTGATTCCCAAATGTTTTATAGTCCCGTACCACCTCAAACATTCAACCTACAGCTGCGTACCCCCTCTAGCACCAGGGTCAGCGCACTCTCAAATGTCGTTTTTTTTGCCATCATTGTCAGCCTGCCACACACACAATAGATACATTTATTAAACATAAGAATGAGTGTGAGTTTGTCACAACCCAGCTCGTGGGAAGTGACAAAGCTCTTATACGACCAGGGCACAAATAATAATAATCAATGATGTTGCTCTTAATTTAGCCATCTTACATATAAAACTTTATTTGTTAATTGAAAATTATGAATGACTCACCATAGGTTAATGAGAAGGGTGTGCTTGACAGGATGCACATAACTCTGCAATGTTGGGTTGTATTGGAGAGAGTCTGTTATAAATAATTTTCCACACACAATCTGTGCCTGTATTTAGTTTTCATGCTAGTGAGGGCCAATAATCCACTCTCACATGGGTACGTGGTTGCAAAGGGCATCAGTGTCTTAACAGTGGATTTGCCAAGGCAGGATACTCTGTGTGCAGCCCAATTCAGAAATCTGGCAGTGGCTTCTGATTAAATTACATTTTCGCAGAACCGCTTGTTGCAATTTCGATGAGGTTCTCTTGTTAAGATGTCGGTCAGTGGACTGCAGGCAGGGCATGAAAGGGATAACGAATCCCAACTGTTTGTGTCATCCTTTTCGGGAAAGTACCTGCGTAATTGCGCACCCAACTCACTCAGGTGCTTTGCTATATCACATTTGACATTGTCCGTAAGCTTCAGTTCATTTGCACACAAAAAAAATCATACAATGATGGAATTACCTGTTTTTTGTTTTTGTTAATGCAGACAGAGAAGAGCTCCAACTTCTTAATCATAGCCTCAATTTTGTCCCGCACATTGAATATAGTTGCGGGGAGTCCCTATAGTCCTAGATTCAGATCATTCAGGTAGGCCAGTCGTGTGAGAAACTAGTCATCATGCAAGCGATCAGACAAGTGAAAATGGTCAGTAAAGAAAACGTGTCAGTACTTTGCCCCTTGATAACCAGCGCATTTCTGTATGTTGTAAAAGCGTTACATGGTCGCTGCCCATATTATTGCATAGTGCAGAAAATACACAAGTTCAGGGGCTTTCCTTTAACAACTGTAGTGTAGTGTCCACAGCGTCTTTCAAGCTGTCAGGCATTCCTTAGGCAGCAAGAGCCTCTGCTGCAGTGTACCCAAGTAGTGTCGGGAGCAACTGCTTGCACGCGTGTTACCACTCCACTATGTCTCCGTGTCATAACTTTTGCCTCATCAGTGCAGATACCAAAATACCTTGACTGCCAAAGTCTATTTGATGTCACAAAGCTGTCCTGTACTTGAAAATATCCTCTCCTGTTGTCCTGGTTTGCAGAAGATGATGTCTTCCTTAATTGACCTCCCCCCCATAAACATAAAGGACATATACCAGGAGTTGTGCCAGGCCCGCCACATCTGTTGACTCATCCAACTGTAACACATAGAATTCACTGGCTTGTATGCAAAGCAGTAATTGTTTCAAAACATCTCCTGCCATGTCACTGATGCGTTGTGAAACAGTGTTGTTTGAAGGCATTGTCTGTATAGTTTTTGGGGCCTTTTCCCCCAGCATTGTCCCAGCCATATCTGCGGCAGCAGGAAGAATTAAGTCCTCCACAATAGTATGGGCTTGTCCAAGCCACTCTGTAGCTCACCATATAAGACGCTTCTAGCTCCTTCTTATTAATGGTATTTGTTGCTTTTATACATGTCTTACTACTCGAAAGTCGTCTAAATTCTCGCTCAAAAACTCCCTTGGCTTATTTTTCAAATTGCCATGTTTTGTTTCTAAATGTCTTCGCAAGAGTGAAGGTTTCATAGAGAGATACTTTTGCACATATGTGTGGCTGAGGAAAGGCACTACTCCCAAAATATGTGAACCCCAAATCAATGTAGTTCTTATCATATTTAGGCCTCTTCGATGGTCCAACGTCCCTGTCTGTTGTAAGGTCTTTTCCCAGGTAAGGGGGCAGTAGCTCTTCGGCTGCATCAGATCAAACTGTCAGTGTCCATGCTAGCTGGACTAACAACAAATGTAGAATTACTGATGCTAGCATTGGATGTGCTCGTGGAAGCAGAACAACTTGTGTCGTCGACAGATGCGGGTGTAGTACTGCTGGTAGTAGCAGTACTACCAGTAGAGGTGATATGTGTCTCTATGGACGCGGGCCTTACTTTTTTTAACCATTTATTCCTTTTGCTGAAATAATTGATGAGCAGCTGCTACTTTTGGCTTCATACAGACCATTAGTGGAATTCAAATTGTATTAGTCACATGCGCCAAATACAACAGTACAGTGAAATGCTTACTTACGAGCCCCTAACTAACAATGCAGTTTTAAAAGACAGATAGGAATAAGAAATAAAAGGAACAAGTTAATTAAAAAGCAACAGTAAAATAACAACAGGTTGAGGTAATATGTACATGAAGGTAGAGTCATTAAAGTGATAATGCATAGATGATAACAACAGGGGGGGGGGCAATGCAAATAGTCTGGGTAGCTATTTGATTAGGTGTTCAGGAGTCTTATGGCTTGGGGGTAGAAGCTGTTTAGAAGCCTCTAGGACCTAGACTTGGCGCTCCGGTACCTCTTGCCATGCGGTAGCAGAGAGAACAGTCTATGACTAGGGTGGCGGAGTCTTTGACAAATTTTAGGGCCTGACACCGCCTGGTATAGAGGTCCTGGATGGCAGGGAGCTTGGTCCTAGTGATGTACTGGGCCGTTCGCACTACCCTCTGTAGTGCCTTGCGGTCAGAGGCCGAGCAGTTGCCATACCAGGCAGCTGTCGAAGGTGCAGCTGTAGAACTTTTTGAGGATCTGAGGACACATGCCAAATATTTTCAGTCTACTGAGGTGGAATAGGTTTTGTCGTGCCCTCTTCATGACTGTTTTGGTGTGCTTGGACCATGTTTGTTGGTGATGTGGACACCAAGGAACTTGAAGGTCTCAACCTGCTCCACTGCAGCCCCTTCAATGAGAATGGGGGTGTGCTCGGTCCTCTTTCCAGTAGTCCACAATCATCTCCTTTTTCTTGATCACGTTGAGGGGGCGGTTGTTGTCCTGGCACCACATGGCCAGGTCTCTGACCTCCTCCCTATAGGCTGTCTCGTCGTTGTCGGTGATCAGGCCTACGACTGTTGTGTCATCGGCAAACTTAATGATGGTGTTGGAGTCGTGCCTGGCCATGCATTCCCGAGTAAACGGGGAGTACAGGAGGGGACTGATCCGTGTGGCGGATGTGTTGTTACCTACACTTACCACCTGGGGGCAGCCTGTCAGGAAGTCCAGGGCTCAGTTGCAGAGGGAGGTGTTTAGTCCCAGGGTCCTTAGCTTATTGATGAGCTTTGAGAGCACTATGGTGTTGAATGCTGAGCTGTCGTCAATGAATAGCATTCTCACATAGGTGTTCCTTTTGTCCAGGTGGGAATGGGCCGTGTGGAGTGCAATAGAGATTGCATCATCTGTCGATCTGTTGTGGATGTATGCAAATTGGAGTGGGTCTAGGGTTTCTGGGACAATGGTGTTGATGTGAGCCATGACCAGCCTTTCAAAACACTTCATGCCTGCAGACGTGAGTGCTACGGGTCGGTAGTCATTTAGGCAGGTTACCTTTGTGTTCTTGGACACAGGCACTATGATGGTCTGCTTAAAACATGTTGGTATTACAGACTTGGACAGGGAGAGGTTGAAAATGTCAGTGAAGACACTTGCCAGTTGGTCAGCGCATGCTCGCAGTACACGTCCTGGTAATCTGTCTGGCCCTGCGGCCTTGTAAATGAATGTTGACCTGTTTAAAGGTCTTACTTACATCGGCTGCGGAGACCGTGATCACACAGTCTTCCGGAACAGCTGGTGCTCTCGTGCATGTGTCAGTGCCATTTGCCTCTAAACAGTTCAGCTTGTCCGGTAGACTCGTCACTGGGCAGCTCTCAGCTGTGCTTCCCTTTGTAGTCTGTAATGGTTTGCAAGTCCTGCCACATCTGAAGAGTGTCAGAACCGGTGTAGTACGATTCGATCTTAGTCCTGTATTGATGCTTTGCCTGTTTGATGGTTCGTTGGAGGGCATAGTGGGATGTCTTATAAGCTTGCGGGATAGAGTCCCGCTCCTTGAAAGCAGCAGCTCTAGCCTTTAGCTCAGTGCGGATGTTGCCTGTAATCCATGGCTTCTGGTTGGGGTATACGGTCACTGTGGGGACGACGTCATCAATGCACTTTTTGATGAAGCCAAAGACTGATGTGGTGTTCTCCTCAATGCCATCGGATGAATCCCGGAACATATTCCAGTCTGTGCTAGTAAAACAGTCCTGTAGTTTAGCATCTGCTTCGTCTGACCACTTTTTTATTGATCTCGTCACTGGTGCTTCCTGCTTTAATTTTTGCTTGGAAGCAGGAATCAGGGGAATAGAATTATGGTCAGATTTGCCAAATGGAGGGCGATAGACATTTGCTGATAGAAATTTGGTAAAATGGATATGTTTCCCTGCATTAAAGTCCCCGGCTACTAGGAGCCGCCTCTGGGTGAGTGTTTTCTTGTTTGCTTATGGCATATTACAGCTCATTCAATGCGTTCTTACTGCCAGCCTCTGACTGTGATGGTATGTAAACGGCTACGGAAATCGGTAATTTTGGAAGCTGATTTGGCCGATTAAAAAAAATATATATATATTTTTTTTACACCTTTATTTAACTAAACAAGTCAGTTAAGAACACATTATTATTTTCAATGACGGCCTAGGAACGGTGGGTTAACTGACTTGTTCAGGGGCAGAACGACAGATTTTTACTTTGTCAGCTCTGAGATTCATTTTTGGAACCTTCCGGTTACTAGTCCAACGCTCTATACACCTGCCTTAGATTGCACTCTACGACTGTTACGCGAGGGCAGCAAGAAGCCATGGTAAGTTGCTAGCTAGCATTAAACTTATAAAAAACAATCAATCTTCACATAATCAGTAGTTAACTACACATGGTTGATGATATTACTAGTTTATCTAGCGTTTCCTGCGTTGCATATAATCGATGCGGTGCCTGTTAATTTCTCATCGAATCACAGCCTACTTTGCCAAACGGGTGATGATTTAGCACTGTCATTGCACCAAACCTAACCATAAATATCAATGCCTTTCTTTAAAAACAATTATCAAGTATATATTTTGAAACCTGCATATTTAGTTAATATTGCCTGCTAACATGAATTTCTTATAATTAGGGAAATTGTGTCACTTCTCTTGCATTCCGTGCAAGTAGTCAGGGTATATGCAGCAGTTTGGGCCGCCTGGCTTGTTGCGAACTGGGTGAAGTCCAATTTTTCCTAACAAAGGCCGTAATTAATTTGCCAGAATTGTACATAATTATGGCATAACATTGAAGGTTGTACAATGTAATAGCAATATTTAGACTTAGGGATGCCACCCGTTAGATAAAATATGGAACGGTTCCGTATTTCACTGAAAGAATAAACGTTTTGTTTTCGAAATGATAGTTTCCGGATTCGACCATATTAATGACCAAAGGCTCGTATTTCTGTTTATTATTATGTCATAATTAAGTCTATGATTTGATATTTGATAGAGCAGTCTGACTGAGCGATGGTAGGCAGCAGCAGGCTCGTACGCATTCATTTAAACAGCACTTTCGTGCGTTTTGCCAGCAGCTCTTCACAATGCTTCAAGCATTGAGCTGTTTATGACTTCAAGCCTATCAACTCCCGAGATTAGGCTAGTGTAACCGATGTGAAATGGCTAGCTAGTTAGCGGGGTGCGCGCTAATAGCGTTTCAATCGGTGACGTCACTCGCTCTATATGCAAATATGCTGAATTCCATTCAGGTGTATTTTATGGCTTTTGGCAAATGCTTTCTAATGATCTAAAGTCCCTCTGTTGATATACTGCCTGCAAACACACAGTCCAGTTCAAAGTCAAGGATGGAAGGTCCATGTATAAAATGTCTTATTTTGATATAACTTAGGCCTCTAATGGTACATGGGTCTGTGTAAAGTCTGGTCCTAGACAAGCCTGATATGTCTTATTTCCTGCAGTGTCTATTTGTTGTCCAATTGCACAGACATTTTCCCACTCATAGATTTTTCACAAATGCCTTACTCAGGGTTTCCCAAACTCTGTGCACATTTTAGTTTTTTGCCCTAGCACTACATGGCTGATTCAAATAATCAACTAATCATCAATCTTTGGTAATTTGAATCAGCTGTGTAGTGCCAAATATCTAAATGCGCAGCTTTTGGGGTACTGAGGTCCTAGTTTGGTAAACCGTGCTCTATTTCATTCCCAAACATTCCTATGAAAGTATAAAAATGTGAAGTGCTCACTTGTTAGAAAAAAAAAGGTGTCATTCTTCCTGGGTGTGTGTACAGATTTGAATAAGATTTTATGTTGTTAAAATGCTGTCAGTTCCACTTTAAATAAAAAATTCAAAAACGACTAATATATAAACTCAGCAGAAAAAGAAACGTCCTCACTGTCAACTGCGTTTATTTTCAACGAACTTAACATGTGTAAATATTTGTATGAACATAACAAGATTCAACAACTGAGACATAAACTGAATAACTTCCACAGACATGTGACTAACAGAAATTGAATAATGTGTCCCTGAACAAAGGGCGGTCAAAATCAAAAGTAACTGTCAGTATCTGGTGTGGCCACCAGCTGCATTAAGTACTGCAGTGCATGTCCTCCTCATGGACTGCACCAAATTAGCCAGTTCTTGCTGTGAGATGTTACCCCACTCTTCCACCAAGGCACCTGCAAGTTCCCGGAGATTTCTGGGGGGAATGGCCCTAGCCCTCACCCTCCAATATAACAGGTCTCAAGCGTGCTCAATGGGATTGAGATCCAGGCTCTTCGCTGGCCATGGCGGAACTCTGACATTCCTGTCTTGCAGGAAATCACGCACAGAATGAGCAGTATGGCTGGTGGCTTTGTCATACTGGAGGGTCATGTCAGGATTAGCCTGCAGGAAGGGTACCACATGAGGGAGGAGGATGTCTTCCCTGTAACGCATAGCGTTGAGATTGCCTGCAATGACAACGAGCTCAGTCCGATGATGCTGTGACACACCGCCCCAGACCATGACGGACCCTCCACCTCCAAATCAATCATGCTCCAGAGTACAGGCCTCATTCCTTCGATGATAAATGTGAATCCGACCATCAATCCTGGTGGGACAAAACTGCGACTCGTCAGTGAAGACCACTTTTTGCCAGTCCTGTCTGGTGCCTTACAACAGGCCCCAGGTCCAGCCTCTCTCAGCACTGATGGAGGGATTGTGTGTTCCTGGTGTAACTCGGCAGTTGTTGTTGCCATGTTTGGTTGTACCGATCCTGTGCCTGGTGAGGACCTGCCTTACAACAGGCCTACAAGCCCCAGGTCCAGCCTCTCTCAGCACTGATGGAGGGATTGTGATGAAGTTGTTGTTGCCATGTTCGGTTGTACCGATCCTGTGCAGGTATTGTTACACGTGGTTTTCCACTGCGAGGACGATCAGCTGTCCTGTCTCCTGTCTCCCTGTAGCTCTGTCTTAGGCGTCTCAGTACAGACATGGCAATTTATTGACCTGGCCACATCTCCAGTCCTCATTGCAGCATGCCTAAGGCACGGTCACACAGATGAGCAGGGACCCTGGGCATCTTTCTTTTGGTGTTTTTCAGAGTCCGGGCCTCTTTAGTGTCCTAAGTTTTCATAACTGTGGCCTTAATTGCCTACCGTCTGTAAGCTGTTAGTGTCTTAATGACCATTCCACATTCATTGTTCTTTTATTTCTTTTATTTTACCTTTATTTAACTAGGCAAGTCAGTTAAGAACAAATTCTTATTTCAATAACCCACTGTTCCTAGGCCGTCAATTTGCCTGTTCAGGGGCAGAACAACATATTTGTACCTTGTCAGCTCGGGGGTTTGAACTTGCAACCTTCCGGTTACTAGACCAACGCTTTAACCACTAGGCTACCCTGCCGCCCCAATGTTTATGGGTCATTGAAGAAGCAAGGGAAATAGTGTTTAAACCCTTTACAATGAAGATCTGTGAAGTTAATTCGTAAAAATCCAAATATCGTTGAAAGACAGGGTCCTGAAAAAGGATGTTTCTTTTTTTGCTGAGTTATATATAATTCATTTCAACGTCAAAAATGGATGTACCAATCTCAGATTGCGTCTTTAAATATTTTTTTGTTTGCACACTGCTTTCTGACTCTTGACATCAAAATATTTATATTTGTGTTTATTGTACAGGAAAACTGAAAGATGGTATTGCTATTTGTGTTCTGCAGCTTTCTTCAGAGAGACCCTCATCAGCCCCTCATAACCATGACAAAGAAGAATTTGATGAAGATATTTCTTGGTTTGACTCTGTTCACCATGGGATATATCATTTCTATTACTCAGAAATGGTCTGTAGAGCAATTGTTTATGAGGAAGGACTGGGCAATGGACACCTGCTTTCCAAATTTGAGCACTGACCCCTTCATCCCGATCCAAGGGTCCAAAACATTTGTGCTGAATGCTTTCTTTGAGCACCGGACCCATAACATGAGCCTTCGTCTCATCTCCATCGTGTGGCGACCAGAAAAGACCATCCATCACTGCTTACTATGCTGCCAAGACCGTCTGTTCACCTCTTTGGCCAAGCGGACTATCCACAATTCCCACTTCGGGTTCCCTTACGGCACGGGGGACTTCCTGTGTGACATCCCGGAGGACTGTGAACCCACACACGCTGGCTTGGTGTCTGAGGACTTTGATCCTGAGCACGTCACCTTTGTCCCAATCTTGAACAGGGTACCAAGGGAGTCCAGCTTTCCTGTCAACTTCACTGTGTGCCTCTCTACCATGTTCGGGGGGTACAACAACGTGCTGCAGTTTGTGCAGGCCATGGAGATGTATCGCCTGCTGGGGGCCCAGAGGGTGGTGGTCTATAAGACCAACTGCAGCCGTGACATGGAGGAGGTACTGCATTACTATAAAGACGAAGTTGGTCTGGTGGAAGTATTTCCCTGGCCAATTGACACCCACATCAAGGTGTCCTCCAGCTGGCTTGCCACCAAGTCACCCGGTGACCTGCACTACTATGGCCAGATCCCTGCGCTCAACGACTGTCTGTACAGGAACATGTACCAGACTAAGTATCTCCTCCTCCATGACCCTGATGAGATCATCCTCCCCGTGGACAACAACACCTGGGGGGAGCTCCTGAGCACTCTGGAGATCAAATACGGCAACAAGGCCAACTTCTACTTTGAAAACAATGTTTTCCCAATCGAGAAGACTGACGAAAGCAGCAGATTCAACTTGTCAGAGTGGGCCACCATTCCTGGCATTAACTTCCTTCTGCATGTCCTGCGAGAACCCATTCTCAAATCCCACTACAAAACGGGGAAGCTGATCATCAACCCCAGGACTGTGTTTGAGATCTCAGTACATGGCGTGAAGAGGCAGAACAGCCGGACAGTAGAAGTGTCTTCCCATCTCGGCAGGCTATATCATATCCGCCGGCGGAAGAACGGCAAGCTGAAAAGCAGAGACTTTGTCAGGGATGAGGGACTGTTGAGGTTCGCCCCACAAATGATCAGAAAGGTAGCACACTCCCTCAGAAAAATGAACCTGCCCTCCCAGAAACAGTAAACGCTCTCATCTAGTGTCTCTACATCTAATCATGGGTTCTCTTCAGTTCTTCATTTAGGTGTTTAAAGCTGATTCATTGCATGATATTTGATTGCTAAATAGCCCAAACCTCACTGTGCAACGTGACTGGCAGCAATTAGACTTTTCTTAAGATATCCCATTCACCATAGACCAAAGTACCGTCATTGGTTGTGCCTCTTATCAGGAAATAAAGATAATGCTGTTGTGAGAAAAGGAAAATTGTCTAATCCAGTCATGAATCTGCACAATAGAGATTTACCTGATGCCACATTCGTCAGAGGTGCTGAATTATTTGATGTTGTTGAATGGAAAATGTTCAGACACCTGCTGTGACTTACCTTACTCAACATTTTTGAAGTGATGCTTAGTCTGACTTGATGATAAACTCGTATGTACTGCAAAAAATGAAATCCTAGGAAGTAAATAAATCTTGCATTAAGGCAATAAATCAAATCCCCCCCCCCCCAATAAGATACTGTAAGTCATTTTACCAAGCACTGTATGTGTTAGATTATTCAGCTTGTTTTAAGAAAATTGGTCTTGAGTTGTCTAATTTAGATATTAGATCGAATTCTAGATACTTTATGTGTAACTAGCACAGCTAGGCAATCAACAAGTTATCATGTAATGCCATCAATTTTGATGATATTTAAATCAGGATTGTTTCTCTTGTTTTTTAAGAACCAGACCCAAAGAAATCCCTCACTTTTGCTTGCAGATATTGCATATTCTTCACCTCTGACATTGGTCCCAACTCCCGCTCATTGAAAAAAAATAGGGTATTGTGACCCGTCTAGCATTCTGACAACATTCAAACATTTGATTATGTTTTATCAAAGACTTTCATACATTTCTGAAATTCAGCATTGAGGACTGTCATATACATACAGTGCATTGGGAAAGTATTCAGACCCCTTCACTTTTTCCACATTTTATGTTACAGCCTTATTCTAAAATTGATTAAATCGTTTTCTTCCCTTTATCAATCAACACAGAATACCCCATAATGACAAAGCAAAAACATTATTTTTTTTTTTTGTCCTGTTGGAAGGTAAACCTTCACCCCAGTCTGGGGTCCTGAGCAGGTTTTCATGAAGGATCTCTTTGGTACAATTCCCCAGATTAGTGCCTCAACACAAGCCTGTCTCGGAGTGCTACGGACAATTCCTTCGACCTCATGGCTTGGTTTTTGCTCTGACATGCACTGTCAACTGTGGGACATTTATATAGACAGGTGTGGGCTTTTCCAAATCATTTACCACAGGTGGACTCCAATCAAGTTGTGGAAACATCTCAAGGATGATAAATGGAAACAGGATGCACATGAGCTCAATTTCGAGTCTCATAGCAAAGGGTCTGAATACTTATGTAATACTTTTGTTCTTTATTTATAAACAAATATATATTCTAAAAACCTGTTTTCACTTTGTCATAATAGGATATTGTATGTAAAAAAAAAATCTAATTTTAGCCATTTTAGAAAGTCTGTAACGTAACAAAATGTGGAAAAGGTGAAGGGGTCTGAATACTTTCCGAATGCACCGTATTTTGACCATTGGAACCAATAATTTAATCTGAGATGGAACATGAATCAAATAATGTTGCTTTGATGTAATATCGTTTTCAGGGAAAAGCTTTTTCACATACTTCAAATACTGCTCAATAAGACATTTCAAATCTGATACAGTTTGAGTAATAACAGGATAATATGAACCATCTCAATCAATGTCAAAGTACATTCACATTGTCTACATTTGTTAAACCCCACCCCCTCTTTAAATCCCCACAGCTCATGTTGGGCTAAAGTGTCTCAGCGGAGAGAAACCAATGCACAATATATTTCTCTCTCCCCATTGGAAGTTTGAATTTGAACTCCATTGTACAATATAACCAGGTCCTCTTGATGTCTTTCAATATCGCATCAACCCCACACTGAGAAAGGTCACGTAATGTTGCTATAGCAACAAGTTGGATAGCAGACAGCTTGGATCTTTATTTATGGTTGATATTTCCCAACATAATAAACCATGAGTAATTTGTTCTTTGGGGCATGGGAGCCTAAAGGATTACACAGTTAAATTTGGTCTGTGTATATAAAATCTGTAAAGCAGTGGGTTTTATGAAAACAATGGATGTGATCTTAAAAGGTCCCCATCTACGATGTCATTTAAGAGTCCATATGTGCATTTCTGAGGTCCATCTTCAATCTTGGCTAGTATTTTCGGGTGACACTAACTGTGCCAAACTTTTCACTAAAGATATGTAATGAAAGGATATGTCTTTGATGGTAAGACCTTTCACCCTGCATGTCTTTTGCCCAGTCTTAGCTTCTCCTTTGATATCAGGGATCTCTTACTGGGTCTAGAACATTTCATAAGGAGTAAAGCTATATGGCAAGTTGCTCATCAGGATCATGAGATAGGATTTCAGTTTACACTAGCCAGTACACGTAATATTGGTGTAATTGTTTGCAGTTCTTAATTTGATATTTTTCAAATTGCGAACAAAGTAGAAATGGGCATTTATTGCCTAGAAAGCAATGTCTATCTGATGCATGTGTTTACAGGAACAAGATTCAGATCAGCTAAATTTGAGACCTTGTGCACAAGGCAGGCACCTCCAGTACCAGATCCTGTGACCCCAGCACTCTCCGGTCCAGTAATCCCAGCACCTACAGAACTAATGGCAGTGACCCCAGTAGTCCCTGATCCAGTAACCCAAATACCTTCACCAGAGCAAATGGCTGGAACCCCAGTGTCTCCAAGCCCAGGTTCTGTTTTGCATCCAGGCTCAGTGATCACGAAAGGAGTCCCTACAAAATCATGAAGTTACCCAGCACATACAGTGGGGCAAAAAAGTATTTAGTCAGCCACCAATTGTGCAAGTTCTCCCACTTAAAAAGATAAGAGAGGCCTGTAATTTTCATCATAGGTACACTTCAACTATGCTCCCAGGCAGACTAAATCACATTGTAGGATTTTTTATGAATTTATTTGCAAATTATGGTGGAAAATAAGTATTTGGTCACCTACAAACAAGCAAGATTTCTGGCTCTCACAGACCTGTAACTTCTTCTTTAAGAGGCTCCTCTGTCCTCCACTCATTACCTGTATTAATGGCACCTGTTTGAACTTGTTATCAGTATAAAAGACACCTGTCCACAACCTCGAACAGTCACACTCCAAACTCCACTATGGCCAAGACCAAAGAGCTGTCAAAGTACACCAGAAACAAAATTGTAGACCTGCACCAGGCTGGGAAGACTGAATCTGCAATAGGTAAGCAGCTTTGGTTTGAAGAAATCCACTGTGGGAGCAATTATTAGGAAATGGAAGACATACAAGACCACTGATAATCTCCCTCGATCTGGGGCTCCACGCAAGATCTCACCCCGGGGGGTCAAAATGATCACAAGAACGGTGAGCAAAAATCCCAGAACCACACGGGGGGACCTAGTGAATGACCTGCAGAGAGCTGGGACCAAAGTAACAAAGCCTACCATCAGTAACACACTACGCCGCCAGGGACTCAAATCCTGCAGTGCCAGACGTGTCCCCCTGCTTAAGCCAGTACATGTCCAGGCCCGTCTGAAGTTTGCTAGAGAGCATTTGGATGATCCAGAAGAAGATTGGGAGAATGTCATATGGTCAGATGAAACCAAAATAGAACATTTTGGTAAAAACTCAACTCGTCGTGTTTGGAGGACAAAGAATGCTGAGTTGCATCCAAAGAACACCATACCTACTGTGAAGCATGGGGGTGGAAACATCATGCCAGGACGACTGATCCGTGTAAAGGAAAGAATGAATGGGGCCATGTATCGTGAAATTTTGAGTGAAAACCTTCCATCAGCAAGGGCATCGAAGATGAAACGTGGCTGGGTCTTTTAGCATGACAATGATCCCAAACACACCGCCCGGGCAATGATGGAGTGGCTTCATAAGAAGCATTTCAAGGTCCTGGAGTGGCCTAGCCAGTCTCCAGATCTCAACCCCATAGAAAATCTTTGGAGGGAGTTGAAAGAATAAATTCATTAAAAATCCTACAATGTGATTTTCTGGATTTTTTTTCTCATTTTGTCTGTCATAGTTGAAGTGTACCTATGATGAAAATTACAGGCCTCATCTTTTTAAGTGGGAGAACTTGCACAATTGGTGGCTGACTAAATACTTTTTTGCCCCACTGTAATATGTCATCTTCACAGAAAGCGAGTTAGAACAAGCCAGAATATATTATTTTAAAAAGCAGCTCGTTGGGCAAGAGCAAGATTACACACTCTCAAAAGAACTTCGCTGTCGACTACTCCATAACACGATGACCAACATGAGATCCATAATGCGAGCCACAATGGATGACTTAAAGTATCCATTGAAGCGTGAAGTAAATTCTATGGCCAAACGACTGGTAGACTATTACCATATGCTGCGGGACAATTCGGTGCATTATAAATATGAATGGGTGAGTGATCATCTTGTTCAGTTCCTTTTAGTCTAACCATTGTGGCTTTTGCTATTCAGTAATTAACAGCGGTAATCTCTGCATTGTTGTGTCATGTTTTAAAGGGATACTTTGGAATTTTGGCAATGAGGCCCTTTATCTACTTCCCCTGAGTTAGATTAACTATTGGATACCATTATATTATCCACAAGTTAATTTGACTCTGGGGAAGTAGATTAAGGGCCTCATTGCCAAAATCCCAAAGTATCCCTTTAAAGGGAGACATTACATATGTGTCCTAACAGGAAACTGTCTCCAGACTACTGATGAAGAGATTACAGAATGTGCGGACCCCTCAAAAGACCAAGGGTAGAAAGCCCAAGGATGCTGCACTTGGAAAGAAGATCAAGGGCCATACACCTGAATGGGAGAAGAGAAGGCGCCTTGAGTTTGGATCTGGACCGAACGACAGCATCCGTGATGCATTAACTGATGACTATCACTGCAGTTCTAGTGGCTCCACGGTGTTTCTTGACAAGTCCCAATTTAGATCCAGCACCCCAGAGAGTGAAGAGCAGATTGATGGTAATGAAGCATGTAAGTAGGCTTTATACTCTGTTTACAAACAACACAAATCTTGTCAACTCAAACATTAACTTACACTGTCAATGTTTTGGCATATGCCCTGTCCACTAATTTAAAAATAGTTCAAACTCGCATTTTCTGGCGGAATGCTAAATCTGATTGCTGTGATTGCTGTGCTCTCAGCACCAGGGTTTTAGGGCTTATTTCCAAACTAGTCCCTAGACCCTACCAATTCAATCAAATGTATTTCTAAAGCCCTTTTTACATCAGTCAATGTCACAAAGTGCTATACAGATGCAATGCAGATCTAGAAGCACGGTGGCTAGGAAAAACTGTCTAGGGAGGTAGGATCCTAGGAAGAAACCTAGAGAGGAACCAGGCTCTGAGGGGTGGCCAGTCCTCTTCTGGCTGTGCCCGGGTGGAGATGGTACATGGCCATTAAGGCCAGATTATTCTTCAAGATGTTCAGTGCATAGATGACCAGCATGGTCATTCAGAGGTCGGGACAGCAGGTGCAGTAGTCAAAAACAGCAGGTCCAGGACAAAGTAGCATGTCCAGTGAACAGTTCAGGGTTCCATAGCCGCTGGCAGAGCAGTTGAGACTGGAGCAGCAGCATGACCAGGTGGACTGGGGACAGCCAGGAGTCATCAGGCCAGGTAATCCTGATGACTGAGAATTAGAGGGAGCGTACTTAAATTCACACAGGACGGGATAAGACAGGAGAATTACACCAGATTTAACAGACTGGCCCTAGCCCCTTGCACATAGACTATTGCAGCATAGATACTGGAGGCTGAGACTTGGGGGGGGGGGGGGGGGGGGGGGGGGGGGGGGGGCACTGTTGCCCCGTCCGACGATACCCCCGGACAGGGCCAACCAGGCTGGATATAATCGCACACACTTTGCCAAAGCACAGCCCCCACACCACTAGAGGGATATCAACAGACCACCAACTTACTACCCTGAGACAAGGCTGAGTATAGCCCACGAAGATCTCGAGCCGGAGGGGACTCAAAACCGGACAAGAAGATCAAGTCTGTGACTCAACCCACTCAAGTGAACTACCCCTCCTAGGGACGGCATGGAAGAGCACTAGTAAGCCAGTGACTCAGACCCGTAATAGGGTCAGAGGCAGAGAATCCCAGTGGAGAGAGGGGAGCCAGCCAGGCAGAGACGGCAAGGGCGGTTCGTCGTGCCAGTTCCTTGCCGTTGAACTTTGCACCCCTGGGCAATACTATACTCAATCATAGGACCTTACTGAAGAGATGAGTATTCAGTAAAGGCTTAAAGTTCGAGGCGGAGGGACAATACGGAGGCTTGCGTCTTGTGACCGTAGCGTATGTGTAGGTATGTACAGCAGTATCAAATCGGAGAGATAGTTAGGAGCAAGCCCATGTAATGTTTGTAGGTTAGCAGTAAAACCTGAAAATCAGCCCTAGCCTTAACAAGAAGCCAGTGTAGAGAGGCTAGCACTGGAGTAATATGACCAATTTCTAGTCAAGATTCTAGCAGCAGTGTTTGGCACTAACTGAAATGTATTTAGTGCTTTATCCAGGTAGTCAGAGAGTAGAGCATTGCAGTAGTCTAATCTAGAAGTGACAAAAGCATGGATTAGCTTTTCTGTATAATTTTAGGACAAAGTTTCCGATTTGTTTAAGTCAGAAGAGAGATCAGGGTCCAGAGTAACGCCGAGGTCCTTCAGTTTTATTTGAGATGACTGTACAACCATCAAGATTAATTGTAAGGTCCAACAGTATATCTCTTTGTTTCTTGGGAACTACAGTAGAACTAGCATCTCTGTTTTGCCAGAGTTTAAAAGTAAAACCATTTGTCACCATCCACTTCCTTATGTCTGAAACACAGGCTTCCAAGGTAGTCGGAAGACTTCCAGTTTGGTAGAGCGCCATATCCATCCCAATTTTCTGGAAGCTTGCTCTGGTATTTTCTGTGTACCAGGGACCAAATGTCTAGTGACAACTGTTTTTATGGGTGTGACTGCCGCTAGGGTAATATTCAAGGTTAAATTGACATCCTCAGTTAGGTGGTTAACTGATTTTTGTACTCCGACGTCCTTGGGTAGGTGGAGGGAGTCTGGAAGGGCACCTAGGAATCTTTGGGTTGTCCAAGAATTTATAGCACGGCTTTTGATGATCCTTGGATGGGGTTTGAGCAGATTATTTGTTGTGGTTGCAAACGTTATAAGATGGCGGTTTGATAGTCTAGGATTGAGGAAAAACATTTAAATCCATAATATTTATTCCACGGGACAAAACTAGATCACGGGTGTGACAGTGGCAATGAGTTGGTCCGGAGACATGTTGGACAAAACACACCGAGTCAATAATGGAGTGGGTCTGTGGACTGTTCTATGGGAATATTAAAGTCATAAAAAATGTCAATATTATCTGCCATGACTACAAGGTCCGATAAGAATCCAGGGAACTCGGTGAGGAGCACTGTATACGGCCCAGGAGGCCTGAAAACAGTAGCTATAAAAGTGATTGAGTTGGCTGCATAGATTTCATGACTAGAAGCTAAAAAGACAAAAACGCGGTAATAAAAAAAAAAATGCTGTCGGAAATGTTAGCAACACCTCTGCCTTTTGCGGGATGCGCAGGGATATGGACATTAGTGTAACCATGGGGAGAAGCCTCATTTAACAAAGTAAATTCATCAGGCTTGAGCCATGTTTCAGTCAGGCCAATCACATCAAGATTATGGTCAGTGATTAGTTCATTGACTATGACTGCCTTGGGAAGTGAGGGATCTAACATTAAGTAGCCCTATTTTGAGATGTGAGATCACAACCTCTTTCAATAATGACAGGACTGGAGGAGATCTGTATTCCAATGAGACTGCTAAAGCGAATACCGCCATGTTTTGCTCAAGCTAGATCGAGGCACAGACACGGTCTCAATGGGGATAGCTGAGCTGACTACACTGACTGTGCTAGTGGCAGACTCCGCTAAGCTGCACCCTATCTCATTGTGGAGCTAGAGGAGTGAGAGCACCCCTCCAGCTAGGATGGAGTCCGTCACTCCTCAGCAGGCCAGGCTTGGTCCTGTTTGTGGGTGAGTTCCAGAAAGAGGGACAATTATCTCCAAATTCTGTTTTTTTGGAGTGGCAGAAAACCGTTTTCAACCAGCAATTGAGTTGAGACTTGGCTTTTGAGCTCTTCACTGGAAGGGGCCAGAGATAATTACTCGATGCCGACACATTGTTCTATTTGATTTACACACTGAAGCTATATTGCGCTTGGTGACCTCTGACTGTTTCATTCTAACATCGTTGGTGCTGACATGGATAACAATATCCCTATACTCTCAGTTTTAGCCTTAGCCAGCACCGTCTTCAGATTAGCCTTTACGTCGGTAGCCCTGCCCCCTGGTAAACAGTGCATGATCGCTGGATGATTCGTTTTAAGTCTAATACTGCGGGTAATGGAGTTGCCAATGACTAGGGTTTTCAATTTGTCAGAGCTAAGGGTGGGTGGATTTGGCGGCTCAGACCCCGTAACGGGTGGAGGAGAGACGTGAGAATGCTCAGCCTCTGACTCCGACTCGTTGTTTAATGGGGAGAACCGGTTGAAAGTTTCTGTCGGCTGAATGAGCGACACCAGTTGAGCATTCCAACAGCATTTCCTTCCAGAAGCCATGAGAAAATGTACTACTATCTGTACTTATTGGTGGCACAGACGCTGTTTCATCCTTTCCTACACTTAAATTACATTTCCTACAACCTTGCCTAACGATGACGTCTGAAGGTGGGCTTGGAGCACGGTTATTGTCACCATAAGGCGATAGTTCTCCTGTATATTATGAATACATCGACTGCAATTAGATGGCATAATGTTAATGTTACTACTTAGCTTTGGCTGGTGGAGGTCCTGTAGAACCATGGAAAGGATAAAGCATCCGAGGTGAAAAAGTTGAATGAAAAAAGTTATACGAGGGGAAAAATAAAAATATAAAACGGTTATTAAACATTTTGAAAGTAAAAACCTTAAAGTTGACATTTAGCAAAGTAACGTTAGCGTTTTACAGCACATTGGTTGACTGTCATTCATATTCCATTCACCCAGTTAAATGTAACAACGATAGGTTTAGGCTACAACATGATACTAACAGTTTCCCTATACCCATCATAAAGTTGCTTCAACCTAGCCTATGAATGAACGTTTACAACATGCACACAGGTCGAGAGACAAATTTGATGTGATAGACCGTGACACATGGACAGACAGTGACATTCAATACCGCCTTGCACACTCTTGCCTGCATCTAGCTGATAATGTTAGTCCAACAGTTGCAAACAAGAGTTTCTATACCTGGACAAATTCAGGTATGTTTATCCTCGTTTTGTTCAGTTGGCTTCTGTTTAAGAAACGTTTTTCAACAGAATGGGCAGATTGAATACACCACTGATCATACGTAAACACAGTTCAGTTTCATAGCTGCCACGATGTATTCCTTCTCACATCTACGTTATGCGCTCTCCTACTTTCACCGCTTCCCTTCGCTTGTGGACTTCAATGCACAACACATCAGCTGTATGTGACAAGGCGAAAAATCCTTTCCAAGTTACACACAGCCTACATCATTATCACCATAATAGCAAAATTAACATCATAATCAGCATAGCTAATAAAACTAACACGTTAAACCCGCTAAATCATGCGGTAACGTTAGTGTCCATCAGTAAGCAGTTGCACCGGTGGCAATACATTTGTAAAACCAAAAGCTCACCTTTTACTTGGAAGAGTTCCAGTGTTGTGTTGGATAGTCATAGCCAGCTAGCTAACATAGCTAGCTGGCTGTTTGAGCAGGGTCTTTCAGTAGGCTAAACTAGCTAGCTAAGTAGGTGAAACTGAAAGCAAAAAGAAATGACGCTCTCTTTTTTCTCCTTTATTTAGGAAGAAATTAATTTGTTCAACTGTTCAACTATTTTCTTTCTCTTGAGTCAACTACTCACCACATTGTATACACTGAAGTGCTAGCTAGCTGTAGCTTATGCTTTCAGTACTAGATTAATTCTCTGATCCTTTGATTGGATGAACAACATGTCAATTCATGCTGCAAGAGCTCTGATATGTTGGAGGACGTCCTCCGGAAGTTGTTGTAATTTCTGTGTAAGTCTATGGAAGGGGGTGAGAACCATGAGCCTCCTAGGTTTTGTATTGAAGTAAATTGTTGAGTGGCAGCTCTCAGGGAACTGTGGGGGGATCTTGGCGGGTTGGTGGCCCGGCGGTTAGGAGCTTGTGGCTTGTGGATAGGTCACTGGTTCTGGTCCCTGTTTTGACCTGTTGGGAGACCTGTCAACATGCCCTTGGACAGGATGATTACCCTGGTTGCTTCTATTGGTCACTCTGGATAGGAGTCTGTTAGATGACTGAATGTAATGTAAATGTTGTGGCTTCACTGCAAGTAGATTTTATGTTTGAATATTTTTTTTGAAGAATACAAAAAAAAAAGTCCTAAATATATATATTTTTTTAAACTAAAAGCATTGTATTTGGGACAGACCCCCAAAACCAATTCTTCCTTTGGCCACCTCTCCTTCCAGTTCTCTGCTGCCAATGACTGGAACGAACTACAAAAATCTCTGAAACTGGAAACACTTATCTCCCTCACTAGCTTTAAGCACCAGCTGTCAGAGCAGCTCACGGATTACTGCACCTGGACATAGCCCATCTATAATTTAGCCCAAACAACTACCTCTTCCCCTACTGTATTTATTTATTTTGCACCCCATTATTTTTATTTCTACTTTGCACATTCTTCCACTGCAAATCTACCATTCCAGTGTTTACTTGCTATATTATATTTACTTCGCCACCATGGCCTTTTGTTTGCCTTTACCTCCCTTATCTCACCTCATTTGCTCACATCGTATATAGACTTATTTTTCTACTGTATTATTGACTGTATGTTTGTTTTACTCCATGTGTAACTCTGTGTCGTTGTATGTGTCGAACTGCTTTGCTTTATCTTTACCAGGTCGCAATTGTAAATGAGAACTTGTTCTCAACTTGCCTCTGTGATTAAATAAAGGTGAAATAAATAAAAAATAAATAAAATCATTCACTAAACCTCAACTAAGTCTTGTAATGAATGTGGAAATTGAGCAAGTTGAGGAGACTAAACTGCAGGAGTAACCCTGGATTGTAAACGTATGGTCAAAACATATTGATTCAACAGTAGCTAAGATGGGGGCAGGTCTGTCCATAATAAAGTGCTACTCTGCCTCCTTGACAACAATATCAACAAGGCAGGTCCTACAGGCCCTAGTTTTGTAGCACCTGGACTACTGCCCAGTCATGTGGTCAGCTGCCACAAAGAGGGACTTGGGAAAATTACAACTGGCCCAGAACAGGGTGGCACGGATGGCCCTTAAATGTACATTAATAATATGCATGTCAATATCTCATGGCTCAAAGTAAAGCAGAGATTGACTTCATTACTACTTGTTTTTGTAAGAAGTGTTGACATGTTAAATGCACCAAGCTGTTTAAACTACTAGCACACAGCTCGGACACCTATGCATACCCCACAAGACATGCCACCAGAGGTCTCTTCACCGTTCCAAGTCCAGAACAGACTACACGCAAGGAGTAAAATCAGATTTAAAAAAACAGAATAAAAAGACTGCTCCCTGACTTCTGTGGCCCATGCCCTGGGAAAGGCTTGTGTTCAGGGACACCGTGTTGAGCAAGGCTGCATTCAACATGTGTTCCTCCTGCAGTGATGATTGTCTACCGCAACACTTTTCCGTTCATCAGCAGTGTTTCATCATTGTGCGTCTCTTTCTGCAGGGTTAGTGTTTGAGGTGCTGGCCGCTCGCTTCTCCTCCTGCACATGGTCTGGCAGAGGGTGCGCTGGAAGCTGCTGGAGACCGTCCCAGAGTGCTGGCTGGAGTGTGTTCTCACTGGGCTGGTGTGGACTGTCAACAGGTAAGGGAAGGGGAGATTGCTAGAGGTTATAAAAAGGTGTCAAGCTTAGTCTTTGTCCCATGTCTTTTTCTCATAATGCAAGTGTTATTTTTCCTCTAAGCCTGACAGGGGTCCAGGATCATGGGGAACCTGGTGTTGAAGGACAGAAAGTCCACTTAAAAAGCTATTTTTATAGCTAAAGTCTTCAACTTCCATCACCCAAAACTTCACTCTTGTTTTGTTTCTTCTGGGCTACCCGACTCAGGACAGGGAGAGGCCACTACTTATACAGGTGAGTGTACAACAGAGTCTTTTGTGTTGTGATGATATGTGTGTATTTTCTTGACAATGTTGATTGTGTGTGTGTGACTGCGTGTGTCCAGGTGCTGCGGTTGCTGTGCCAGGCCTGAGCCAACCCCCTCTGGAGCAGCAGCTCTATGTGAGCCGGGCTCTGCTGCTGTGTGTGACTGAGTGATGTAGAGCTACAGTAGCTACGCTCAGGTAACACCCCTAATATTACGATACAGTATTGTCACACGATCAGAGCTGTTCATACTACTTTCTGACCTGTCCGCCTCTTGAGTTATATATTCATTTTTCCTAGGAAAACGATGATAAACATTTTGTTATGGGAAGTGTCCATGTAGTCCCACCTTGTTGAAGTCTGTTTTCTTCTCTTTTGTGCCTAATGATCACAACACTAATGTCTTTTCCCATGTCAGAGTTACTGCAGGTCATGCTGGGAGGGATACAGAGTCACCTGGATAGCAGCGTAGTGCATGTGAGGGGCATGGTGGTTGGGGAGTGTCTCCGCTCCTGCATGGACATCAACAGAGCCAAGCTCAAATTCGAGGTATACTACAGTATGGCACCTTACCCAAGGTTTTGGGTGCATCTCAATAGTCTGAAGTGACTTATATTCTGTTCTCTGCTCATACTGCTCTGAATGAACTGGACAGGTGAAGACAAATACCATAATGCTTTCACCTATCTGCTGTTCAGATCAGTGCAAATGAAAGGAGATAGAGGAAGCCACTGTAGACTATTGAAGTGCACCCCTACAATAAGCTTTGCCTGCCTTATTATGATTCATGTGTAGGACACAGGGAAGGGTGTGTGTTTCTTTCCCTCAGGATGAGGAGACCAAGGAGCTGCTCTCACTGATGACTCCACTTTCTGATGAAGAAACGGAGCCGCTTGATGACAGATTGGCTCGTCCTCGAGGTCAAAGGGCAGACCATACCATCCCAGGCTGCTTCAGTGGCCCAGAAATCAGGAGCTGACCCAGACTCTTGTTATACACTACATTTATTAACATAATGTTGTCTGTGAGACTGAAGTTGTATATTTAATTCAAATCATTACAACTTAATGAATCTTCCCATGGGCAGTTAAGAAGGCATGGTATAGAGCTCGCCAACTTGTAGTCCTAAAAAACAAATGCATCAAAAATCACAAAAAGTTAGATTAACTGATGAAGAGTATCTCATTGAGGAGAACATATACAATATCCTAAGCCTGTGTTTACCACAGACCTTATTTTCGGTGTTTATCCAAAAATCCTACAAAAACGCCTTTAATTTCCCCATAGCCTTGACCAACGAACCATGGTGGAGTTAGTGCCTACAAAAAGACGCCATTTCTATTTCTCTCTACTCTCTGTCCTGTGTTTGTATGAAACAGTGATGATTCGCTCACCCCCTACTGACCAGGAGATGAGACAAGCCGCCCCGCCTTGCTACCTCCGAGACAGTCTTGGAGAGTAAGATACAGTAAAAACAGTACATTCGGAAAGTATTCAGACCCCTTCCCCATTTTGTTGTAACCTTATTCTAAAATGGATTAAATGAAACATTGGACTCTGCAAGGTGTTGAAAATGTTCCACAGGGATGCTGGCCCTTGTTGACTCCAATGCTTCCCACAGTTGTCAAGTTGTTTGGCTGGCCTTTGGGTGATGGATCTTTCTTGATACACACAGGAAACCGTTGTGTGCAGAGTTCGCATAAGGTGCTTAAAGTACTTGAATTTGGCACTCTAAAATTCAAGTACTGGAATACCTTGAAAATCAGACCTTTTCTCAAGTTAGTATTTGAAAAGTACTTGAATTAAAATGAGAGCAGAACAGAACATGATCAAGTATGTTATTTCCTTACATGTTTTCCTTTCACCACAATGGCACTCAGCCAGGCAGATACAGAATAGCGCTGGGACTTAAATACAATTTCTCATAACAAAATAGGGTCCCCTGAGAGAGTCCTTAATCTTATTAAACACATTAATAACTTGTATCTCTTCAAATGGGTATAGAATGCAACATTATAGAGTCAACTAAAGGAAGGGCATTTTACACTGTCAGAATTCACTTTCATGTCATTGTGTTGGGACAGCTTGTGGGACCCAACATGTTGACTTATAAAGACAACTTAAAAATGATTATCATGTACACTGAACGAAAATATTGTACTGGGTTAGTTCATATGAGAAAATCAGTCAACATCATCAGTACTGACTTACCAATTGTGTAGTAAATGAGTAGTGAAACGTATTATTGAGTAGAACTTGTAAGGTAGTGATGAATAGTACGTATTTTTTTTCTCATGTGGTTGATATACTGCAATCTGGTGGCGACGAAAAACATTTGCATAATAGGAACTATTACAAATTGATGATCCTTGAAAATACAAATTAGTATGTGTGCCATTCACCCTCTGAATGGCACACATACACAATCCATGTCTCAAGGATTTAACATCAATAAGGGATCATAGCGTTCACCTGGTCAGTCTACCATGCACAGTTTTGACAAGGTGGATGATACATACTGAATTTATATTGTTTTTCATACTAAGATGTGTTGCTTTTTCACATATTTGTTCATTGGTTTTGCAAGAGTTGGTTGATGGGTCAGTTCATTGGTTTTCAAATATGTTGATGCCATTGATTAAGAATAGGATGCAATGTCCACCCCAAAATATAAGCTTGTTTTACCCCATTGTTTGTAAACAATATAATTGTACAAATAAATTGTTGGTTGCATAAATAATGACTAAATGTTACATGAAATGTAATTAAGAAATATTTAAACCGAATGAAAACCCCCTATGTTTAATATGTATTGGCAATAATTCACATAATGGTGAGGCATAGAATAATACATGTCTTTTCTCACACTGGATGTTTGAAATATGAGCAGGTGATTTTAGTCATGCTTCTTTAGTAGTGGAATAAAGACAATTAGAACTTGAATGTTCTTAATCAATACTGTGTACTTACTGAATTGATGTGATAATGAATACAATTGTTCATTGACCAATTTGATACTGTGTCCATTTGAATGAAACTACATTGAAATTACTTTGTTTTCAAGTCATTGAAACAACCTGAAAAAACTTTTCAACTTCCAACCGAAAGTAGGATATTAGGAAGATGTTCTTGATGTTTGGTACACTCAATGTATACTGTCCAAAATGTATCCTTGCCATAAGTGTCCCCATGGCATACTACATACAGTGCCTTCGGGAAAGTATTCAGACCCCTCGACTTTTTCCACATTTTGTTACGTTACAGCCTTATTCTGAAATTAAATTGTTTCCCCCCCCTCAAACTACACACAGTACCCCATAATGACAAAGCAAAAACAGGTTTAGAATTTTTGCAAATGTATTACAAATAACAAAAACTATTACATTTACATAAGTATTCAGACCCTTTTCAGTACTTTGTTGAAGGACCTTTGGCAGCAATTACAGCATCAAGTCTTGGGTATGACAAGCACCTCCTGCATTGTCTTGGCTGTGTGCTTAGGGTTGTTGTCCCGTTGGAAGGTGAACCTTCACCCCAGTCGGAGGTCCTGAGCGCTCTGGAGCAGATCTTCACCAAGGATCTCTGTACTTTGCACCGTTCATCTTTACCTTGATCCCGACTAGTCTCCCAGTTCACGCCACTGAAAAACATCCCCACAGCATGATGCTGCCACCACCATGCTTCATCATAGGGATGGTTTTGGCCAGGTGATGAGCGGTGCCTGGTTTCCTCCAGACGTGATGCTTGGCATTGAGGCCAAAGAGTTCAATCTTGGTTTCATCAGACTAGAGTGTCTTGTTTCTCATGGTCTGAGATTCCTTTAGGTGCCTTTTGGCAAACTCCAAGCGGGCTGTCATGTGCCTTTTACTGAGGAGTGGCTTCCGTCTGGTCACTCTACCATAAATGCTTGATAGGTGGAGTGCTGCATAGATGGTTGTCCTTCTAGAAGGTTCTCCCATCTCCACAGAGGAACTCTGGAGTGCTGTCAGAGTGACCAGCTGGTTATTGGTCACCTCCCGGACCAAGGCCCTTCTCCCCTAATTGCTCAGTTTAGCAGGGAGGCCAGCTCTAGAAGAGTCTTGGTGGTTCTAAACTTCCATTTAAGAATGATCAAGGCCACTGTGTTCTTGGGGGACCTACAATGCTGCATATTACTTCGACCTCGGCTTGGTTTTTGCTCTGACATGCACTGTCAACTGTGGGACCTTTATATACAGGTCATGCCCTTCCAAATAATGTCCAATCAATTGAATTTATCTCAGGTGGAATCCAATAAAGTGTATTAAAGGATCATCAAAGATGATCCATGGAAACAGGATGCATCTGAGCTCAATTTCAAGTCTCCTAGCAAAGCGTCTGAATCGTTATGTCAAAGGTATTGCAAACATTTCTGAACCTGTTTTCGCTTTGTTATTATGGTGTAATGTGTAGATTAGTTTTTAAATGCGTGTTAGAATAAGGCTATAACAAAATGTGGAAAAAGTGAAGGGGTCTGAGTACTGTTTGAACATATGAACTTAGCTATGAATCTGGAAATACACTGTCTTGCAATACTTGGCACCACTTGTCTATTTTTTTTGAGAACTCAAAAGGAAAAAACTTCAGTCAAACCAGATGGATAAATGATTTGTGGTCATCTATGGAGAGTTTCTGTCGACAGGCATATAGAGAATAATATTTGTCTGCGAAGTAAAACCACACCTGTGTCTTTCTTCTATATTGTCGCTACCCAATCAGACTACGGACAGCCATCTTCATGAGAGACATAACTGATCTCATTTTACACATTGAATTGTGAACATAATACCAAATAATAGTTTTATACAGAGATCACCTGAAAAATGTAGATTTGTCTTTCTCAGAACATTGTCAGAAACCCATGTAGTAGTGCAAGTAGATTTTATTGGTTTCTCGCTTTCAAAGACTAAATTGTAAATAAATGTTCAATCATAAATTATTAACAAATAGTAAAATCCTAAAGTAGCACAGTTTAAATATAACACAATGTTAACAGATACAATATATGCAAAACAATAATACAACTACAATCTTTGGGTGGCAGCGGAAAAGCTCAGTGCTTGACAAGTACGGTATATGGCTAAGTGTAATGTGTAGGCCACATTTTCCACCTGTACATTTAAATCTAGCCAGAATGAAAGGTTAGCGGGTAGTGAAGTCCATTTCAGTTGCTATTGGCCTATCAGATATGAAAATAATACATTGGTATTACAATCCAATCCTTTTTGATTTGACTATTTATAAGTCACATAGCTTTCTGTAAGCATGAACAAGGCCACTGTCCAATATATCGAATGCAGCTTTTATCCAAGCATTTTCATAATTTGACCACGTCTCGCTATAGGTTATCATATTCAGGTTCCGTTAGCGATTTATCACTGATCAATTATTTGGAGGAAACCACGGTTGTACTCCCAGCCTGTCGCTTTTTTAAAAATTTGGTGCTTTTTAGGCCTATATAAGGGTTATTTTCAATACAAGATTACAATAATATAAAGACAACATCCATGCGTAAAGAACAACCCTGTCCAAACCTGTTTGGATAATGCTTTGCGCCACTCAGATGCACTTTGTAGCCTACTTTAACTTGTTTTGGTTTTTACTGTGGGCATTAGGGCCTACGTGTCATTTCTATTTATAGTGTTCAATATATTTTGTACACACATCCAGATACTCAGCTCGTTTGCGTGGGGACTTTTTTAGGGATGGGAGAGATTCTCAGAATATTTATTTGTACGGCCGTGGACAGGTCAAGGTTAATTGGGACAGTAGGCTATTATGGCCAGTCTTAAATCATTGGATAAAAAAAGTAGGCTGTAATGATGAGTATAAAACAAAACGTGCCATTTCCTTTCAATTTATACAGCTTGTTTCATAATGGGAGGTCCAAGACAGGTTGAATTAATTTACATACAGGGAGGGACCATGGCATCTGGGCAAAATGTGGAAGCAGCGGTGGATAAGACACATTTTATTACCATGTGTAACGCAACACATCTCGATTAGATAGTGATCCGATCAAGAACGGATGACAACCACATGTTAATCCAAGGTGTAAACCACAACGTCTGTTATCTGATTGTGCCATGTGACAGTGGGGACAGAGCAGGAGTGTTGGATCAAGATTGACAGGAATATCTGACATACATCTGCTAATGTCAAGGTAAGCAGGCTTTATCATACTTTCCTTATTGATTACCATATCATCCTAACCTGGGGCAGAGAGGGAAAAGGGCTAAGGTGTTAATCTTACATAGATACAATGTAGCCATTGTCCATTAAAGCTTATTTCCTGTTGGAAAAAAATTGTATCAATAGGAAGCAAAGTTTGAGTGTATGTTAGTGATACCGGACGAGACATATTCAGCTTCATAACAGTTCAATTTAAAAAAGCCATATCAAATTTGTACTCCAGTTTCAGTTTATTTATCAAGTTGAAGAGTGCATTAGAGGATCCATGTTATTCCGCCTCTGTATATCAAATATTCATAAAAGCAACTGAGGCATGGCAAGCAACACCATTTTAGCGTGATATCTCTAGTAATTAGGCCTACATTTGAAATGGAGGCTAGTATTTGAACATCTTAAACCATTAAATATTTTTTCCACTTTTCCAGTTTGAAGCCTGAAAATCAATTACAGTGTCATATGCTCATGTAATTTTGTCAAGCTTGTTTAAAAAAGCATCAGCTGTAATTTAAGATGACTTAATGACTTTGTTACATGATTGAAAGTCTTTGTTTGGGCTTCAGTTCGTGGCACCAAGAGATGTACAAAAAGCATTTTTCGTATTTACAAACACACATCCACAAATCTGTTTACATACATCATCCTGTGATTAAGGACATTAAGAGCGCTTTTTTTGTGTGTTCACTGGACGGCGCAGGCAAATTATGATAAAGCCTTTGGGTCAATGTAAGTATGTAACGCAAGAACACAATAAGCCACATGAAATGGTTTCCCTGCGTAGTTATGACACATTACAAATCGTGGGCTGCAAATTCTGCAATGCAATTCTGCAGGACAGCCATTTTACGAAGCTAACTTCATTCTTGCGTTGCCTACTTACGTAGGCTATGAATTTGCCTTAACTGTGCTTCCATCCTTGGCTCAGTCAAAGCTTTTGCGATTGAGGACCCAAGCAAGATTGCTAATATACAACCATATGTTCACAAATACTTAGAAAACATAACTAATTACAGTATACAAAACATGACGAGCCAGTCAATTATCCTTCTTAGACAATTACATTAAAAAAAACAATACAAAAGACAGGTCAACATTACTGTTACACTTGTACTGTGAGACTTCGCACAATGCTAATTCTACAATGCCATTTGTGTGTGGTTTTATTTATCCGTGCATGTGTCCCGCACCTCTGCAGCGAATGGTGGGGAGAAGTGATGGTCAGTGAACAGTCTTATTTTTCCATAGAGAGGTAGTGTCTTGTCAGATGAAACACTCCTGGTCAGCTCGTGGTCTTACCTGACCAGGTGATAGGTCAACCAGTACATAAAAATGGGCTGGGCGGCTGCGATGGACATGGTCAGGTACATCCTCAGCTGGTTCCTGGCCCCGTGAACCAACACACCTTGGGCTGCTGCCTCAGACAGGAGCTTTAGTCTCAACGTGCGGATCTGAAGAGAGGACCAAGACAGAGGGAGCCAAAATCAAGCTTGTGAACCTACGTACAGTAGTCAAGGCGCTAGCAGGGGACATTGGGTGGAGTAAATCTATCGTCCGCTCTTCCTGCTACTCACCATGAAGACGAAGATGGATATACAGCACCACAGCAGCGTTAGGTAATATCCCGTTCGACCAAATAGTAACCCTGCCACGACCCCTACAATCATCCTGCACACACAAGTGAATCTTTCACAATTCATCCAAGTAGTTGATGTGTCATCATGTCTTTACAACTTTAATATATAATTAAGACAACTTCCATGTTGAAAGACAGGGAAATCCAGAAACTCAAACCGCAATGTCATACTAATCATGTCAGAGAGAGCAAGTGAGAGAGAGAGACCAACCATACCCCACATATTTGTATCCGGAGAAGGCCACAAGATCGATGGTGGTGAGGTCTGTGTTCACTGTGACCAGGTAGAGACTGAGGAGGACAACCAGCACCTCCATGATGAGCCACACCAGGGCTGAGCTGGCCTGCATGCCCAGGATCTCAGGGGTAAACCTAGAGGGGAGATTAGGGTAGATACACGTTTCAGAATACTCTTTATACAGAAAACTGGGAAGAAAGGTGCAAAGTGGACCAGTTTACCTGTTCTGTGTTCCGAGCGCTAACCCAGCCACCAGGATGTATGTGATAAAACCCATTGCTGGAAAATAATATAAAGCAATGTTAAAACAATAATAGGCTAGTTGCAGGTTTTATTTGTTTGGTTCAGTCAGGGTAGTAGACCTGACCAAATCGCCTTTACCTGGAATGTACAAGTCAGGAGCGTTGATATCAAAGCGTGGAGCCACTGGGGTGTCCTGTTGGTAGCTCACTTCCCAGTTCTAATCAAAAGCAAAACAAAAACATACACCTTCTTTAGTCACCCATTCAATGAGAGTCATCCTAGGGCGTAAGTTCAGTATCAGCTTGGTAGCTCGGAGTCTGGACATGGACACAAGCAATACCAACAGATGGTGACCATAGTAACACAGGGTGACATGGCATCAGTACCTGGTGCATGTAGGGGAAGACGAGCAGGCCGAGTTTCTTGCCCACGTAAACTGTGTCCACAGCAAAGTAATATTTCAGCTTAGAGATGGGGAGGAAACGATCCAGCTGTAGATTAAACGGAACAAAACCAAGACAATTTAGGCCCACTTAATGACACATCATGTTGCTACTTACTAACTGGTACCACAACTATGTACCGTCACTACCATGAGTCTTACATTTTTGTCCACCAAGTCTTTGCCCTGGCTGGCCAGGCTGCTCCCGTAAGCCATGGCCAAGTTGGACATAGGGTCTGAGAGGAGGGTCCGGCCGGGGTGGCCCATCGTCCCAACACCCTGGCCCTGGAACCCAGTGGGCTGCACCCCCGGCGCTGCACTGGTGTCATCAAACAGCTGACTGGGGTCTGTCCCGTCCATTGACGTGTTCCTCATTTCGGGATCTGTCACCCAAGAGGTGGATGAAAGCACATTCTGGTCAGTGGAGTGGGGAATACGTCCAATGCATTTTGAAGGACAACCCAAATGTAGCTGCAAAAGGAGGAGCTATGCAGTGCACATTGACACAATTCAACAAATAGCCTAGCCTAAGCAGACAGTGCCTATAACGGGGTCTCTTCACTCCATGTGTAAGATAAACCCTGTTCTCAGTCATCAATTCTGGGTGTGTTTTATCCCGAGTGCAGAATCACATCGCCCACTAAGCAGATGGATACCCTTATGTCACCCCAGCCGCTTCCTATCAATGTATACTTTGTCCTTCCACAGACATCCATTGGCCTGCACCGTAGACTAATCTTATTATTAATACTTAACGAGATCAATTGAGATTAGGAACCTCTTTCTCAAAGAGAGAGAGGTCAACCGGGACAAGTAGGCTCTATTTCAAAATTAAACTTCAAAAACGGACACACTTATAGATCTCCACTCGTGGTCTAGTGTAGAGCCGGGACGATAAACCAAAAATGATCGGTGACAACCAAACCGAGGATTTTACAGATATCAATAACTAAGTATAGGAATGTGAAGTTTGAAATTAAATAAGTCTGCTAATATGGGCTATTGCTAACTGGACAAATGGTACAATATTACAAGTAGCAGTAGTAGTTAAGCGCCATATAACAAAAGTAACTGCTAAACACTGTTTTAAAGTTATTCGAATCTCTCATTATCGTGCCAATTTATCGCGTTATAGATGTTTGTCCATATCGTCCAGCTCTAGTCTGTCTCAAAAAAGCCTATAAGCCTAAATAATGAAATACAATGTTTGTTATTCATTAGAAGCACATCTCTGATTCTCTATTTCTGACCTATTGAAATGGGTAGCCCTAATGTTTCATATCCTTTACCAAATCAGTAAGTTTACCATGGTACTCTTAGCCGTTCTCATGACTACAATTCCATTCCATTACAGTGGAGCCAATCCATGTCCCATTTTGCCTTGTGAGTGAAATGGCCCATAGCTCTGACGCTTTATGTAGCAGGTTTTGCTTGCTACATAAGTTCTGTTATAGTCACAGACATGATTGAAACAGGTTTAGAAACTTCAGAGTGTTTTCTATCCACACCTACTAATCATATGCATATCATATATTCCTGGCATGAGTAGCAGGAAGTTGAAATTGGGCACGCTATTTATCCAAAAGTGAAAATGCTGCCCCCTATTCCAAAGAGGTTAAGCAATGGCTTTTTTTCTGGACACTTTTCCGTAAAGCCCAGCTCTGTGGAGTGTACGGCTAAAAGTGGTCCTATGGACAGATACTCCAATCTCCACTGTGGAGCTTTGCAGCTCCTTCAGAGTTACCTTCGGTCACTTTGTTGTCTCTCTGATTAATGCCCTCCTTGCCTAGTCCGTGAGTTTTGGTGGGCGGCCCTCTCTTTGCAGGTTTGTTGTGGTGCCATATTCTTTCCATTTTTTAATAATGGATTTAACTTCTCTAGGGTAGGGGGCAGCATTTGGAATTTTGGATATAAAGCATGCCCAAATTAAACTTCCTTCTACTCAGGCCCAGAAGATAGCATATGCACTCTAAAGTTTCCAAAACTGTTAAAATAATGTCTGTGAGTATAACAGAACTGATTTGGTAGGCGAAAACCTGAGAAAAATCCATTCAGGAAGTAGGATTTATTTTTTTTGTCATTTTCTATTCAATGCCATTACAGTACCCATTGACTTAGGACTCAAATTGCAGTTCCTATGCTTTCCACTAGATGTCAACCGTCTTTAGAATTGTTTTCAGGCTTGTATTCTGAAAAATAAGGGAGTAAGAGCAGTCTGAATGAGTGGACCCTGCCGTGTCAAAGAGCTTTTTCATGTGCGCGACCAGAGAGTGCCTTTCTTGTTTACCTTTTATATTGACGACGTTATTGTCCGGTTGAAATATTATCGCTCATTTAGGCTAAAAACAACCTGAGGATTGAATATAAACATCGTTTGACATGTTTCTATGAACTTTACAGATACAATTTGGATTTTTTGTCTGCCTGTTGTGACTGCGTTTGTGCCTGTGGATTACTGAAGAAAACGTGCAGACAAAACGGAGGTTTTCAGATATAAAGAGATTTTGGACTGATCTTTGTGGGCTATACTCAGCCTTGTCTCAGGATGGTAAGTTGGTGGTTGAAGATATCCCTCTAGTGGTGTGGGGGCTGTGCTTTGGCAAAGTCGGTGGGGATATATCCTTCCTGTTTGGCCCTGTCCGGGGGTATCATCGGATGGGGCCACAGTGTCTCTCGACCCCTCCTGTCTCAGCCTCCAGTATTTATGCTGCAGTAGTTTATGTGTCGGGGGGCAAGGGTCAGTTTGTTATATCTGGAGTACGTCTCCTGTCTTATCCGGTTTCCTGTGTGAATTTAAGTATGCTCTCTCTAATTCTCTCTTTCTCTCTTTCATTCTCTCTCTCTCTCTCTGAGGACCTGAGCCCTAGGACCATGCCTCAGGACTACCTGGCATGATGACTCCTTGCTGTCCCCAGTCCACCTGGCTGTGCTGCTGCTCCAGTTTCAACTGTTCTGCCTGCTGTTTTCAACTCTCTAGAGACAACAGGAGCGGTAGAGATACTCCTAATGATCGGCTATGAAAAGCCAACTGACATTTACTCCTAAGGTGCTGACTTGCTGCACCCTTGACAACTACTGTGATTATTATTATTTGACCATGCGGGTCATTTATGAACATTTGAACATCTTGGCCATGTTCTGTTATAATCTCCACCCGGCACAGCCAGAAGAGGACTGGCGACCCCTCGTAGCCTGGTTCCTCTCTAGGTTTCTTCCTAGGTTTTGGCCTTTCTAGGGTGTTTTTCCTAGCCACCGTGCTTCTACACCTGCATTGCTTGCTGTTTGGGGTTTTAGGCTGGGTTACTGTACAGCACTTTGAGATATCAGCTGATGTAAGAAGGGCTATATAAATACATTTGATTTGATTGAGGAGTTCACCACATCAGTCATTGGCTTCTTCAATAAGTGCATCGATGATGTCATCCCCACAGTTACCGTACGTACATACATACCCCAACCAGAAGCCATGGATTACAGGCAACATCCGCACAGAGCTAAAGGCTAGAGCTGCCACTTTCAGGGAGCGGTACTCTAACCCAGAAGCTTATAAGAAATCCTGCTGTGCCCTCTGGCGAACCATCAAACAGGCAAAGCGTCAATACAGGACTAAGATCGAATAGTACTACACTGGCTCTGATGCTCATCGGTTGTGTCAGGGCTTGCAAACCATTACAGACTATAAAGGGAAGCACAGCCGAGAGCTGCCCAGTGACACGAGCCTACCAGATGAGCAAAACTACTTCTATGCTCGTTTCAAGGCAAATAACACTGAAACATGCATGAGAGCACCAACTGTTCCGGAAGACTGTGTGATCCCGCTCTCCACAGCTGATGTGAGTAAGACCTTTAAACAGGTCAACATTCACAAGGCCGTAAATCCAGACGGATTACCAGGACGTGTACTGCGAGCATGTGCTGACCAACTGGCAAGTGTCTTCACTGACATTTTGAACCTCTCAGAGTCTGTAATACCAACATGTTTTAAGCAGACCCCCATGGTCCCTGTGCCCAAGAACACTAAGGTAACCTGCCTAAATGACTACCGACCCGTAGCACTCACGTCTGTAGCTAAGAAAGTCATGAAGAGTGCACAAGAAAACCTATTCCCCCTCAGGAGACTGAAAAGATTTGGCATGGGTCCTCAGATCCTCAAAAGGTTCTACAGCTGCACCATCAAGAGCATCTTGACTGGTTGCATCACTGCCTGGTATGGCAACTGCTCAGCCTCCGACCGCAAGGCACTACAGAGTGTTGTGCGTATGGCCCAGTACATCACTGGGGCCAAGCCCAATGCCACCCAGGACCTCTATACCAGGCGGTGTCAGAGGGAGGCCCTAAAAGGAAGCCCCCCCCCCTCTAGAACACTGCTGCTACTCTCCGTTATTATCTATGCATAGTCACTTTAATAACTCTACCTACATGTGCATATTACCGCAACTAACGGTACACCCACACATCGACTCTGTACCGGTACCCCCATGTGTATAGCCTCGCTATTGTTATTTTACTGCTGCTCTTTAATTACTTGTTACTTTTATTTTACATTTTTTTAACTGCATTGTTGGTTAGGGGCTCGTAAGTAAGCATTTCACTGTAATCAAATCAATTCAAATCAAATTTTATTTGTCACATACACATGGTTAGCAGATGTTAATGCGAGTGTAGCGAAATGCTTGTGCTTCTAGTTCCGACAATGCAGTAATAACAAGTAATCTAACTAACAATTCCAAAACTACTGTCTTGTACACAGTGTAAGGGGATAAAGAATATGTACATAAGGATATATGAATGAGTGATGGTACAGAGCAGCATAGGCAAGATACAGTAGATGGTATCGAGTACAGTATGTACAAATGAGATGAGTATGTAAACAAAGTGGCATAGTTTAAAGTGGCTAGTGATACATGTATTACATAAGGATACAGTCGATGATATAGAGTACAGTATATACGTATGCATATGAGATGAATAATGTAGGGTAAGTAACATTATATAAGGTAGCATTGTAAGGACGGTCTACACCGGTTGTATTTGGTGCATGTGACTAAGAAAATTTGACTTGAATGTCCCCGAGTGGCCTAGTTACAGTTTTGGCAAGACTTGAAAATGTCTGTCTAGCAACAATCTACTTGACAGAGCTTGAAGAATTTAACAATTAATAAATGGGCAAATATTGTACAATCCAGGTGTGCAAAGCTCTTAGAGACTTACCCCAAAACACACTGCTGTAATCACCGCCAAAGGTGCTTATTTGAAACATGTATTAATTTTGTCATTATGGAGTATTGTGTGTAGATGGGTGGGAAAGAAATATTGAATCCATTTTGAATTCAGGATGTAACGCAACAAAATATGGAACAAGCAAGGGGTGCTAAATGACGTAAATAGAATACTCTGTATTGGGAACAAGTTCTGATTGAACACTGGGCGGAGACCAACAAGAGGCTAACAAAACAAGAGGCACAGTCCCATGTCCCAATTTAGAAGCAAGGTAATACGTGAAGGCTTGAGATCGTAACTCTTGAGAGGGAATAGCGCGACCTTCTAACCTACACCTGAATAATGTGTCCCGAAACTGATCAGACATGTTTCAGATTCGCTGTCTACATGGAATATGACAACGTCACCAGATAGTTTATCTAATGACGTGGCTAACAGCCAGCTAGCTAGCTAACTAACTCAGTCTTGTGCAACATGGCGTCAGCTAGCCATATTAGTAAGAAATTAGCTGTCATGATTGATAACACACCGCATATGACACAAAAAAAAGCAAGTTAGCTAGCAACATTTTCCAGGTAGTTAGTTTAGCTTTGGCTTGAAGAGCAGCCATCGAGTGGGTTAGCTTGTTAGCTAGCTATTAGTATTAGCATGCCGGTTAGCTACATTTCTAGGCCAAAAAGTTCAGACATCTTACCAATAGTTTGATCAACGTACGTTAACTTACGCTGTCTGGACACACTTTGGGTTGCGGTGTAATCCATGTCCATCAATTATTACAGGTAGTTTCGGAAATCGTCTATAAAAACGCTGATATGAAACCATTCAATATGCTTCCTACAAAATTTGTACACAGCCACACCCATGTGTCAACTGGCCAATGATAGAATCGTAAAAGACAAGACGAAGTTGTTCCAGGAAAAATGTGGACCAATCGAAATAATCCACTATATTTCATTTATTTCTACGTCTACCATTTACCATCACTTCTGAGACAGACCATAGTCTTAGATATGCAGTTTTAGAAACGTATTTGTCCTGTAAACATTACATGGCCATTTTGATAGCGCACAGGGCTGCGGGTCAAACCGTTGTGGGTTTGCAGACTACCATAGAGTAGGGGTGGAAAGATCTCCTATATAGTAACATGAAAATAATATTTTATAAACATTTCATGCAATTCTACTTTGTTATATAATAGCGGAAACTTTTTTTAATACCACACGTTACCTGAAATTACAAGATAAGAATGGACAGAGAGGTTAAGCATCTGTTCATTTTATCATATTTCTCCAACTCCAAATCAGTGTGTCTTGTTTGCAACGAAACTGTCCCTGTTTGCAAATAATACAATCTGAGCATGGTGCTGAACTTTCAAAAGTTAGGCCTACCTTTCCACCCCAGACAGAGTAGGCATACCAACGCAGAACAAATATAAGCTTTAATTGCGGGCTACTCTTCTTCCATGGCTTAACCCAATGAGAGGTCACAAGTAAACCCAGTTGTCTTGGTTTAAACAGTTTACTCAATTGATAGTGACAGAATTTGATTAATTCTCAAGCAAAGTAAATGTATTGTCTCCTCGGCTATGGAAGGTTGTAGCTCAGCCTCTGAATATCCAAGAAACGGAACAATGATATCCCCATATGTATCGGATTCATGTCTTTCATGGGTATTTTACAGCTTGTTCCTATATATAAAGCATCGGACCAAAGCGATGTTAAATATCACTTTATTTAATCTCATTCGTTTTATTTTCTTCAAAATCTTAAACTAGTAAAATCTTGTTAGTAAAATTTAATTAGAATGAAGATGGATTAAATTAATTATGCCCACTCAGTTGCCTACTTTCAGCATCATGAGCTGTCCATTTCTGACTGATTGTGCCGGGGCTTCTGCTTCAAGTGTCAGCACCACAATGTAAATTACTCAAATATGGCTTATTGTGAGGTCAATAACTCTGATAAATAGGCTGACATGGGCAAGAAACATATTGCTTTTAATAAAATCAATTATAGTAGTAGCAAGCTATCAAAGTTGACCTCAGGTCCTCCTCATCTTCCTGCTCTCTTTCTCAAATTGAACAGAACATAGGCTATAGGCTTGTCCATGCGCAAGATGGACTAGGCCTAATTTTTTTGAAAGCCTTTGACTCTCCTGGACTGCCACTATATGCATACACAGGACAGCCATTGGTTAGGCAAAACACAACAACTTTTTGATCAGCAAGAGCAGAGCAGACATTGGGCTCAGTGTTGGAATATCCATTGCAGTGTGTAATGCAGCCCAGTTTTATTTACACAATCCCAGCAGCCATCTTAGAAATATAACTTTGCTCTGTGCTTCTCCAGGCATGCATTTCGTGAATGTCTTCGATAATTTGGTTGAGACCACACTAGCCTATAGGTGCACTTGATAGGGACCATTATGTAAACTTTTACTTAACTACATTCCTAAAGAAAATACTGTACGTTTTACTCCATACATTTGTCCTGACACCCAAAAGTACTCTTTATATTTTGAATGCTTAGCAGGACAGAACAATTGTCAAATTCAAGCACTTATCAAGAGAACATCCCTGGTCATCCCTACTGCTTCTGATCTTGCCGGCTCACTAAACACAAATGCTTCATTTGTAAATTATGTCTGAGTGTTGGAGTGTGCCCCTGGCTATGCTAAAATAAAAACAAGAAAATTATGCTATCATGTCGGATTTAGACTTCTCAGTTTTCCATTTACCATGAGCACATGAAACCACCCTTCTCCCTTATCGTCCAGCATTATGCCTCGTTCAAGTGCTAGTCGGAACATGTATAACTACAACCTATTAGCAAGTTGAGTTTCCTAGTTCCGACTAGCATGTGAACGCAGCCATTAGTCCTCTGAATAACAGTATCGTTTTATCGGGTTGTCCATGGGTGATGCAGTATGCTTGCTTGAGTAGAAATGAGGAGCAAGAATTCAATTGAAATCTCAATTTATTCGTCTCAATGGCCTTAAACAGTTTACATACTGTATATAATCAGTCATATTTTACAATAATAAAGCACACAATGTCCAGCATTTTCCTTTTCATTATCATTATTATAATTATTATTTTGACATCACTTCTTCACATGTAGAATTTTGTTTTATGAAAAAGAAAACATATGTAATTATCAATTCATACAATGTAAAAAATTATAATTTCAACAAAATATATGCCATTTCTTCCAGCAGAGGACAGTATTGTAAAGTGATACACTTTTTTCTGGAAGAGAGACAAGGAAGGAAAGGGATTCTGCCTCTGAAGTAAAGTATCAGGATGTCTAGTCTACAATCAACAATTGTTGTTAATCATCTTGAATTCATCTTGAATTCGCAGTGTGTGTGAGTATGTGTGGGGGAGTAGAAGGGTGAGATGTGTCTGACCACAGTTTGTGCCCTGAAGTACAGTACATAGAGGAAGATTCTGTTCATGCACAGGAGAGTAGCAATGATCCCCCAATCAGACGTCGTTTGGCTCATTATTTATCCTCGTCGTGGTGGTAGCCACACACCACCCCCACATCCTCATCGTGTGCACAGTTGTGCTTGCCCACCTTTGCCCGTTTGCAGTCCAGTAACGTCCTCTCTGTGCCTTCACACTCCACATCATCTAGCAGGATACTGCCACTGCCGCCCCCCAACTCCGCCCGTTTAGCCACACGCAGGGCTACAGGGAATCCTAGTTGCTGGCACACCACCGTGGCCGCTTTACTACTAAACAAGTCATCACACACTGTACCCCACTCCCCCCGTATGTAAATCTCCACCCGCCCACGGTCCGATAGCTGCTCTGCACTGATCAGCCTCACAGACCCAGCCCGGTGCTTCCGGCGCCGCTGCTTCCCAGGTTGGGAGCCCCGGTCCTTCTTGTTGAACCGGTTCCTTGTGGAACGGTCTATCTTGTCACTCTGGCCTTTCAGGAGCTTGTCCTGGACCTTTGAGAGGGTGAAGTTAGGCCTCTGGGTGGTGGGCTTTGTTGAAGCTGTACAGTACATGGGCCTTGGTGTGGTCTGGGGCCGGTTGGTCGTATCCCCTAGTGGTGGGGGTCTGACCATGTCGTGTGGTTGTGGTCGGGTCAAGGGTCGTGCTGTTGGTGGAGAGGGCCTTCTGGCTCCAGTTGTCAACCGTGGTCGGGGCTTCGGAGTAACAGTGGGCCTGGTGTAGGACAACGACATTCTCTGCCGGGAAAGAGTGGTGGCATGACCTGGCCTGGCCGTCACTACCTGCCTCCATGAGGTGGTCAGGGCAGGTGTAGCGGTACCAGTAGGCCTCTGCTGCATTGAGGTGGGGTTGGAAGTTGTTGCTGCAGGTTTAACAGTAGCCCGCGTCGTCAGAGGTTTAATAGTAGCCCTCATCGTTGAAGGTTTAACTGTAGCCCGCGTCGTTGCAGGTTTAATAGTAGCCCTCATCGTTGAAGGTTTAACTGTAGCCCGCGTCGTTGCAGGTTTAGCGGTAGCCTTCAGGGTTGCAGTTGGCGGTCTGTAGGTAGGTCTTGTCGTCGTAGAACGCATGGTGGTCGGAGGAGTACGGAGAGTGGTAGTAGCTGTTCTTCTAGCCGTAGTAGTGGGCACAGCAGTAGTCATCGGCTTCTTGTCAATGACAAACTCTGTAGAGAGGATGTCAAGCGAGAGAAACAGCCCTTTAGACCACTCCAACTGACCGAGATGTGTTGCACTATGACTCATGATAGCCCGCAAACACAGAGCGACTCGTGTTTGTTTGTGGTGTCACTTACCCTCCGTCGGGTGGAAGTGAATCAGCTTGCCCTTAATCTTGACAAGAGTGGGCTTGAAGCTGCACTTGCCTGGAGGTGCTCTCCTAGATGGTGAGAGAAATCCATTGATTCCAAAGCTGCTCATGATAACTCTGATATCTCTAACTATGATATCTCCTAATAATACAGTATTGTGTGATTTTAATCATACGTTATCATAACCACATGAAAAAAACAATTATATCATAGATAAGCACATTATATTCAGTAAATTGCATTTCAGGGTAAAGGATTTAGCAGATATTCCCTTAGCGTGACACAGAGCGATTACATTTGTGATTACATAGTTAAAGTAAGATATGTACTAAACAAACACAGGGGGATTGAAGACCAGATCAATAATTGGATGGACAATAGACATTAGTATATCTGGCAAAGGTATGTCTGTTTTGGGAATCTTTCATTAATTCAAGATTAATTCCCAGAGCCCCCTGGCTGTTGGGACATTGGGACCCTAGTTTAATACCTGGATGGATCTACTATCTTATAGATCACCCCCGCTCTGGCAGACGCACTGGGAGCTCCCGTTGCCAGGAAGTACAGCTCCCCTAGAAACAAGAGGGGAAAAGGATCTAAGACCCAGCACAAAGATATGCAACACTTTCAAAGTGAAATGAAGACAGACCGTTTCTTTTGAACCTCTTCCCACTCTAATCAGCTTTGAAGTCAGGAATTCTGAACAAGATTGCTTTTTGAAACTTATCTGAAGTTAAAGAGCATGCACTAAGTGGTGCACCACTGGGTTTGAACTGGGTGTTTTTATTTTTTTATTGCCGTTCAAAAGCAGCAGACGCTCATCATGAAATAACTCAGAGAAGCAATTTGTCATGGTTGCCTTGGGTGAGTGAATTCACAAGCAGCATGCATCCCCTAATGGCCTTTTCATGTACGGATCAGTACGAACAAAACACAAAGAGACACAAAAACATGCAAAGCTAGTTGTCAAGGTTACCTGCCTCATCTTCAGCAAAGGAGATTATGTATTTGTAATAGCTGTTGATGAGTTTGGGGAATCGGCACGTCTGGCCTTTTCCCATACAGATCTCCTTGTACTCCCACTTCCCAGTGCTTTGGTTCTCCTTCAGTGACATTAGGCGCCTAGGCAGACAAGTAGTCACTCAGATTGTGCATGTGTCAAGTGAGTTTTAGGGCAAAAAAAAACTATTGTAATGCTATTGTTTTTATGCATTTGAAACATTTGGCAATAATCTTTCAATGTTAAGAACATTTGTCTATCAACTTCTTTTCGAGGCATGACAAACTATGGAACATTTTCAGCATATTGATTGGTATAACATTGGATAAATGTAGGTTATGTTGTATAAACACACACCCACTCATAAAATCCCCGAATATGTAGAGGCCATTGAGATTAGGCATCTGGCAGCCTCGGTATATGTAGCCTCCAGTGACCGACTTCCCCAGTTTGTGGGGGTAAGCGAAAATAGGTAGAATGTCATCTGAGGAGAAAAAAATGTAATACAACAACACATCTCACTTTGGAAACACGCTGCAAGAATGTTTTCACCGCTTAAGGGATTTAATAGATATCTGAACTTAAAATGAGCTGATGCTTGATAGAGAATCAGCCTGACACTTCTACCAAGCCTGTAGGAGGAGTAGCCTACTTACCAAGAGAGGAGTTGCGACACAGCCTGTTGTCATAGCAGGAGAAGCCCTCCTTGGCTCTCCAGCCGTAGTTGCCACCCTTGACGATGAGGTCCACCTCTTCAAACTTGTTCTGCCCCACGTCCCCGCAGAACAGTCGGCCACGGCCCTGCCCGGTGATGGGGTCGCCCCGGTCGATGGAGCAGCGCCACATGTTACGCACCCCGTAGGCATAGATCTCAGGCAGCGAGTCCTTCTCCCCCAGGAAAGGATTGTCTGACGGGATACTGTAGGGGTCCATGTCATCGTTGTTGTCCACATCGAGACGCAGCACCTTGCCCAACAGAGTGGACCTACGCACACATGGGGTGGAGTTTATTCATAGGAAAATGTACGAGCGTTTTAGTGTGTGCTTCTGTCATTGTTGTGTGTGCTTCTGTCGTTGTTTTTCATTTGTGTTTGTGTATCCAACCTGGTCTCAGACCATTTTGTAAATCTGAGACACTCTAGTATGATACAGTGGCTTGCGAAGGTATTCGCACCCCTTGTCATTTTTCCTATTTTGTTGCCTTACAACCTGGAATTAAAATAGATTTTTTGAGGGGTTTGTATCATTTGATTTACACAACATTCCGCTGGTGTACAGCAATCTTTAAGTCATTCCACGGATTCTCAATTGGAATGAGGTCTGTGCTTTGACTAGGCCATTGCAAGACATTTAAATGTTTCCCCTCAAACCATCCATCAATCCATCAGTCCTTCAATTCGGACCAGTTTCCCAGTCCCTGCCGATGAAAAACATACCCACAGCATGATGCTGCCACCACCATGCTTCACTGTGGGGATGATTTTCTCAGGGTGATGAGGTGTTGGCTTTGCTCCAGACATAGCGTTTTCCTTGATGGCCAAAAAGCTACATTTTAGTCTCATCTGACCAGAGTATCTTCTTCCATGTGTTTGGGGAGTCTCCCAAATGCCTTTTGGCGAACACCAACGCATTTGCTTATTTTTGTCTTTCAGCAAAGGCTTTTTTCTGGACACTCTCTCGTAAAGCCCAGCTCTGTGGAGTTCTTCATGGTGCCGCTCGCTTGGTGGTGCTCCTTTCTTAGTTGTGTTGCAGACTCTGGGGCCTTTCAGAACAGGTGTATCCATAATGAGATCATGTGACAGATCATGTGACACTTAGATTGCACACAGGTGGACTTTATTTAACTAATTATGTGACTTGTGAAGGTAATTAGTTGCACCGGGTCTTATTTATGGGCTTCATAGTAAAGGGCTGAATACATATGCACGCACCACTTTTACGTTTAAAATTTAGATTTTTTTTCTAAACAAGTTACTTTTTTAATTTCACTTCACCAATTTTGACTATTTTGTGTTTGTCCATTACATGAAATCCAAATAAAAATCGATTTAATCTACAGGTTGTAATGCAACAAAATAGGGAAAAAGCCAAGGGGTTGAATACGTTTTCAAGGCACTGTATGTTACATTTCGTATGATATGTATTAAATTTGCTCATCACTCATTTCGTATGGTATGTTACAATTTACATTATATGTTACGAATTTGCAAAACGTACAATATGTTGTGAATTTGCAAAATGTATGATATAATGAATTCTAGCTAGCTGGCTAACATTAGCTAGGCTATGGGTAAGGGTTAAGTTTAGGAGTTAGGGTTAGCTAAAAGTGTTAGGGTTAGGGGAAGAGTTAGCTAACATGCTAAGTAGTTGCAAAGTAAAAAGAAAAGTAGTAAGTATTTGAAAAGTTGCTAATTAGCTAAAATGCTGAAGTTATTCAGGATGAGATTCAAATTCATTTCAGACAAGGATTAAGGTTAGTGTTAGGGGAAGGGTTAGTTAAAAGGTTTAAGGTTAGGGTTAGTGAAAGGGTTAGCTAACATGCTAAGTAGTTGCAAAGTAGCTGAAAAGGTAGTAAGTAGTTGAAAAGTTGCTAATTAGCAAAAATGCTGAAGTTGTCCATGATGAGATTCAAACTCACAACCTTTGGGTTGCTAGACTTTCGCATCATACATACTGCCGTACTTTCATTCTTGCTTTAAGTAACCATATGTCTTATGTAACCATACGAAACGTAACATATCATGCTAAATTGAGTGTCTCGGATTTCTGTTTACTATGTTGCGTCTAGTCTACGAGACCAGGCTAGTGTATCACAACAGTCATCAAAAACATTTATGTTTAATGATGAGTGAGTACGTTATAGATGCACAAAGGTCATGACCCTAGAGCATTTTTGGGGGAATGATATTTATGCCTCCATGACTTTCTCACTCATCATTATTCATAATTCCTTCATGATTATCCATAATCATGGTAACATCAACATTAATGTAGAAGTATCCAGAAACATATTCTATTCTTATTTACAATAATTATTTTTGTATTATTTACCATTTATTTCTATTGACCACAACATCATCTGAAACACAACCAAAACAAACTGCAAATGCATCCAACAAGGTTGTAGAGTAGACAAGTTTGATGTAGTCATTGTGTGCTAGGAAAATGGGACCTAATATTAAAAACGTTTGACTATATTTAATACACTATAAGTGGATGTATCCAAATACTTATGACTAAATACATAAAGTGCATAAATTGCTTGCATTTCTAAACGATAAAACAGATATGAAAATACCCTCAAATAAAAGTTGACATTCTGTACTGTCACCTCATATAAAACATTTCATCTCAAATCCAAAATTCTGAGGTATAGAGCCAAATGAATCATTTTAGCTTCACTGTCCAAATAAATAAATAGTGGAATTTCTCTCTCTCTCAATTCAATTCAAATTCAATTCAAGGGGCTTTATTGGCATGGGAAACGTAAGTTAACATTGCCAAAGCAAGTGAAGTAAATAATATACAAAAGTGAAATAAACAATCAAAATGAACAGAAAACATTGCACTCACAGAAGATCCAAAATAATAAAGACATTACAAATATCATATTATGTATATATACAGTGTTGTAACAATGTCTCTCTCTCTCTCTCTCTCTGATACACACATACTATTATGCGGCCCACAGCATTCGTGTCTTGTGTAAATATTAGCCTTGGCAGGCTCCACAACCCTCATATCCCTGGCCTCCCATTCATTGGCTGTCAAGAAACCCTCTGCTCATCTTTCTTCTCCTGCGATGAACTGAAAGGGATGTTTCCACCCAATGGAACTCAATAGAATGCCTTTACCGTAAGTACCGCCCCCCGTGGTAAAGCTGTGATGTAAAGATCCCCTTATTTCCGCATGCATGCATTCTGCTATACACTAGAGCTACCCAACTATAAACTAGACATAACCCTCTTCTGAGAATAACACATAACAAGGTTTGATTTAGAGCACCTGTTCTTACTGTACGTCTTGCTGCTGTTGAAGATAGGAGGATGAGCTCATTGTTATGGCTGGAATCAATCATGCATTTTCCATATTTTTTGTGATTTGTTTGATACTGTTCCATTTATTCCATTCCAGCCATTACAATGAGCCCCTTTCTCCTATAGCTCCTCTCACCAGCCTCCTCTGCACCACATTTACATCTACATTGTAATATTCTGAACAGAGTAGCAGATATTTTACCTCCACTCAGGTCTTTAAAATGAGAGGTAAACTTCCCTTTTAAAGCTCAACTACACAAGACTGTAGTAATTATCACATGGTACGAAAAGGCCAGACATCGTCCGACAACATTCCGCATAAGTATTACTTTTGGCCTGGCACTGCAGGTCCAGACACTGGCCACTGACCAATACTCTGTGGGGGTGGCACTCACTTAGAACCTGACTGGCAATGTTATGCCCTGTCCTTGCCCATGGTTCAAAATAAAAATGCATTCTAAGACACAGACTGTCCAAAGCTCAGTGATGTTTTTTTCATAATATCACTGTGTGTACAATTCTGCCATTGTGTTATAACTATAGAGGCTTTGAGTCATTTCTGAATGGCCCTGCGACACTCTGTAGACTCTGGGCACTGCCAACCCCTGCCCCTGCCAGGAGAGAGCTAAACTTACAAGGATAATATTGTGAACAACTGTACCGTCTCTGTCTGCATAAATGTACACATAACGTTGAGCTGAATGTTTGTCATGTCAAATGCTCAGGGGTTGAGGTCATACATGGCGATTCTCTCCCAATTTTGCCACCACTGACAAGTACGGTCATAAAATCGCACTTTCATGAATAGCTGCTGAGTGGCATTTCTGAAGGTCTTGTAATTTAATTGGAAAACGTTGAGCTTAAATCCATAAATGTGTCACTCCCTCAATCCCTAGAGAAATGTCTAGTCAAAGTTTCTAGTAAAATATTATTCTACCCTCTGGAGTCAATTAATATTCTGTAATATTAAACTTGTGACAACTCAGACATAAAGTTAATCTATGATGTGTATTAGTTTACCATAAATATAATAATTACTAGACATTTACCATGGCAACAGTATTTTCCATTCTTTAAAAAACTTTAACCCTTTTTAACCCTTTTTTCTCCACTTCCTGTCTAAATGACGTGTCCAAAGTAAACTACCTGTTGCTCAGGCCCTGAAGCCAGGATATGCATATAATTGGTACCATTGGAAAGAAAACACTTCGAAGTTTGTAGAAATGTTAAAATAATGTAGTAGAATATAACACAATAGATACTGTAGGAGAAAATCCAAAGAAAAACCAACCAGAATCTTTTTTTTGAGAGAGACCATGCTCTTACAATGGAAAGTATAGGGGCATACTGAATTCTAGCTCCCATTATGCAATTCCTATTGCTTCCACAGGATGTCAGCAGTCTATGTTCAAGGTTTCAGGCTTGTAATTTCCAAAACGAATAAGAAATATCAGTTTTAGTACAGGGACACAATCCTGGAAATTCGTGTTTGGGCGTGCCATGAAGACAAGACACACCTGCTAAAATGTATTTCCTATTGAACATACTTCTTTCCGTAAGAAATATTATAGTTTGATTACATTTTAGAGTATCTGAGGAGTGAATAGAAATGTATTTTGACTTGTTGAAACAAAGTTCAGGGGTAGATTTTCGGGTTCCTTTCTCTGCAGGTTGAACGAGTGGATTACTCAAATCGATGGCCCCAACTAAACTGACTTTTTGGGATATAAAGAAGGATTTAATCTAACAAAACGACACTACATGTTGTAGCTGGGACCCTTTGGATGACAAATCAGAGGAAGATTTTCAAAAAGTAAGTGAATATTTCATCGCTATTTGTGAATTTATGAAACCTGTGCCTGTGGAAAAATATTTGATGTGGGGCGCCGTCCTCAAACAATCGCATGGCATGCTTTCGCTGTAATAGCTACTGTAAATCGGACAGTGCAGTTAGATTAACAAGAATTCAAGACTTCAACCGATATAAGACACTTGTATGTACCTAAATGTTTAATATCCATATTTTTATGATTATTTATTTGAATTGCGCGCCCTCCAGTTTCACCGGAAGTTGTCCCGCTAGCGGGACGTCTAGCCCTAATTATAGAATCATGTATCACTGTAGTATCATATGAGAAGGTCACATAGTGTGAGAGTTGAGTACTACAGTTTACAAACACACTAAAATACTAACTGTGCCCTATGGTCCCTTTACTGTAGCTTAGAACTCTCCTGGCATAAAAAAAAATATGTCACGCTATAGGTTTAATGTTTTGAACCCTTATTTTTCCCGTAATTTCTTGTCTGTAAATAAGTATACTTTAAAGAGCCAGCACATCACATTAAGCGTTTCCATCCACTACTATCTCTAATACTCCAACACTACTGTTTAGGTGTCCTTAGTTGAATGATAACTGTATCTTCAACATTTGAAAAATGGACGTCTCTGAAGCAAACATATCATTCTGACCTTCCAAAAACATCAACATGGGGTGAAGGCTAGAAATACACTAAATGTCATCCACTAATTTGTTTCCCCTGAATGTGTTTGAAATGTATAGAGCACAGTGACTCACTTATTCTGGGAGTTCCCAAACTTGCCAAAGGGGTCCCCTGCTCTTCCGCCATCACCGATGAAGACATAGAGGTAGCCATCGTGCCCGAAGAGAAGTTGGCCCCCGTTGTGGTTCGAGGCAGGTTCCACCACTTCCAAAATAGTTCTACAAAGAAAACCACTCATGACCAAACATCACTAAATTAGAAATCTGATAGGATGAGTGTAGTTGCAGATCTCTATTTCAAATCTGCTGGTTCGTTCAGATTTGTTTCAAAATGTCAAATACATTCATGTGAATGGAGCCGATGACACTACAGGTTCTGATTCAGTCCATGCTATTTGGTGATACTTCTCTTACCTCTCTGAGGAGTGGTCTAGTTGGTTCATATCATCAGCGGACAGTGTAAACTCACTAATGCGGATCCTCTCCTCCTTCTTCACAGACACAGAGTAGTAGACATAGGCCTTCCGCACCACAGTGAAGCGCGGGTGGAGGGCCATGCAGAGGAAGCCTCTCTCATCCCCCGCCCAGGGCGAGGTGAGCACTGCCTTGGTCAGGTTGAGGAAGGGCCGGTCAATACGGGAGCCGTTGGCCAGGTACGCCCACACGTAGCCCAGCTGCTCGGCCACAAAGAAGCGGTGGGTCCCGTCGTCGGCATGGACCATTGCCACTGGGTTCCTCAGGCTGTTGGCCACCTCCTGCAGACACAGCTGCAGACAGCCCTCGGGGTCCGCCCGAACATCTCCCAGGTTGGCATTGAGCTTGTCGTCAGAGAGCACGTTGGGGTAGCAGTACTCCCTGTCTTTGAGTTCCAGGAAGTTACAGAACTTATTGCGGTCCTCCTCTATGCCCACCGTGGCGTTGTTATCGGTGAGCAGGCTAATGGTGTAGCGGCACTGGTGCCAGAACTCAGAGCAGTAGTCTCCGCACAGGCCTGGCAGCTCCCTCATGGGCGTGTTGGCATCCTCAGCATCATACAGGTGGGCAGAGTAGGGAGAGCACTCCTGCAAGGATAAGGAAACCTTGTTTGAAAGTGGCAGAGCTTTTGGGGCTTGGACGACACACGCTTTTGAGCAAAACTTCATGATCAGTAGACCTACCTTATCGGCTGATAACTTTCATAATGAGCTACCACTTAAGCTGTAGTATATAGCCACTTGATTTGTGTAATGTCGTATATAATCTTCAAAAGTATAGTCCACAGGTTAATCCTATGCCATGTCTGTTCGTGATACTGTGCAGCTATTTTCATGATGTACTCTCCCTAAGCTTGAAAACATTTGTAATTCGGCATGTCCTCTTCTCATCCCAGTACTAACCAGATCAGCTAGTAATAACTGTTCTAGAAATAAATAAGGCCTGTTGAAGTGCATCTTAGAACGTCCAATCCCTTATTAAGTCAAAGACACAAAATTACACTCATTTTGACACTGGTAAACCGTTGGGACAATTATGCCAAACATATAAACCACCTTAAAGACTGGTACTGAAAAAGACGGGTTCTGTTACAAAGACTCTGATGAATGATATATCATATGATTCCAAGTCATAATGTGTTCTGGAGTTCTGCTGAGTATTTATTTACTTCTTTATATTTAAATCTGGGATATGCTCTCTCAAAGGTACCCTCAAACCACTGCTCAAAAACTCAATGTCAAAGCTTTTAAAATCAACAGCACTGGCCAACTCTGGGCTGAAATCTGTAGCTGACCATAAATTGTTAGGTGGATTATGCAGTCACATGATGTCAGGCAGTGACATAAACAAAAGGGGGCAATCTGGAGGTGGTATGTGTTATGCACAGCCACACTGTGTGTTTGAGTTGGGGGTACAGTAAAAACTAGTAGGTAAGAGCTGACAAATGTGGGCATATAGCCACTAAAAAGAACATAAAAGCATGCATGAAATGCCTTGATTATACACAAAATGAATGATATATCACATCACATCATAGCACCTTGTGGGAAATGTTTATTTTTTTTTACTTACATCATTTCTGTTAGATCTTAAAATATCTAGATTTGGCTCTTGTTGAGGGGTTCATTTGTTTCTGCAGATCTGAAATAGTTTCCCAGCTATCTCCCAGCAGGGTGAAATCCCTTTCAAGTCTTTACAAACAAACCCGGCCATGGTGAGTCCCATTTCCTTTGTGCATGTGTTGGAACTATCCAGAGAAATTGTATGAAAAGAGCCCAGTGTTCAGTGAAGCTAAGCAAAGCAGGATTGATATCATGCCATGCTTATTTGGTTCAATTTCAATCCAAGGTGAAAAAGGGAATCTCTGAGTCTGAATCTAAGATGCTATTGAACTACGCCAAACATACAGTGGCTTGCAAATTTATTCATCCCCCTTGGCATTTCTCCTATTTTGTTGCCTTACAACCTGGAATTAAAAAAAACAAATGGGGGGGGGGGGGGGGGGTTGTATCATTTGATTTACACAAAATGCCTACCACTTTGAAGATGCAAAATATTTTTTATTGTGAAACAAGCAAGAAATAAGACAAAAAACTGAAAATTTGAGTGTGCATAACTATTCACCACCCCAAAAGTCAATACTTTGTAGAGCCACCTTTTGCCTCAACTATAGCTGCAAGTCTCTTGGGGTATGTTTCTATAAGCTTGGAACACTGGGATTTTTACCATTCTTCAAGACAAAACTGCTCCAGCTCCTCCAAGTTGGATGGGTTCCGCTGGTATACAGCAATCTTTAAGTCATACCACAGAGTTTCAATTGGAGTGAGGTCTGGGCTTTATTGCCTCTCTGATTAATGCCCTCCTTGCTTGGTTCGTAAGTTTTGGTGGGCAGCCCTCTCATGGCAGGTTTGTTGTGGTACCATATTCTTTCCATTTTTGAATAATGGATTTAATGGTGCTCTGTGGGATATTCAAAGCTTCAGATATTTTTTTTATAACCCAACTCACATTTGTACTTCTCCACAACTTTATCCCTGACCTGCTGGCAAGCTCCTTGGTCTTCATGGTGCCGCTTGCTTGGTGGTGTTGCAGACTCTGGGGTCTTTCAGAACAGGTGTATATATACTGAGATCATGTGACAGATCATGTGACACTTAGATTGCACACAGGTGGACTTTATTTAATTATGTGACTTCTGAAGGTAATTGGTTGCACCAGATCTTATTTAGGGGCTTCATAGCAAAGGGGGTGATACATATGCACCACCACTTTTCTGTTTTTTAAGTCATTTTAAAAATTTCACTTCACCAATTTGGACAATTTTGTCTATGTCCATTACATAAAATCCAAATAAAAATAAATTTAAATTACAGATTGTAATGCAACAATATAGGAAAGACGCCAACGGGGATGAATACTTTTGCAAGACACTGGAGACAAAAACCTCTAGGTGGCAATTACCCTTCTATGACTCTCTGTAATAAACATACCAGCGCTACCCTTAACCATATAATTTATTGTGTAATTCAGCCCAAAATCAACAGGGCCAAGTTTAAAAAAAATGTTAAATGCATATAAAAAAAATCTATGCATATAAAATAGAATGAGCAGAACTGGAGTCCACATTCAAGTCAATGATTTGACAGTTCTAGCCATTCTATTTCTATGCATGTAATCCTAATCCAGATAGATAACTTTTGAAGAACTGCACCCTGGTCATTGTTCTTTGCCCTGTTTCATCTCGTTTCATCAAATGGGTTTTGACTCCTCTGGCCTCTACTGTAGGCAGCCCTGATAATGCAGTAACTTAGCCAATTATACCGTTCTGTTTAAATCCTTCGGAAATACTGTAAATTAGGCCGGCGTTGGATGGGATAGGGAGTTCTGACAACAGCAATCCGTCAAACTTAAATCCACATGCCTTTTGTTCACAGAGATGACAACCAGATGTGGCATTAGAATTTGTACAGTTTAGCGTGGAAAAAAAACCTAGATTAGCACACCCACAAACACTGTGATTGTAAAGAAGGTTAACTACACAGTGCAGGGTGAGCTGGTAGGGTTAAAGCTGTGTGTGTTGGTTTCCTTTCCTCCATAAGTCACCAAAAGTCAACATAAATACACTCAAAGAACACTCTAAAAAGGCCCTCCTTCCAAAAGAGGTGGGCGGTAATGAGAGAGTGCACATGTGCCACATTGTATAGGACAAACCTTCAGAGTTCCACGTTGCCACGATCACGGTAAATGTGAGACTTCTCAGCTTCCAACGTTGGGAAGGAGGTATAGGATAGGCTATATTGAGTTAAATGGCTGACGTCAATGTTACTAATTGTTTTGTATCCCAATAGTCAGCCTTAATCCCACCACAAGTAGAAGTTGTAGTTCCTTCAACTACTTCAGCTGGATTCAACTCCTCACCTGCATCTCCCTCCTGCACTCCCTCCCTCCCTCCCTCCCTCCCTCCCTCCCTCCCTCCCTCCCTCCCTCCCTCCCTCCCTCCCTCCAGTGAAAATATGATACTGTATATCCTGTTCAGTGGCCAGACAGGAAATCAATGTTTCGCTGGTGGTCAGTGGACCTCTTGACAGATCACAAGCAGCCCCCTGTATCTATGATAACTGTTCGGACAAAGGGCATCATTGAGCAGAGTTTACCCTGGCTAAGTGGCCGTAGGCATTCGGTCTCCAGCTACTGACCACACTGCCTGTATCTCAGCATGGCTGATAGGAGAGCTGAGAGCCAAGCACAACAGCTCACTTCCACCAATGGAGGCTGCTGAGGGGAGGACGGCTCATAATAATGGCTGGAACGGCGTAAATGGAATGGCATCAAACACATGGAAACCATGTATTTGATACCATTCCACTAATTCCAGCCATTCCCACGATCCCGTCCTCCCCAGCTAAGGTGCCACCGACCTCCTGTGACTTCCACTGGATCCAAAACCAAACAAAGCTGAGGACACATGGGCTGTGATTCTCTTCATTGGAGAGGAGAAACAAGTAATCCGTTTACAGTAGTGATGTTGTGGTACTGTGGTTCAGGACCCTAAATCCACCATTGTTAACAGTGCTGTCGTTTCTCATGCTCAAACAGTCAAGTCAAGGTCTTACATAATACCTCCAACTATAATTTGTTCCAATCTACAGCGTGCACATTTGGAAAGGCCTGGGGTATGTTATTATCATGATGTCCACATACATTTCACTAGCGCAGGGGTGTACAAATCTGAATGAAGTATAGTTTCATGAAATGTGATAGCTTAATCTGTATACATTTTTCATGTCCTGTGATGAATTAGTAACAAGTGAAAATGTTTTAAAACCGTGCAAGAAGGTAATCCATTCTAAAAATATCCTGCAATTTTGTGGACTGTTTTAGAGAAGGAGTCATTAGCTAACATCTGACTACTGACAGACTTCAATTTACCTGACAGAGGATGGTGCGTATGTATTTCGCACAGGTCACGTAACCCAAGTAGTCAAAGTAGTCCATGATCTTGTAGAAGTTCTGGGAGATCTTGTCATCTTTCTCCAGGTCACAGCAACCAAACTTGGCATACTCCTTACAGAAGACCAGAGGCTCCCGTGGCTGGAAGGGGGGCTTGTAATCCAAGCACTGGGGGTGTGTGTTCCCATGTCGGGGTGCGAGTAGGACCAGTAGGACCAACAGCCACCGGGACATCAGCTCAACTCCCTTTACACTTACCCCGCTCATAGCAATGGTAGTTCACCCTGCCACCTGTAGGGCTAAGTAATGGAGTGAGGCAGAATTCCAAAAGGTCTGTGTATAGTGGTGATTCTGTCCCTTCCCCCTGGTGCTTGACTGTTGGAGAGCCTTCCTATGTTTGCTCTGGACATGTGCTCTTTTGTGGGACAAAAAAACGAACGGTGGTGGAGAGCAACAGGCCCTTTCATTCAGCAGTCAGCCCCGGCCAGCCACGCTGCTTCCACTCTCCACTCAGATCCTATTCCCATCCCTCCCTTTGCCCCCTCCCTCTGCTCCCTCCTCCCCTTACTCTCACTCGCTCTCTGTCTGTCCTCCACAGACACATGGCATTCTTTCCCATTGCAGCCTATCTTTATCACCCTGCTGTAGCTTCCCTCCCCCTCTACATACTCCGCCTTTTCTCTACTTCCCACACACCTCTCTACCCTGCCTCACTGAGGGGAATATACTAGGGGTGTGTGTGGTTGAATGACTCAGGACCTTGTGCTGAAAGAGGAGAGCAATGGATCCTCCACACACCACAAACAATGGCATAGCCTATACGAAACTGTATGTATACGATGGAGTACATATGGATAACGCTGTTTGATATAGGCTTCTGCCGTTATTCAACAGGCATTTGTGAACCACTTGGTTCCAACTGAAACTGAAAATCCACCCTAAAGTGAATTGAGGCGAGCGATAAGGGGCAAGACAGCATTTGAATTGACTTGCTACAGTTCCTAAGGGTTGTGTCCTAGACCTACAGGGTATACAAATACCACTGTTGTATGTCTTTCATTTCGACTCAGCCACCTTCCTCCCATGTACTTGGCTTCAGATGTGACACATTTGCAGAGCACACTCTGGTAACAACTTAGGAACTGTTTATATTTCCTCTTTCAATTACACATTTTGAACATGTGGATATTAAACCATATGCATCCCAAGAAATAAATACAGCACCACAAGCTCATGAATCAAATATTGGTTATTCAAATCGGTATCATCATTTTTAATTCCTTCTAGGATGTTTTCAGACCTTGCATTGTCGTCCGTGTTTAGTGCTTTATTGAGGTGAAATGGCTGCGAGACAGAGTAAGTGAGTTCATCTGCTTTCTGGGAATTAGTTAAATACCACAGAATGCTATTTTTAGAGAAAAAGTTATGTCTCATCCTTATTTGCTTCAAAATGATTCAAGCTCTGTCAAATTGGTTGTTCATCTTTGCTAGACAACCATTTTCAGGTCTTGCCATATATTTTCAAGCAGATTTAAGTCAAAACTGTAACTCTTCCACTCAGGAACATTCACAGTCCTCTTGGTACACAACTGTAGGTTATTGTCCTGCTGAAAGGTGAATGACTCTCCCAGTGTCTGGTGGAAAGCAGACTGAACCAGGTTTTCCTCTAGGATTTTGCCTGTGCTTAGCTCCATTCTGTTTCTTTTTTATCCTGAAAAACTCCCCAGTTCTTAACAATTACGAGCTTACATGATGCAGCCATAATACAAATATGGAGAGTGGTACTCAGTAATGTGTTGTATTGGATTTGCCCCAAACATAACACTTTGTATTTGCTTTGCCACATTTTTTTGCAGTATTACTTTAGTGCTTTGTTGCATACAGGATGCATGTTTTAGAATATTTTTACTCTGTACACGCTTCCTCTGTTTCACTCTGTCAATTAGGTTAGTATTGTGCAGTGGCGGAAAAAGTAGCCAATTGCCAAACTTGAGTAAAAGTAAAGATACCTTAATAGAAAATGACTTAAGTAAAAGTGAAAGTCACCCAGTAAAATGCTACTTGAGTAAAAGTCTAAAAGTATTATATACTTAAGAATCAAATGTAAAAGTATAAATCATTTAAAAGTCCTCATACTAAGCAAACCAGGCGGCATCATCTTCTTGTTTTTTTTAATTTATGGATAGCCATGGGCATAATTTATAAACGAAGCATGTGTTTAGTGAGTTCGCTAAATAATTGGTTGTAGGGATGACCAGGGATGTTCTTTTGACAAGTGTGTGAATTAGACCATTTTATTGTCCAACTATGCATTCAAAATGTATTGAGTACTTTTGAGTGTCAGGGAAAATATATGGAGTAAAAAGTACATCTGTAACGATGTACGCAGAGAGTCAGGAAGCAAGTTCAGGGAGTGAATACATTTAATAAAAAAATGAACAAAACAGCGCACCGACATGGAACAGGAACAGAAACAATGACGACTGGGGAAGAAACCAAATGGAGTGACATATAAAGGGCAGGTAATCAATGAGGTGATGGAGTCCAGGTGAGTGTCCTTATGCGCAAATGGACGTGGCGCTGGTGACAGGTTTGCGCCATAAACGAGCAGCCTGGTGACCTAGAGGCCGGAGAGGGAGCACATGTGATATTTAGGAATGTAGTAAAGTTAAAGTAAAAGTTGTCCAAAATATAAATATTAAATTAGTAGTAAGTAGTATTTTCAATGATTTTTACTTAAGTACTTTAAACTACTGGTATTGTGGAGTAACTACAATGTTGTTGATCCATCCTCAGTTTTCTCTTATCACAAACATTAAACTCTGTAACTGTTTTAAAGTCACCATTTGCCTCATGGTGTAATCTATGAGCGGTTTCCTTCCTCTCTGGTAAATCAGTTCGAAAGAACGCCTGTATCTTTGTAGGGACTGGGTGTATTGATCCACCATCCAGAGTGTAAATAATAACTCCACCATGCTCAAAGGCATATTCAATATCTTTTATTTTTTAGATAATTGTATGTGTGGGGTACAAGGATGAGGTAGTCCTTCAAAAACCATGTTAAACCCTATTATTGCAATTTATTATGTGACTCGTAAAGCACATTTTTACTCCTGAATTTATTTAGGCTTACCATAACGAAGGGGTTTAATGAGTATTGACTCAAGACATTTCAGCTTTTCATTTTTTATTATTATTTTTTTTAAATGACATTATGGGGTATTGTGTGTAGGCCACTGACAAAAAAATATACATTTATTTGATTTTAATTTCAGGCTGTAACACAACCAAATCCAGGGGTTGTAAATACTTTATGAAGGCACTGTACATAGTCATTGAACACTTGTCGCTTTAAGTGCTCAGCATATGTGGGAACTCCTTCAAGACTGTTGGAAAAGCATTTCAGGTGAAGCTGGTTGAGAGAATGCCAAGAGTGTGCAAAGCTGTCATCAAGGCAAAGGGTGGCTACTTTGAGCAATCTCAAATATGGTATAAAACACTTTTTGATACTACAAGATTCCATATGTGTTATTTCATAGTTTTGATGTCTTCACTATTATTCTACAATGTATAACATAGTAAATGAGTAGGTGTGAGTAGGTGTGTCCAAACTTTTAACTGGTACTGTATATACACACAAAATTATGTAGACACCCTTTCAAATGAGTGGATTCGGCTATTTCAGCCATACCCGTTGCTGACAGGTGTATAAAATCGAGCATGCAGACATGCAATCTTTATAGACAAACATTGGCAGTAGAATGGCCATACTGAAGAGCTTAGTGACCTTCAGCATGGCACCGTCATAGGATGCCACCTTTCCAACAAGTCAGTTGGTCAAATTTCTGCCCTGCTAGACCTGCCCTGATCAACTGTAAGTGCTGTTATTGTGAAGTGGAAATGTCTAGGAGCAGCAACGGCTCAGCCACGATGTGGTAGGCCACACAAGCTCACAGAACTGGATCGCAGAGTGCTGAAGCACGTAGCGTGTAAATGTTGTCTGTCTCTGGTTGTCTGTCTCATTCACCACTGAGTTCCAAACTGCCTCTGGAAGCAAGGTCAGCACAATAACTGTTCGTCGGGAGCTCCATGAAATGGGTTTCCATGGCTGAGCAGCCGCACACAAGCCTAAGATCACCATGGGCAATGCCAAACTTCGGCTGGAGTGGTGTAAAGCTTACCGCCATTGGACTCTGGAGCAGTGGAAACGTGTTCTCTAGAGTGTTTTATAATGTTTCACCATCTGGCAGTCCGACGGGCGAATCTGGGTTTGGCGGATGCCAGGAGAACGTAACCTGCCCCAGTGCATAGTACCAACTATCAAGTTTGGTGGAGGAGGAATAATAGAAGCACGTCCCCGCAGTAATTTTCCAACATCTAGTGGAAAGCCTTCCCAGAAGAGTGGAGGCTGTTATAGCAACAAAGGGGGTGTAAAAAAGGCAGGGACAATTGGGAACTCTGAAAAAGCAAGGTCGAATCATGATGACGTCAGTGATCTTCAGTTCGGAGCTCTAGAAAGAGGCCCGTGTTCCCGACTTGAAATTCCGAGTTGGATGACCATTCAAAACCTATTTTCCCAGTAGGAGTTCCCAGTTGTCTTGAACTCACTAAGGTCTGACATTTCCCAGTTCTGAGTTTCCAGTTGTTTTGAGCGAGGCAGAAGTCATGCTGGATTGACAGCATGGCCAATGTTGACTGTTTTTCCTTTTAAGCTTGGAAAAGAGACCCTTAAACCCAGACTTGGACCACACACCCACTGCACTGAATAGCAGGCTAGTAATTGCTTTGCGATGCTTGCAGTTAGCCACTGATTCCTTCCAAACCACTCATTGTTGAATTTTCCATTTCCAACTTGTATAATGTTTATGTTCAATGGGCGATAAGCACGGATATGTTTAATCTATCATTTAACTTAATTATTTCTCGTCATCTGAAAAGGATTTGCCAGTAGATTGTTGACTTGATTCATGATGACTGCTAGCTTTCTAGCTAAGATTTTGAAAGTATGATGTTGATATGATCATTCCAATCAAAGCTACTGTAGATATAATGTGATTTGACATAATTTTACCTGTGGCCATTGACCTTGAGCCTTCTTGGATGGACACTTCTAATGTAACTCTATAACAGCATCCAAGGGGCTTGAATTTGTTTAGGTCTACACATAGATTTTGCGGTGACGTAGTGTCCCCATGAGTGACAGAATACTGAGCCAATCACGGCGCAAGTAGAGAACATTACCAATCCCTACACTACATATTTTCCGCTGGCTGCCCCAGGACCACAGAAAGCACTGAGCTAGGCTGAAACACCGGCATTTTGGAGCTGCTTTCCTCAATAAAGCAAAGAAGAGACCGAGTTTGTATGCGGCTTTAATAACTCAATGTTCATTGTTTTCAAACTGATATGTGACACGTATTAATGCCAAAATAACAGGCAAACAATTATTATTATTTTTTTTTTTTTGCTAAACAGGTGGGGCTCTAGACTGCCCTGAAGTGTACAAAACATTAAGAACACCTGCTCTTTCCATGACCAGCTGAATTCAAGTGAAAGCTGTGATCCCTTATTGTCACTTATTAAATCCACTTCAATCAGTGTAGATGAAGGGGAGGAGACCGGTGAAAGAAGGATTTTTTTTGGCCGGTAATCTATTGGAAAATAATAAATATATTATAAAACATGTTTTTTAAAAATTTGAATTTTTAAGCCTCGAGACAATTGGGACATGGATGGTGTATGTGTGCCATTCAGAGGGTGAATGGGCAAGACAACAGATTTAAGTGCCTTTGAATGGGATATGGTAGAAGGTGCCTGGTGCACCAGTTTGTGTTAAGAATTGTAACACTGCTGGATTTTTCATACCCAACAGTTTCAAGTGTGTATCAAGAATAGTCCACAACCCAAAGCACATTCAGATAACTTGACACAACTGTGGGAAGCATTGGAGTCAAAATGGGCCAGCATCCCTGTGGAACACTTTCAACACATTCTAGAGTCCATGCATCGACGAATTGAGGCTGATCTGAGGTTAAAAGGGTGTGCAACTCAATATTAGGAAGGTGTTCCTAATGTTTTGTACACTCAGTGTATATCTTGCTATCGCCCTCTTCCTCTCCTTGCCTGCCTGCCTCAGAGTATCATCGCAGGGTTGAGTATCCATTAACTCCAGAGACAACGCTGGAGCAGTGCATTTCATGCTCTGACGCTTCCCTCCATCTCCAACCTAAGAGCCAGACCGTGTGAGTGAAGGAGGGAGAGGGTGCATTCGGCTTGCACAGGAAAGTCATGTGTCTGCAGTCGTTCAGGGGAAACCAGTATACTGCGCTGCTCTTTCAGAATGATACACAGCCAAATCCACCCTTTAGTTTAGCATCACTAACAATTATTTCTAATGAAGTTACATTTTGGTTTGATTAACAGTGACTGCATGATTGTTACGCAATTCCAACACTTGATAAAAGTGGTGATAAAAAGGTATGAGACGCCTGACGGTATTAACCTTTAGAGTTCATTTTTGTGTCTCGATCAATCATACTACACTACCCCCCCTTCCTTCGAGAGACTGTGTCCCCAAGCTTCTCTATACCAAGTTCCTCACGTGAACACGCCTCTGCGATGGCCTCCCAGGCACCATCCCAACTTCTGACATCAATGTAGCGAATTCGGGAGTACCTCCGACAGGGACTCGAACCCGGCTCCAGCGACTGAACATTTTAGCTACGTATGGTTTTACTGTGTCTGTGTAGACTATAGCAATCCAGATACTCTGACCTGAATTACAAGGTACCTTTCAGTGGTAAAATCAACAAAAGGACAGATATTTCATTGTGCACCAGTGGAGACTGTATTGAGGGTTGAGGATGGCACTTTACAGTACATTGCTGTGACATCATGGGGATGGCAGCAAATGAACATGTTTTGTTAAGCTTTAGAATGCCCAGTGGACTAACAGAGAAGGGTATTCCCAAAGTGTGCATATTCTCTCCCCAAAGACACATCATGGCGTGACTACACATATATCATGGATTGCCAGGAGCCAAAACATCCCAAACAGTACAAAACACACACCCAGTGTCTCTTACGTATACACATCAATTGCTTACCGTACCATAAAACTATCCAAGCATGCATTTCAAATCTAATATACACTCTGTACATTCTTACCACCTATCGAGATATTGTTGCCAAATTAATATTAGCCTTTATCCCGATGATTTACTGGTTTTCCAGTGGACTAACAGAGTCAGGTCGACACCAATACTTTTGGCATTAATATTCCTAATTCCTATGTAAATCTATTTCCTGACATATTATGTAACCTATCAGCCAAGCAAAGTTAGTTCCCACAATCCAAGCTTGTTCCAGCTCTAAAACGAGTTGGATTTAGTGCTTTTACCTCGTGATTTACCCCAGTTGCTCTCAGAGAAAAAATGTGACAAAATGCTCAGATGGCCATGAAAAAGCCCAGGATTTAATTTTCAGTCAAATTGCTACTGACACTAATTGATTGCCGTTTTAATTGTATACATGAGAAATCAAAAAGCCACATTAATTTCATATTGCATTATAACACTCCATATCTCCAGATGGCCACTTGAGTGTGGATGTGCCAGAATGTATAAGCTGATTTCAGTTTTGAACTGGAGTTGCCATTTCAGAGCTAATTCTGAAAGAACAAGAAAATGTCCCCTCTTTAAATTCTGACGAGTAACCCATTACTAGGAGTTTGGGGATAAACATTTGTTCATAGGATGAAATTAGTCCACTGTGGATTCAACCCCATATGAGCATGAGAGATGAGACATTGACAGAATTTGTGATAGCATCATATTATTCACATTCATATGAAGAATAACCTGACAGGACAGCCCATCATTTTCACGTTCCTATCAATTTAATTGAATTATAAAGGATGGTAAAATCATGAGGTTAACAGACAATATAGATTTTTAATTATACAGGTAAAAACACATCTACTTCTAAGCTTTTCTGTTCGCTTGCAAGAGTGTGTAAAAATACAAAATAAATACATCAAGGCTTTTAGCAGCAATGTTTCTGCACTGACTGAATTACTAAAACATCGGGAAAAAGTACACGATCGATAAAAAGTTTACAAAAAATATTCCTCAAAACGAATAAACATTAGTTCTACATATTTGTTCACGTACAAAGTAATTCATCATTCAATCAATATTCCATCAAATAAGATCATGATTTTTACATTATTTATCCCTTACTGGAACGCAGCTTGCAGAGTAGTCAACTAACAAAATGTTGGGATGGAAATAACCCAACACATGCAAACAAGCTAGATAAGTACGCTTATACTAAATCAAAATATCACAGTTGAAATTGAAAACGCAAGAAAATGATCATTGTTGAACTGTCAAGTGGTCTCGCACCAGCTGCATTGAAGTGTTTTCCATATTAAGATGTCTTTCCAATGAGCATGCACACATGGCTTGGATGTTGGGACTAATGAGGAGCATATGAACAACAGAGCTGGTCTAATTTACTGACGTGCACACCACCATTATCCTCATAAAGGTACACGTATTGATTCCTGGCTCATGTAATGCAAGCCACAATGTGTGTGTGTGTGTGTGTGTGTGTGTTTTGGTTAATCTAGCATGGGAACAAAATAATAACGAGCCTCAAATATCAGGTGTAACACAAAACTGGTTTCAATAACTTTCATAGTGCTTATACTGTACACTGCAATCATGATTACACACACTGGAATTAAAATAAATCCCAAAATGTTTCATTTCCATTTTTAAACAAGGAATGTAGGTCATATATTTATGGGAAGTCAAGACAATAAGTACCCCCCCCCCCCCCCTCCCTGGAAATATCATTTAAAACACATTGCAGTAATGTGACTCTGTGCAATATTTTGTATGAAGTAATTGTTATAGAATGCTTTTGTGAATGAACATTGTGAATGAATTTAACCAACACAGTGACTGTATTTAGCCAATAGCCTTTTGATAATCAGTATTTCATAGTGGTAACCCTGACACCTACAGGGAGGTAATCAGAACGTACAACCCTGCAACTGGATGCACAGAAAAGTAGAATCCAAGTGTTCAGAGTCGACAAAGTCGATGTATATCCATCTCCATTCGTTGCAATGAATGTGTGAATCGCTGTCAGGTATCCATTTCTAAAACAAGACGTATAGGACTCCAGAAGGATCTTGCTCTTTTCCTAGTGTGGCTTCACTTTCTACGTTCTTTTGAGTGTTATGAGTCACAGCACATTCTAAAATAAAGTCAACTACTAAGTAACCTTGGATAAGATATGGTATTATTTGCTGAAGTCATGAATATGATGTCCGTCACCTCTCAAGTCCCACCTCTTCCATAATATCCCTCCTAGCCCCCATGTATAGTCTTTATGGGTTCCCTGTAGGTGCTTTAAAAAAAAGTCACAGTCCCTAGTCACCCATACTGTCTCTGCTGTACTGAGGATACAGGAAGTCTGCTTTAATGAGCCTATGTGTTCCTGGGGGCAGAGGAAGGATGGACAATTCCTGGGAGTCTGCAGAGACAAAACATAAACAAGCCACGGGTTAAGGGAGCCGCTGTGAATCAGGAGGGAAGGGAGTGCATATGATGTCCGGCAGCATTAAAGTCAAGAAGCATTCTCATACCTCCGACTGAACAAACATGCAGCGTAGCCTCGTTGCATAATGCAACACTCCGCCGAGGATGAGAGGCTGGGATGCTTAGGACCCCAGAGCAATAGAACACCACAAAAGTGAGGCGATCTATGGAGGGTGTTACCATAGCAACAACATATAGAGACACCCACTGAAGTCTGACCATATTTTCATTAGCCCGCTAGCTAGGTCATTTGTCAATTCATACATGGGTATATCACGATATGTGAACTGTTGTATTCATAAGCTATTAAATATTTACAAAGACTATCATGCTTATGAATTATAGAACTTCCAAGTCAGTGTGGGGCAGCATATTTATGCAACATAGTCTAGGGATATACCTCAGCAGTAAACATGTTTGACTGTGTGTGAATAACTATGACATTAGGCAATACAGTGCTTATTAATTAAAGCAAAATTATAACTAGTGTAATTGGAGAGAATATTCGCCTCAGGGCTCTATTCAATCCGTATCGGGGAAGTTCAGCGTTGCAGTGTGCTTGAAATTTAAAGGCAATGTTAGTGGCGACTGTATTCTTGGTAAAGGCTGCATACGTCGGCTCATATGGAAATGACCTTTACATTTCTATTGCGCAATCTGTACCGCTTCAGAGATAAAGATTGAATAGAGCTCAAAACTGAAGCGTAACTCATTTAGCCCAGGAAGACTAGCTCCACTTTTAATGGCCCCTATAAAATGTCCTCATTTGCTAATTAGGACCATGGTGAGAAAAATGGCGTAAAACATTTCAAGTCTATTGAAAGATACGAACAAACACAAACCCTGAGAGCACATAATGACATCATAGCATTGTCATCTCAACCATGTTACGGAAAGGTACATTTACATTGTGTGTGTGTGTGTGTGTGTCTGTTCGCTTATATACCCAGCTGCTCCTTGCTCCTACAGTTCTCCTCTCGTAGGAGTGACTCGTCCATTTCCCCAGCAACGGCCGGACTATTTCTTGCTGCCTGGGAAGGAAGAGGCATGTGGGCATGAGGTGCCCTGCCTCGGGTCAGAGGTCAGTGCCAACGCAGACACCACGGTCTAGTGCTCTGCATGGATGGATGGATGGATGGATGGAGGGGTGGAAGAAGAAAGAACAGAGGGGAAAGGAGAAGGAGGATGGAACGTGCAGTGCTCTATGGGCTGTAATTAAGCAGTCCCCTCTGGGCCTATGGAGGGAGGAAGTCAAAACGTGGTGAAATGCATCTGTTGGTGGAGGGAGCACCCTATGGCCACGTCTCCCCCATTTAACAGCTGTAACTACATGAGTTTTGTCATGGTAGTATTTCTTTACGAATGTGACATTTATCATATAATGCAGTAGAGGATACATGATGACAAGTCTACACATGCTCTCAGTTAACGCCACACTGAGATGTACTACTAATCCATTAGAAGGAATAAGGAGACGACACGCTTAGCGGGAATGTTTAAACTCAAGATCTACAGTAGACTTAGTACGACTGAAGTAATGTTGACTTATAGAAATAAAGAAACAGTACATGAAAACAAATGTGATTATGAATGAAGCATCACTCCAAGTTCCCCAACAATAAAAAAATAAATGTTCCCTTTAACAGGCAGATGCATACTGTATAGCTCAACAATTTACTTTTTTACCTGGAGGCGATAATTAAAAACGAATCATAAAAACAGTAAAAGGGCAATTTCCCGGACACTAGTGAAGCCTAGTGTTGGAATAAACATTAGGCTCAATAGAGAATCTCCATCGGAATGTTTTTTGGAGTACAGGATTAGCTTTATTCGCCTGTGTCCGGTGAACCGCGCCTACGTGACGTTGCAAACGGGGTCACGCGGTACCTGGGCTTGAGGCTGTGATGACGTCTCGTCGTGTGGAGGAGGACCATCATCCATGGTGGTCAAGGGGCGTCCATGGTCAATAAGCAGTTGACGGGGAGGAGTTGTGTAAGTCAGCTCAGGCACATAATTCGAGCCGTAGACAGTGGGCACCGGAGCCTTAACCAGTCCCATGTCAAAGCACACAGCCGACACAAGGGTAGAAGAAATTGATATTATAGCTAACTTGGGATTCCTCACCTAGTTCATATGCATGTTGTTTCAGAATAGTTACTGTATTAAAGTACCTACATATAGTGGGGATGTATAATACTAACTTGTTAGCGTCATCTTGAGTTATTGCCAGCAGATACTTATGACGCCCCATACTGTGCAATAGAAAAACGAGCGTTTTTTTGGATTGTTGTTGTTTATTGTTAAGAGACCATGCATTACTGTTCCCACAGGTTTCTTCAGACTAAGCTCTCTAAGGAACCTGAAAAGGACCGCTCAGAGACGGCATGATGAATCTGTCTCTTGTTTTCATTGACTCTACTGTACAGTGAGATCAGGGCAATTAGCTGTGTGGAGTGATGTCTCTGCCTGACTTTTGATCCTAAATCTCTCCATCTTAAAACCTTTTATTCCACTTCGTTGGTTTCAATAAAAAAAATATATATTTTCCATTGTACTTCAAAAAAAAGTCCTGTAATTCAAAGCGATGACATGGAAGTTGGCTGTTACAAATCCAATCCCATGCGGTCACTCCTCTCTCTCCTACTCCTCTCCCTTTCAATCACAACGAGTGCTGATTCAATTAGGAAGTCACACTCTAAAAATGCACTATCCTTGTTCAGCGCAGCCGAGTGCAGCAGGGATCAGATCTGCTCTGATCACCGCAGCGCAACTGGGAGGTCAGTGTTCGCTTTAGGAAAGAGATAGAGAGAGAGAGAGAGAGAGGCATTACGTCTCATTACAGCCCTGCCGCTTGACAAGTCTGTGGCCCCACTCCACTGGGTGCATGGGAGACAGCACAGCACAGAACTACTGGGGAGGCTGCCACCTACACACACTAGTCTACTGAGAGACAATCTGAGGTGAATGTGAGATTCTGCCTGCCTGGCACAACAACAACCAAAAACTAACGTTAACAGCAAATGGGGTTTCTTACGACAGGAGCAAAATCATTTCATTGTTAGCTCAACAGCGTGGGGCCTTCGTAGCGGCGGTCTGGTCATTTGGGATAGTCTGGTTATGGTGGGCGGCTCAATGATTTAGTACGATGTAATTGGTGGCTCCGTAATTGCAGATAATGTCAGCAGGGGTGGTATAACATAAGATGTGTGCTGACAACTTAATTCCCTCATTTGGCTTGTGGGTGATACTGTGTTTGTATACATCGGTGTCACTTATAAACATTATCCACAGCTATCCCACGGGGAACATTTCATTGAAATGACGTGCCATATTCAACCAGTGTGTGCCCAGTGGGATGCCATCACTGCATAGTTCAACTGGCACAGGTCTACAGCCACTGCAGAGATGCAACAGGTGAGCCCTGAACACTGCAGTTAAAACGGAAGAAAACTCCCCAGTTTATTGGGTTTTATAAAGTGCTTAGGGAGATTTATATCACAGAGGCCGATGAGGACAGGACAGAGCAGTAATGGTGAATGGTAGTGCAGTGGTGCAGCAGTCACAGGAAAGAACACAGAGTACTGCCAAGTCTGCCCTGGGCCCCTCCGCTGTCCCCTCGGCGCTCCTACCAGCCACCATCTGTCACATATCTCTCCACTGGTCTCCGAGACAGTGGCCAACCACAACGGGAACTGCTGATTCTGTGTTTATTTATATCACCCTTATTTAACCAGGTTGGTCTCATTGAGATACAAAAAAATAATAATTGAATTTTCAAGAGAGACCTGGACCAAGACAGCAGCATCAACACATTCATTTCAGACAAACAGGCACATGACATCAACCAGACAAAGATATATGGGGTGGTGTTCTGTTCAGGTTCATAGGCAGAGGGGATCTCACAGCTGTACACGTTCCCTGTGCACTTCCCACTTCCCTACACTTCCACTTCCCTTCCTTTAGGCTGACCTCTGGTGATCCCTCCGATTGGAAAGCAGAAGGGAGGCTGCTTTATACAATGTCCATTTCAATAACTCATTTACAAAATGTTCATTATACAAAGGCACAGCCCACATCAGCTCACTTCCCCGTTTATCATTAAAAAAAATAAAAAACACAATGGGAGACATAGGCTTTAGGTAAGATACAGTATGGTAACTCCAGAGGATTCTCTCTCTCTCTCTCTCTCATTCCTAGACTTACAAACGCATTCATAGTCCTACAGAACATCAGTTAAATCAATCCCTATATTTTCACGATCATACTCCGTCGACCCTCAGAACGGGGCCTTGGCTTTAATATTACGGATGGACAGATACAAGATGAAAATAAATACAGGGGATAGGTTAATGTGGAGGCGGAAAAGGTGGCAAGAGGGAGGTTCGGCTGTGTGCTTGTAACTAACGGGTCTTAGAAGGCACAGGCGCAAACCACTGCTACCACTACTATGTTGCCGATGGTTGCAATGACGGCCACCCAAAGCCAGATGGCGTCGCTGGAGTACTTGCCCTCCTCTTCCGCCTCGGTCGGCCGGGAGAAGTTGGCGTTGAGGTTGGAGGTGGAGGTCTGGAGGGACGTGTTGCCATTGTACGGGGAATCCATGAAGGCCCCACTCACAGCCGGAAAATGCTGAGGGACAAAAGAAAGAGTGAGATGAGAAGATGACTTGGATCGAGGCCAGGATAATAGCATATCAGAGACAGGCTATATGTACAGTAGCTCTGTAAACCCTTTGTCCAAAAATAGCATCTGGAGGGTAACAGGTATCATAAGGTTCATGAAATGGTCCACCACTCAGTTAATTAAGTACTGAACACTAAATGTGTTTTAAAAGGGTACATCAAGTGGAATCGATAGAGGGAGATGAGAATAGAAACACGTCGGAGAGACATGTGTATGTAGCTACTTGGGAACATGCCATATACAATGTGAACTCTATGATGTGAACGGGAATACCCTGAGTGCTGTGAGGGCAGAAGGGGGAACAAGAACAATCCAGAGCATCTGGTTAGTCACTGTGGCATTTCTACCCTGTGTCCTATTCTGACGATCACAGCTGCATGACCTATATTATACAACACAGTCAGGCATCGTCTCCCTCTCTCCTATGGGACTCACCAATGTTTGTACGGAAGACGTCCTCAAATAACTTACCGAGTCAAACTATACCACTCACGATTAAAATCCATGAACAATTTAAAAAAGGTGCAGTAAACCACCTTCGGGATTTCATAACCATATACAATATGATAAGAAAATATATTTGCTGTGGCTTTTTCTTTGTGATCCTTGCAAATGTGCAGCCTTGAAGTAGCTAAATGATTCACCAGACAAGAGTGTTCCTGTTGTTATTCTGAGGAACGTTCGGAGGACACGGCCAGGTTTGTTTTCTTCACCCCTCTTCACCTTGCCTGGCTTAAAACGCACACCCATTTATCAGCTAAGTCTGACTTGGCCCACCCAGCTCTAACATATGGCTGGACCAGCCAGACGGGACAACTGCACGTAGTGATGGCTCAATCATTTAGCTGTTCCTTGTCCCCGCGCCTCATTGCCCCCACAGTCTCCACAGGGACAGGCTCGATCCATCAGGAGGGGACACGGTCATCATTCTCTTACTCCCATCTGCCACTGATAAGAAGAGAGAGGAACCAGGAGGAACCACCGGGCTACCTCCACTACACCTCCTATCATGAAGAGTGATCAGGGAGAACTTGGTGTCCACCAAAGATTCAATTGAACAACAGATAAAGTTGTGTAGAGTTGTCACAAACTGTCAGAAACCGTATCCGGGAAGCTCATCTTCGTGCTCGTCGTCCTCACCAGGATCTTGACTTGACTGCAGTTTGGTGTCGTAACTGACTTCAGTGTGCAAACGCTCACCTTCGATTGCCACTGGCACGCTAGTGAAGTGTGCTTTTTACGGATGGCTAAACTTCAACGTTGTGAACAGAGTGCCCCATGATGGCGATAGGGTTATGGTATGGGCAGGTGTAAGCTAGGGACAAAGTACACAATAGCATTTTATCGATGGCAATTTGAATGCACAGAGATAACGTGACGAGATCCTGAGGCCCATTGTCGTGCCATTCATCTGTCGCCATCACCTCAGCATGATAAAGCATTGCCCCATGTCGCAAGGATCTGTACACAATTCCTGGTAGCTCAAAATGTCCCATGTTCTTCCATGGCCTATATACAGTGCCTTCCAAATGTATTAATCCCTCTTGGTGTTTTTCCTATTTTGTTGCATTACATCCTGTAATTTAAATGGATTTTTATTTGGATTTTATGTAATGGACATACACAAAATAGTCCAAATTGGTGAAGTGAAATGAAAAAAACAACTTGTTTCAAAAAATTATAAAACATTAAAAACGGAAAAGTGGTGGTGCATAAGTATTCACCCCTTTGCTATGAAGCCCCTAAATAAGATCTGGTGCAACCAATTACCTTCAGAAGTCACACAATTTGATAAATAACGTCCACCTGTGTGCAATCTAAGTGTCACATGATCTCAGTATATCTGTATACCTGTTCTGAAAGGCCCGAGAGTCTGCAACACCACTATGCAAGGGGCACCATGAAGACGAAGGAGCTCTCCAAACAGGTCAGGGACAAAGTTGTGGAGAAGTACAGATCAGGGTTGGGTAATAAAAAAATATCCAAAACTTTGAACATCCCACAGAGCACCATTAAATCCATTATTAAAAAATGGAAAGAATATGGCACCACAACAAACCTGCCATGAGAGGGCTGCCCACCAAAACTCACGGACAAGGCAAGGAGGGCATTAATCAGAGAGGCAACAAAGAGACCAAAGATAACTCTGAAGGAGCTGCAAAGCGCCACAGCGGAGGTTGGAGTGTCTGTCCATAGTACCACTTTAAGCAGTACACTCCACAGAGCTGGGCTTTACGTAAAAGTTGCCAGAAAAAAAGCCATTGCTTAAAAACAAAAATAAGCAAACGCGTTGGTGTTCGCCAAAAGGCATTTGGGAGACTCCCCAAACACATGGAAGAAGGTACTCTGGTCAGATGAGACTAAAATTGAGCTTTTTGGCCATCAAGGAAAACGCTATGTCTGGATCAAACCCAACACCTCTCATCACTCCGAGAATTCCATCCCCACAGTGAAGCATGGCGGTTTGCTTATTTCTTGTTTGTTTCACAATAAAAAATATTTTGCATCTTCAAAGCTGTAGGCATGTTGTGTAAATTAAATGATACAAACCTCCCAAAAATACATTTTAATTCCAGGTTGTAAGGCAACAAAATAGGAAAAATGCCAAGGGGGTGAATATTTTCGCAAGCCACTGTACTCACTGGACATGTCACTCATTGAGTAAGTTTGGGATGCTCTGGATCAACATGTACAACAGCGTGTTCCAGTTCCCGCCAATATCCAGCAACTTCGCATAGCCATTGAAGTGGAGTGGGACAACGTTCCACAGGCCATCATCAACAGCCTGATCAACTCTATGCAAAGGATATGAGTCGTGCTGCATGAGGCAAATGTTGGTCACACCAGTTATAGACTGGTTTTCAATATCTGGTAAATTTGCTAATAATTATGTTATGACATCACATGCCCAACCTACCTTCAAAAGTATTTGACAATCATAATGTATTCGAAAAACAGTTTCCATTATAATTTGTCACAATAAATAGTTAGACAACAAATGTTGTCAATCTTTAGAAAATGTCTCCTATATCTGCCGTTTCCATTACACGGGTTGCAATGATTGCTTCTGTCAAATAAACCCGGGTTAATGGAAACCTGCCCAATGCCTCTCAATGGTGAGGATGTGTCTAAGGCCCTGAGCTACTGTGAAAGACTGCAGAGACACAGGCCCAGTGAGGGAATGACACAAATTACTTTGATTGGCTCACAATGAGCTCTGTCTGTCCCTAGAGGCCAATGAGAAACCCATTGAAACAGACAGAAGGAAGGAGCAAATTAAGACTTGAGGTTCATCAATAGCGATCGCTGTTAGGAGTTGTAATTAATACTCTCTAACAAGGCAATGGGAAAAGAGCCAAGCATGCACTGGCAGGCTGGGCAGCCTAACTGACAAGCTTCTGTTTCCTGTCACAACACGAGAGGAGATCCCAGCTTAATAAAAAATCATGTCTTTGATTATGTCATCCCAGTTCTATTTCAGTGTGCTATTAAACCCTGGGAGGAACACACAGGTAAGGGCACCCCAGGGCCACCAGAGACGTGTGTTGTCATGTAGAGGTCGACCGATTAATCGGAATGGCCGATTAATTAGGGCCGATTTCAAGTTTTCATAACAATCGGAAATTGGTATTTTTGGACACCGATTTGGCCAATTTAAAAATGTTTTTATTATATATTTATTTACACCTTTATTTAACTAGGCAAGTCAGTTCAGAACACATTCTTATTTTCAATGATGGCCATGGAACGATGGGTTAACTGCCTTGTTCAGGGGCAGAACGACAGATTTTTACCTTGTCAGGCTCGTAAGCATTCATTCAAACAGCACTTTCGTGCGTTTTGCCAGCAGCTCTTTGCTGTGCTTCAAGCATTGCGCTGTTTATGACTTCAAGCCCATCAACTTCCGAGATTAGGCTGGTGTAACAGATGTGAAATGGCTAGCTAGTTAGCGGGGTGCACACTAATAGCGTTTCAAATGTCACTCGCTCTGAGACTTGGAGTAGGTATTCCCCTTGCTCTGCATGGGTAACGCTGCTTCGAGGGTGGCTGTTGTCGATGTGTTCCTGGTTCGAGCCCAGGTAGGGGCGAGGAGAGGGACGGAAGCTATACTGTTACACTGGCAATACTAAAGTGCCTATAAGAACATCCAATAGTCAAAGGTATTTGAAATACAAATGGTATAGAGAGAAATAGTCCTATAATTCCTATAATAACTACAACCTAAAACTTCTTACCTGGGAATATTGAAGACTCATGTTAAAAGGAACCACCAGCTTTCATATGTTCTCATGTTCTGAACAAGGAACTTAAACGTTAGCTTTCTTACATGGCACATATTGCACTTTTACTTTCTTCTCCAACACTTTGTTTCTGCATTATTTTAACCAAATTGAACATGTTTGATTATTTACTTGAAGCTAAATTGATTTTATTGATGTATTATATTAAGTTAAAATAAGTGTTCATTCAGTATTGTTGTAATTGTCATTATTACAAATAAATTAAAGAAATCAGCCGATTAATCGGTATTGGCTTTTTTTGGTCCTCCAATAAATCGGTATCGGTATTGAAAAATCATAATCGGTCGACCTCTAGTGTCATGACAGGGACAATAAATGTTGAAGTTAATAACATACAACTGTGTTGTTTTGCATGATTTTATTTAACTTCTTGGTGACGGGGCAGTATTTTCACATCCGGATGAAATGCATGCCCAAATTCAACTGCCTGCTACTCATCCCCAGAAGGTAAGATATGCATATTATTAGTATTGGATGGAAAACACTCTGAAGTTTCTAAAACTGTTTGAATCATGTCTGTGAGTAGAACATATTAGTAGAACAACTTATTTAGCAGGCGAAACCCAGAGGACAAACCATTCAGTTTTTTCTTCTTCTTTGAGATCACTCTCTTTTCAATGGGATTTCATTTGGAATCCAGATTTCTAAGGGACCTTCTTGCAGTTCCTATCGCTTCCACTGGATGTCAACAGTCTTTAGATATTGGTTTAGGTTATTCCTTTGTGTAATGAAGAAGTAAGGCCATATTGAATGAAGGTCACTTGAAGTGTACTGTTTAGATAGAGGCGCGTGACCAGAAAGCATGCTTCAGTTTGTTTTCTTCCTGTATTGAACACAGATCATCCCGTCTTCAATTGTATCGATTATTTACGTTAAAAAATACCTACAGTTGTATTACAAAAGTAGTTTGAAATGTTTTGGCAAAGTTTCCAGGTAACTTTTGAGATATTTTGTAGTCATGTTGCTCAAGTTGGAACCGGTGTTTTTCTGGATCAAACGCGCCAAATAAATGGACATTTTGGATATATATTGACGGAATTAATCGAACAAAATGACCATTTGTGATGTTTATGGGACATATTGGAGTACCAACAAAAGAAGCTCGTCAAAGGTAAGGCACAAATTATATTTTTTATTTCTGGGTTTTGTGTCACGCCTGCAGGGTTGAAATATGCTTTCGCTCTTTTGTTTACGGAGGTGCTATCCTCAAATAATAGCTTCATTTTCTTTCGCCGAAAAGCCTTTTTGAAATCTGACATGCTGGCTGGATTTACAACAAGTGTAGCTTTAATTTGCTATCTTGCAAGTGTGATTTAATGAAAGTTTGATTTTCATAGTAATTTATTTGAATTTGGCGCTCTGCATTTTCCCTGGCTTTTGGCCAGGTGGAACGCTAGCGTCCCACATATCCCAGAGAGGTTTTAACTGACTTGCCTAGTTAAATAAAGGTTATGAACAAATTCTTATTTAAAATAACAGCCTACCCCGGCCAAACCCTCCCCTAAACCCAGATGATGCTGGGCCAATTGTGCACCGCCCTATGGGAATCCCGAACACGGCCGGTTGTGACACAGCCTGAGAACGAACCAGTGTCTGTAGTGATGCCTCTAGCATTGCAATGCAGTGCCTTAGACCGCTGTGCCACTCACGAGGCCTGATCACACGATGATCACACACACATCAAATGACCAGCTGCCTCTAGCTTTGAGTTGTTGTTTTTTTCTTTAATCCAAATACTATTCACCAGACAAACGATTACAGTTGATGGTATCAGGTGTGTTGAAGTTTGTGTCAAAAACGTGTTCCACTGAGGCAACTAAAGATGAACTGTCCACCAAAACATATATCACAGTCAACAAACATCTGGTTCCCAAATAAAGCTCTGGTGATACTCCACAGCATTCAGAAACCCATAAAGAGTAGGACACTGGATATTCATAGCAACTCCTTTTAGCAGAGACAATAACCAGCTTAGGTTCCAGGGAGGCTTCTGAAAGTGTCATTCCATCCATACATGAGCTATAGAGTTGTCCGAGGACATTGTCACTGAAGAGGAGGCAGGGTGAGATTTCACCGTGTCAATTCTTCTTTTAATGATCAGTAGGGTCTGATAAAGTCTCCCTCACCTCACCAATTATCAGTGCAGATAACGAAACCTAATCTAAGGCTCGGGTACAGCCCATGGTGTCAAAGCGAAAGTTCTAAACAAGGACCTTTCTCACAGTGGAAGATGATTTGTATTATGATATCCAAAATCCAGATGGTTTAGGTATCATCTTCTAAGAGAGAATAGAAAATATCAACTCACATGGTCACACAGAGGAGGCCTGTGTGAAGGATGAGAGAACATATCTATGAAACATCCTGAACGTCATAGTTATTCACGTATGCATAGCAGCACTTAAGTGATCTCTTACAACAGAGGTTCATCATCTGTCTCCACTCAAGTGCTGTGCTCCAGATACTCTTTCTTCCAATAGCGATGACAGGGAAGAAGAAGAACTAAAATGCAATTTAGACTAGGAACAATAATTTCTAAGCAACCTTTAAAGGAGACGTTTGCTTTTTCACTACCACATTTGTATTTTTGTTGTGACTCGAGCAATACCTCTCCGTTCAGTCTACAGGTAACTGCCAAAATAAAGGAAACAATTGAGTGAATGAGGGGTCCAGACACTTTTTGTTGTTGTTGCTTTCACTTGTTTTTCAAGAACTTACCCTAACCAGCGATTCATTTCCTCATAAACATAGGCTCTGAAAAGACATGAACAAATGCTCCAAAAACACCCAAATACGTCATTTTAGAAACGGAAACACTCTCAGTATAGGGATGCAGGTCTTTAGATGTTGTACACATGAAATTGTGTCATTACAAACCTTATCCGCGACGTTATATCCAATTTAGTTGCGACTCGAGTGATACCTCTCTGTCCAGTCTACAGGTTACTGCCAAAATAAAGGAAACACTAGAGTAAATGAGGGATACAAAGTATATGAAAAGCAGGCGCATCCACACAGGAAGTTCCAGACATTTGTAGAATCGATGCCAAGGCACATTGAAGCTGTTCTGGTAGCTCATGGTAGCCCAACGCCACCATGAGCTCATTGTGGCCCAACGTATTAAGATACTTCATGTTGGTGTTTCCTTTATTTTGGCAGTTACCTGTAGCAGCAGGTTACTCTGAGAATGGACAGCTGGTAACGGCTTGCGTCGAACAAAATGGATATAACGTTGCGGAAAATCTTTGGAATGACACAATTTAATGTGAACAACATCTAAAGACCTGCATCACTATATTGAGAGCTTTTTTGAGTGAGGTGTATTTGTGTGTTTTTGGAGCCTTTGTTCATGTTTTTTCAGAGCCCCCATAACGCACAACGACGATGAGAAAATGTATTGCTGGTTGTGGTTAAAATTCTCAAAAACTAGTGAAATTGCAAAAAAAAACTATTTCTGGACCCTTGTATAACATACCATTTACATAAAAATGTTTGAAATGGTTGTAAAAAAAAAAGCTAATAAATCTCCATAAACTTCTTAAAATTTTTTTTTTTTTATTAGTGCCAAGATTTTACAGAGAATAAAGGAAGGCCGTTTAAGAGATTTGAGTGCCTGTAGTTCCCCTTTTTGTTTTCGTAGTCAAGACAGAGCCAGAAATAACTAAATATCTATATATGGTTGAAGTTTAACTATCTATCCTCATTACCCCTGTATCGCAACATCAATGAGTAAGACAACTAGCAGTTGTGACCTATTGGTCTTGTTTGTTGACATTTTGTATGCAAAGTCATGCTTCCAATTCCAAACATCTTAAGACATAGGGATGTGTCAGAATAATTCTGAGAACAACATTTAATCCCTGGTCTAATGATTTATTTACCACGTCTCCACTCACACGGGGAAGATAAATGACTGACATAAATGGGTCTGTTGTCAACCCAGCAAAAATGAAAGTGACAGTTATATCAGCAGCTTAAATGTTAATACCACCATGTAAAGTCTGTCATGAGAGTCAGTCAACCAGCTCAGAAGGCTAAAAGCCTAGGTCCTTTTGCCATGCACCATTAACTTTCCAATGTATTTCACAAGTCACATGCACCAATCGTACTTTGTTTAGCATGTCCCAAACAATCTCTGCCCATGTGTTCGTTCTTCAATGTGCATTACAATCACTAGGCAAGGTGATTGAAAGCGCAAGAGCCGCTTCAAGTGAAACTGACTGCACCGTGAACCGCATTCGCCACACTGTCAGCCAAACAAGCAAAGTGCAAAGTTGAGCTACGTTAGAGGATGCAGGGACAACGAAAGACACACACAAAGTCGAGAGTCGACCCAGGGGAACGGGTGATGGGGACGAGACGTAATATTTGAGGAGGGGGAGAGAGTGGGGAAAAAGGAAGAGAGAGAAGGTGTGAGTACCTACTGTAGGCTGTTTCAGTAGACTCCTCTACCACCTGCTGTATCACCGGAGGGCTGCGCTGCGAGTGCTGATTCACCACAGAGAGGGGGATTTAAAAGGAGAGCGCTCTACTCAGACGGCACTGAGCAGCGATTGGACCAGTGCAGCGAGACTAAGTCATGGTTGTGTTGGTCTGGTCTGCATGAGGGAGGGGCAAGGGATGCAGAGAAACAGGGGTGAGTCTATCATTTAGCAGTGGGACTTCAGTAAACAGATTAAGGTCAATCTAGAATGATGCGGTCGCTTAGAGCTAACTCTCTGGGAATCTAAAGCCCCAACAAACAAAAGTCCACCTGGTCCCAGTCCCAGCCTTGGATCTGACGTGGGTACATACACACTAAGTCACCATTTCCCCAGCAGCCTCCCCCTTTGCAAATAATATCATTATTACACTAATGTGTAAAGCCATGCAAAGACAGTTGACACGATGGACTCCTGACATGCACAGTAGACATCCTGACATTGCTGTGGGCCTTGGCTCTGATGGACTAATAAGTTTAAACTCTCGGTTCCATTCAGGGAAGGGGAGAGAAGGTGGCTAATCAGGCAATGGAGCGGTAGTTGCATTATGATCTTATGTAATATTACTTGGTTGAGAGGAGATGGAGACACATGAAAAGAGCCGATCGTGAATCAGGGGATGAAGGGAGCTCATCTTGGAGAAGGTGTGGGGTCATACTAATCAGAGATGGGGAGTATTATGCTACATGTATTTGAAATACGTATTTAAATAACTTGAGTATTTTGCCATTTTTAATTCACTGGCTTGAACTACAGTTCAGTTTATTTTGTAACAATATACACTAGAGGACTGTATTTTGTATTTTCTAAATACTTTTCAGCAGTTCTGATTAAAAATAAAAATAAAATAAGTTGAAATTGAAAAAAACGGTGTTCACACATGTATTTGTTCCACTTACAATTGCAGAGGATATTTTACTTAAATAGTCTATTATTTTTATACATTTTTATGCCTACTTTAAATATATTTTCTGTATTTTAAAAATGTATTGTTGAAAACAATATTTAGTATTTTATTTTTATAATTTCTTTATGGTATTTTATAAGATATAAATAAAAATGACTTTGCCCATCTCTAGTCATTCAAATGTGTACTTATTTGGGGGTGGAGCTCATTAGAACAATAATACCCAGCATGCTTTGAAAGTGGTAATTTCAAATCAAATCTAATTTTATTGGTCACATACACATGGTTAGCAGATGTTAATGCGAGTGTAGCAAAATGCTTGTGCTTCTAGTTCCGACAATGCAGTAATAACCAACGAGTAATCTAACCTAACCATTTCACAACAGCTACCTTATGCAAACAAGTGTAAAGGGATGAAGAATATGTACATAAAGATATATGAATGAGTGATGGTACAGAACGGCATAGGCAAGATGCAGTAGATCGTATCGAGTACAGTATATACATATGAGATGAGTAATGTAGGATATGTAAACATTATATTAAGTGGCATTGTTTAAAGTGGCTAGTGATACATTTTTTACATGTATGGCAGCAGCCACTCAATGTTAGTGGTGGCTGTTTAACAGTCTGATGGCCTTGAGATAGAAGCTGTTTTCAGTCTCTCGGACCCTGCTTTGATGCACCTGTACTGACATCGCCTTCTGGATGATAACGGGGTGAACAGGCAGTGGTGGTTGTTGTCCTTGATGATCTTTATGGCCTTCCTGTGACATCGGGTGGTGTAGGTGTCCTGGAGGGCAGGTAGTGATGGTTGTGCAGACCTCACAACCCTCTAGAGAGCCTTACGGTTGTGGGTGGAGAAGCTGCCGTACCAGGCGTTGATACAGCTCGACAGGATGCTCTCGATTGTGCATCTGTAAAAGTTTGTGAGTGCTTTTGGTGACAAGCCAAATTTCTTCAGCCTCCTGAGGCTGCGCCTTCTTCACCATGCTGTCTGTGTGGGTGGACCAATTCAGTTTGTCGGTGATGTGTACGCCGAGGAACTTAAAACTTTCCACCCTCTCCACTACTGTCCCGTCGATGTGGATAGGGGGTGCTCCCTCTGTTGTTTCCTGAAGTCCACGATCATCTCCTTTGTTTTGTTGACATTGAGTGTGAGGTTATTTTCCTGACACCACACTCCGAGGACCCTCACCACCTCCCTGTAGGCCGTCTCGTCGTTGTTGGTAATCAAGCCTACCACTGTGTCAACTGCAAACTTGATGATTGAGTTGGAGGCGTGCATGGCCACGCAGTCGTGGGTGAACAGGGAGCACAGGAAAGGGCTCAGAACGCACCCTTGTGGGGCCCCAGTGTTGAGGATCAGCAGGGTGGAGATGTTGTTATCTACCCTCACCACCTGGGGGCGGCCCGTCAGGAAGTCCAGTACCCAGTTGCACAGGGCGGGGTCGAGACCCAGGGTCTCGAGCTTGATGACGAGTTTGGAGGGTACTGTGGTGTTAAATGGTGAACTGTAGTCGATGAAAAGCAATCTCACGTAGGTATTTTGTCCAGATGGATTAGGGCCGTGTGCAGTGTGGCTGCGATTGCGTCGTCTGTGGACCTATTGGGGCGGTAAGCAAATTGGAGTGGATCTAGGGTGTCAGGTAGGGTGGAGGTGATATGGTCCTTGACTAGTCTCTCAAAGCATTTCATGATGACGGAAGTGAGTGCTACGGGGCGGTAGTTGTTTAGTTCAGTTACCTTAGCTTTCTTGGGAACAGGAACAATGGTGGCCCTCTTGAAGCATGTGGGAACAGCAGACTGGGCTTGCCGTCTGGGCCTGCAGCCTTGCGAGGGTTAACACGTTTAAATGTTTTACTCACGTCGGCTACAGTGAAGGAGAGTCTGCAGGTTTTGGTAGCGGGACGTGTCAGTGGCACTGTATTGTCCTCAAAGTGAGCGAAGAAGTTGTTTAGTCTGTCTAGGAGCAAGACATCCTGGTCCGCGATGGGGCTGGTTTTCTTTTTGTAATCCGTGATTGACTGTAGACCCTGCCACATACCTCTTGTGTCTGAGCCGTTGAATTGCGACTCTACTTTGTCTCTATACTGACGCTTAGCTTGGTCATTTTTACATTTAGGTAATTTAGCATCCAGAGCGATTTGCATCCAGAGCGATTTACATCCAGTGCATTCAACTAAAGTAGATAAACAACCACAGATCACAGTCATAGCAAATCAAACATTTTTGCTACCATTACTGAGAATATTTTTGAGGTTAAGGGGGAAAATTGCAAATGTATTTTGAAAATAGATACTGTACTTGAAAAAGTATTTTGTATTTTATTTTGATACATTAGGCTTTAGGGTACATTGTAATTGTATTTTGTAAATCTTTTACTATTATTTAGTAAAATATTGTGTTTAAAAGAGGGAGAGAAGAAAAACAAGAAAATAAGGACTTGTATATGTAACCACCAGCCTGTTGCGCCTGCATTAACATGAATTATGGATGCCATCACAAAGAAGCTAAAATATTCAAAAGGTACCAATTATGTAATGACATTCTACGCTGGGAAACAATGGACCAACTCTCTCACATGAACAGCATCATCACAGCTCCTTCTACCCCTCGTACATTTATGACGGGTGTTAAAAATACATTGACAACCACAAAAACAAGCCCAATTTGTTACAGTACAGAGCCCTTTGACCGAAACCAGACAGTTTACAGTGTAATTAGCCAGCTCTAAAGTGCTGTTATGTAGAAGAAATTGAAGGGGCTGTGGCTTGTCTCCCCTGCCCCTTCTGAGAAGCGAGGGGAAAAGGCTGCAGAGCAAGCAGATGTTTTTACCCTCTGTAACATCTGTCTGAGCGATAGGTAATCAGTTGCAGAACTTTACTGTTTGTCCCATTTTAGTAGTACGCCTCAAAACAAAGTGGTGGATACATTTTAAAGGTAAGAGCATCAACGAGAGAAAAGGCATCAGTCTACAATAGAGTCTTGGGCATATTTATTGTTGAAAAATGTGGAATATAAATATTGTATGTTTCAAGCAGCTTCAGCTAGAAAGAGATGAGCCGTGGGGCGAATAGTGTGGCATTCTGTTGTCTAAACTGTCAATGTGACAGAAAGTATACACAAAACAAATAGGGAAAAGCACAGACCCAGTTTTCTACAGATAGATTACAAGTGTAAAGTACTATATGTAGTGATGAGTTTCCAACATTGACCTAAACAGATGACAAGTGTAAAGTACTATATGTAGTGATGAGTTTCCAACATTGACCTAAACAGATTTTGGGGGGGATTATAATTGTCCATCTAAATGTCCTTGAGGGTGTCCTCATTTGCTTTGGCAATGTTAACACGTTTCCCATGCTATTAAAGCCCCTTGAATTGAAAGGATGTCTTCATGAAGTGACAGAGACAACAGTGGACTTTTCTACATCACACCAGTCTATCCACCCACTTAAAGTCCAATCTCACTGATTAGGTATGTCTCGGAGTGTAGCCTACTCTTGAGGTGAGCCATATTGTCCACAATTTGTTTTCAGAACATTCACTGGCAAAAACGTACAGGAAAAAAATTGGGCATGTGTAATCTTTTATTGAAGAGCCCCTGACCAAGGAAATGCACTCGGAACAAGACAAGTGGCAGGATTTGGCCTGGAGCGAGGGGAGAAAGGACGGGGTACACAGACTTGTTTTACCCCACTTCTAAAAATGCACACTCATATACACACACACACACACACAGTCAGTGGTGTAATGTACTAAAGTGAAAATACTTTAAAGTACTACTTACAGTTGAATTCGGAGGTTTACATACACCTGAAACAAATACATTTAAACGCAGTATTTCACAATTCATGACATTTAAACCTAGTAAAAATTCCCTGTCTTAGGTCAGTTAGGATCACCACTTTAGTTTAAGAATGTGAAATGTCAGAATAATAGTAGAGAGAATTATTTATTTCAACTTTTACATTCCCAGTGGGTCAGAAGTTTACATACACTCAATTAGTATTTGGTAGCATTGCCATTAAATTGTTTAACTTGGGTCAAACGTTTCAGGTAGCCTTCCACAAGCTTACCACAATAAGTTGGGTGAATTTTGGCTCCTGACAGAGCTGGTGTAACTGAGTCAGGTTTTATAGGCCTCCTTGCTTGCACACGCTTTTTCAGTTCTGCCCACAGATTTTCTATAGGATTTAGGTCAGGGCTTTGTGATGGCCACTCCAATACCTTGACTTTGTTGTCCTTAAGCCACGTTGCCACAACTTTGGACGTATGCTTGGGGGTCATTGTCCATTCGGAAGACCCATTTGTAACCAAGTTTTAACTTCCTGACTGATGTCTTGAGATGTTGCTTCAATATATCCACATCATTTTCTTTCCTCATGATGCCATCTGTTTTGTGAAGTGCACCAGTCCCTCCTGCAGCAAAGCACCCACACAACATAATGCTGCCACCCCCGTGCTTCACGGTTGGGATGGTGTTCTTCCGCTTGCAAGCCTCCCCCTTTTTCCTCCAAACATAACAATGGTCATTATGGCTAAACAGTTCTATTTTTGTTTCATCAGACCAGAGGACATTTCTCCAAAAAGTAATATCTTTGTCCCCATGTGCAGTTGCAAACCGTAGTCTGGCTTTTTTATGGCGGTTTTGGAGCAGTGGCTTCTTCCTTGCTGAGCAGACTTTTGTGGTTATGTCTATATAGGACTCGTTTTACTGTGGCTATAGATACTTTTGTACCGGTTTCCTCCAGCATCTTCACAAGGTCCTTTGCTGTCGTTCTGGGATTGATTTGCACTTTTCGCACTAAAGTACATTAATCTCTAGGAGACAGAAAGCATCTCCTTCCTGAGTGGTATGACGGCTGCATGGTCCCATGGTGTTTATACTTACGTACTATTGTTTGTACAGATGAACGTGGTACCTTCAAGGGTTTTGAAATTGCTCCCAAGGATGACCCAGACTTGTGGAGGTCTACAAGTTGTTTTTCTTAGGCCTTGGCTGATTTCTTTTGACTTTCCCATGATGTCAAGCAAAGAAGCAGTGAGTTTGAAGGTAGGCCTTGAAATACATCCACATGAACACCTCCAATTGATTCAAATTATGTCAATTAGCCTATCAGAAGCTTCTAAAGCCATGACATCATTTTCTGGAATTTTCCAAGCTGTTTAAATCACAGTCAACTTAGTGTATGTAAACTTCTGACCCACTGGAATTGTGATACAACGAATTATAAGTGAAATAATCTGTCTGTAAACAATTGTTGGAAAAATGACTTGTGTCGTGCATAAAGTAGACGTCCTAACCGACCTTCCAACACTATAGTTTGTTAACAAGAAATGTGTGGTATTTTGTTGAGGTATCTGTACTTTACTATTTATATTTTGGACAACTTTTACTTCCCCACATTCCTAAAGAGAATAAATGTACTTTTCACTGCATACATTTTCCCTGACACTTAAAAGTACTCGTTACATTTTGAATGCTTAACAGGACAGGACAATGGTCCAATTTACCACTTATCAAGTGAACACCCCTGCTCATCCATACTGCCTCTGATCTGGTGGACTCACACACACAATTCCACTCACTTTGATCACTCTTGCCCTGAACATGGTCTATCCAGCTCAATTTGCTTACACCCTCCTCTGTTGAACTGATATACCAGCACTGTTAAGCTTTTCCACACATGTATGTTCATCATGCTTGAGAGAACGGCTGAGTTGAGAGCATCGCATGAAAGTTATTTGTATACATGTATACATTTCATTGGTGGGAGATGAGGCCGCTACACAAGCATTGTTTTGAGTTTAATCTAGTCATAATTGAACGGAACACTACGGTCCCTTGATTTCCAGGTCAGGAGACGTTGTGCGTTCAAAAGGAGGATGTGATGATGTCCAATTGTTGTTCCATGTGATGGTGGATAACCATGGTGATTCTCTTGTACTAAAGTAGCTCTCCTCGATTATTGGTGTGTATGTAAACCTATGGTCAGTATTAAGCACTGGGATAGAATGTCCATTCTGAGGGCATCAGATTCCCCTAATGCACCCTCATCTTTTCAACGCCTGAATAGCTCTTAAATCCTCCATCTCTTCTCTCATCCCAGTGAGCAGCACAAAGCATTGTGTCCATTGCTCCACCACTGTCAGATTATCTGGTGTGTGTGTGTGGACAGATGATCCCTTTTTTTTCGAGAGGGAATTAACCGTAGATTTTTTTTTTTAACACAGGGGTTTGTCATCGCCTCAAAACAGGGCTCTGGGTTATATAAGTAACTTCATCTGCTCCTCTATGTTATCCCCTATTAATTGGACTGGTTTGCCATGCTATCGTCCCCGGTCACATGAGAGAGCGCATTTATTTTATTGCCATGCAAATCCAATGAGAACAAGCTTTGTCAATTTGCCCTGCCATTGTTTGTATGGGATCCATCCAACTGATACACCAGTGCCACAGGAGGTAAGATGCTACAAGGCTCTTAATTTCTCACTGGGTGGCTTAGGGAAGGCACTGAGCACATCATCGGACTGTTTGCAATAAGACTACAGGGATCTAAGTCTCCTTTGGTTCCTCAAGTATAGGGATGGGCAACTGGTGGGCCGGGGCCATGCCCCCCTTTTGTAGGCCGGCCAATCAAAAAAAATGAAATATACAGTATACAGTACCAGTTAAAAGTTTGGACATAACCACTGAGTCAAGACTTTTCTTTATTTTTACTATTTTCTACATTGTAGAATAATAGTGAAGACATCAACACTATGAGATATCACAAATCATGTAGTAACCAAAACAGTGTTAAACAAATCATAATATATTTTAGATTCTGGCCACACTTTGCCTTGATGACAGCTTTGCACACTCTTTGCATTCTCTCAATCAGCTTCATGTGGAATGCTTTTCCAACAGTCTTGAAGTAGTTCCACATTTGCTGAGCACTTGTTGGCTGCTTTTCCTTCACTCTGCGGTCCAACTCATCCCAAACCACTCAGTTGGTTTGAGGTCGGGTAATTGTGGAGGCCAGGTCATCTGATGCAGCACTCCGTCACTCTCCTTCTTGGTCATTGTCCTTTTGAAAAAACAAATGATAGTCCCACTAAACGCAAACCAGATGGGATGACGTATTGCTGCAGAATGCTGTGGTAGCCATGCTGGTTAAGTGTGCCTTGAATTCTAAATAAATCACAGACAGTGTCACCAGCAAAGCACCCCCACCACTCCTCCATGTTTTATGGTGGAAATTACACATGCAGAGATAATCCGTTCACCTACTGCGTCTCACAAAGAAATGGCGGTTGGAACAAAAATCTAAAATTTGGACTCATCAGACCAAAAGACAGATTACCACCGGTCTAATGTCATTGCTTGTGTTCTTATCGGTGTCCTTTAGTAGTGGTTTCTGTGCAGAAATTCGACCATGAAGGCCTGATTCACGCAGTCTCCTCTGAACAGTTGATGTTGAGATGTGTCTGTTGCATGAACTCTGTGAAGCATTTATTGGGCTGAAATTTCTGAGGCTGGTGACTCTAATAAACGTATCTTTTGCAGCAGAGGTAAATCTGGGTCTTCCTTTCCTGTGGCGGTCCTCATGAGAGGCAGTTTCATCATAGCGCTTGATGGTTTTTACGACTGCACTTGAAGAAACGTTTACATTTTACGGATTGACTGATCCTCATGTCTTAAAGTAATGATGGACTGTAGTTTTTCTTTGCTTATTTGAGCTGTTCTTGCCATAATATGGACTTGGTCTTTTGCCAAATAGGGCTATCTTCTGTATACCAACCCTACCTTGTCACAACACAGCTGATTGGCTCAAATGCATTAAGAAGAAAGGAAATTCCACAAATTAACTTTTAACAAGGCACACCTGTTAATTGAAATGCTTTCCAGGTGACTACCTCATGAAGCTGGTTGAGAGAATGCCAAGTGTGCAAAGCTGTCATCAATGCTACTTTGGCTACTTTGAAGAATCTAGATTTAGATTTGTTTAACACTTTTTGGGTTAATACATGATTCCATGTGTGTTATTTCATAGTTGTGATGTCGTCTCTATTATTCGACAATGTAGAAAATAGTACAAATAAATAAAACCCTTGAATGAGTAGGTGTGTCCAAACTTTTGACTGGTACTGTATATGCATACACACAGAGTATATAAATGTTTTTATTGAAGCTAAGTCGGGGTCTCAACTTACTTAAAGTTAGAATAGTAGAATGCACAGGTTCAATATCGAAATTTGATTGTGTATCAGCAGTTTCTCTTGTTGTCACTAACAGTCACTCCATTAGCTTATGTCAGCAAACATTTTTTAGATTGGAAAATTAGTCTAGCCAGCTATCTAATCTTGTAATAGTCATTGTTGAATTACCAACTGGGGGGGTACCCATATATATATATATATTGTCAACCTCACCTCAGGAGACGGGGGCGAAAAGGTTTTGCCCAATTAGGACCCCTAAAAGGCTCTGACTGCATATGTGGGTATAGATGTGGGTACACAGAACCCGCGAGCCACTGCGACCCCTCGTGATCAGTTCAGATTTCTTGTGGCCCTTTCACCCCCAACAAAGTTGTTCGTCCCTGCTCCAGTGAGTCAGTGATTAATATACAACTTTCAGGCATTCTTTTTTCGATTTAAGAAGTCACCTGACCATTTACTCCACTACAATTTCTCTGGAGACATTAAACTCTCAGAAAAACATTTCCCCTGAGAGGTTGAATTTCATGGCTAGGGGTTTACCCTGAAATGTGATTAAAGCTACACAGTCAACGCACGCACCCTCTATGAGAGGCTAGTATTTATATATAAGTGGTGCACATTTGAGGGTTGGTGTTAGGTAAAAGGCGTTTCTCATTTTCAGAGCACTTTGGTGGTAATGTTGATGTTCTTGCAAGAGCTTTTTGAGCAAAGCCTTTATTTTTCCACATTGAAGTTTTATATGGCAGCCATCTCGACGTGTCATGCTGGGCTTGATGGCTCTACCCCAGGGACTCATCCTCTGGTGGTCCGGTTTCTGAAAGGTGCTCGTCGGCTCAGACCAGTGTCTAAGCCTATGGCACTGACCTTGGACTTGGCTTTGGTGCTGGACGATCTGTGTGAGCCTCCGTTTGAACCATTGGAGTCTGTGGACCTAAAGGACATTCCTTCAAAACTGCCCTGCTCATGGCCTTGGTGTCTGCCAAGAACGTAGGGAATCTCCATACATCTCAACACTATCAGTACACCCTTCCTGTTTGGAGTTCGCGCCTGGCAACTTCAAAGTGATGTTACTTCCGAATAGAGCTTTGTTCCCAAGTTAATAGCCATGTCTTACAGGTGTCTTACCTGACTGTCAAGATGTTCCCTTTCCCACCCCTCTGTTTGCTTCCAGTGAACAACCCGCCTGTGTCCGGTGAGCGCTTTATGCGCGTATATGGATAGGAACAAGGATATCTACGTTTGTGCCCAGCTTTTTGTCTGTTTCGCTAATCCAGCTCAGGGTAGGGCACTTTCTCATTGGATTGTGGAGGCTATCTCCCTGTCACGTGACAGCAAAGGACAAGGGTTGCCTAGCAGTGTGCGTGCCCACTCCACTTGGGGTGTGGCGTCTTATTGGGCATTGTTCAGGGGCCTGACGATTGGTGATGTCTGTTTCGCAGCGAGTTGGGGTTCCCCACATTCCTTTGTGAGATGTTAATCGCTTGAATGTAACTGCTCCCAGTGTGGCTCATAGTGTTCTTATGGCTGAGTCCGGGAGTGGGTGTTAGGCAGCTTCCAGGTTGCGGACTTATCTGGGTTACCACAGTTCCCTGTGGATTTGCGCCTTGGGCTGACTTGAGGTGCGGCACAGCGTAAAGTGTGCATTATCAGGGTTACCACAGTTTCCTGTGGGTTTGAGCCTCGGGCTGCCGTGGCAACGTGTGAGTACACAGTTTCTGGGTTACTGCAGGTTTCCAGTGGGTTTGAGCCTCGGGCTGCCGTGCACTTCACCAAGTCAGGAGTTCTGTTATTTTGGACTTGCAGTTCCTTGTACGAGTTCTGACATTTCAGGCTCACAAGGTAAGTAATGTTCTTGGAACAGTGGCGTCTATTGGCAGCTTGTCAGTGTGTATAGCCATGAAGTAGCAGGTTCTGGTTCCCTATATGGGGCTCTGACAGTTCAGGCTTCTTGGGTGAGTATTGGGGGAAAATGTTTCTTCTGTAAAAACCCTTTTTGGAGCCGGTGGAACCTGTGTGTGCTTGGGCTGCTGTGGGCCTCCTAGTTTGGTAGCCTCTGAGCCATCATGGGGCGTGATTGTATGTCCACATAGTATGTTATACAGAGTGACCAACTGAAAGGGAACATACAGTTATGAATAAAACTACTGTTCCCTGAAGGGAACGGGGTATAACACATTTTGGCCCCGCACCATCAAGGGGTTTGGCCAGGAAGACGGGGCTTCCGAGGGCGGGCTCGGCATCCATTGGCCCATCTTCAGCTGAATATGATTGGTCGTTGACTTCCCATAACATGTTATACTGTACCCTGTTCCCTACTTCAGAGAACAGAACGTTTCCTTCAGATAGATTATCCCAGATCACAAGTCTAAAGTACTATACGGAGTGATGAGTTTCTAACACTGAACTACAACTGATTTTGGGGGGATTATAATTGTACATCTAATAATCCCTGGGGGTGAAAGATTGTCTTCATGAGGTGACAGACAGACAACAATGGGCTTTTCTAAATCACACCAGTCTCTCCATCCACTTAAAGTCCAAACTCACTGTTATGGCATGTCCATCTACAGTGGGGAGAACAAGTATTTGATACACTGCAGATTTTGCAGGTTTTCCTACTTACAAAGCATGTAGAGGTCTGTAATTTTTATCATAGGTACACTTCAACTGTGCGAGACGGAATCTAAAACAAAAATCCAGAAAATCACATTGTATGATTTTTAAGTAATTAATTAGCATTTTATTGCATGACATAAGTATTTGATCACCTACCAACCAGTAAGAATTCCGGCTCTCACAGACCTGTAAGTTATACTTTAAGAAGCTCTCCTGATCTCCACTCATTACCTGTATTAACTGCATCTGTTTGAACTCGTTACCTGTATAAAATACACCTGTCCGCACACTCAATCAAACAGACTCCAACCTCTCCACAATGGCCAAGACCAGAGAGGGTGTAAGGACATCAGGGATAAAATTATAGACCTGCACAAGGCTGGGATGGGCTACAGGACAATAGGCAAGCAGCTTGGTGAGAAGGCAACAACTGTTGGCACAATTATTAGAAAATGGAAGAAGTTCAAGGTGACGGTCAATCACCCTCTGTCAGGGGCTCCATGCAAGATCTCACCTCGTGGGGCATCAATGATCATGAGGAAGGTGAGGGATCAGCCCAGAACTACACGGCAGGACCTGGTCAGTGACCTGAAGAGAGCTGGGACCACAGTCTCAAAGAACACCATTAGTAACACACTACGCCGTCATGGATTAAAATACTGCAGAGCACTCAAGGTCCCCATTGCTCAAGCCAGCGCATGTCCAGGCCCGTCTGAAGTTTGCCAATGACCATCTGGATGATCCAGAGGAGGAATGGGATAAGGTCATGTGGTCTGATGAGACAAAAATAGAGCTTTTTGGTCTAAACTCCACTCGCCATGTTTGGAGGAAGAAGAAGGATGAGTACAACCCCAAGAACACCATCCCAAAAGTGAAGCATGGAGGTGGAAACATAATTCTTTGGGGATGCTTTTCTGCAAAGGGGACAGGACGACTGCACCGTATTGAGGGGAGGATGGATGGGTCCATGTATCGCGAGATCTTGGCCAACAACCTCCTTCCCTCAGTAAGAGCATTGAAGATGGGTCGTGGCTGGGTCTTCCAGCATGACAACGACCCGGAACACACAGCCAGGGCAACTAAGGAGTGGCTCTGCAAGAAGCATCTCAAGGTCCTGGAGTGGCCTAGCCAGTCTCCAGACCTGAACCCAATAGAAAATCTTCGGAGGGAGCTGAAAGTCTGTATTGCCCAGCGACAGCCCCGAAACCTGAAGGATCTGGAGAAGGTCTGTATGGAGGAGTGGGCCAAAATCCCTGCTGCAGTGTGTGCAAACCTGGTCATGAACTATAGGAAACATATGATCTCTGTAATTGCAAACAAACGTTTCTGTACCAAATATTAAGTTCTGCTTTTCTGATGTATCAAATACTTATGTCATACAATAAAATGCTAATTAATTACTTAAAAATCATACAGTGTGATTTTCTGGATTTTTGTTTTAGATTCCGTCTCTCACAGTTGAAGTGTAACTATGATAAAAATTACAGACCTCTACATGCTTTCTAAGTAGGAAACACTGCCGATTTTGCAGGTTATCAAATACTTGTTCTCCCCACTGTATGTCTTGTGTGTGGCCTACTCTTGTAGTGAGCCATATTGCCTGCAATTGTTTTTCAGAACATTCATTGACAAAAACAATAAAATGGACATGTGTTCTCTTTTATTGAAGAGCCCCTGACAAGTTGAAGAGAAATGCACTACGAACATGAAAAGTGGTTGGATTTGGCCTGGAGCGAGGGGAGAAAGGAAGGGGTACACAGTGCTAACTGTCTGACTTGCTTTACCCCACTTCTAAAAACTCACTGTGCTATACCTTGGACTTCAACTGCACACCCATACACACACACACTCACAGTACTCTCTCTGCACACGCACGCATACACAGTCTTTCCACTCACTTTGATCATGCTTGCCCTGAACATGGTCTATTCAGCTCAATTTTCTTACACCCTCCTCTGTTGAACTGATATACCAACACTGTTAAGCTTTTACACACATGCATGTTCATCATGCTTGAGAGAACGGCTGAGTTGAGAGCATCGCATGAAACTTATTTGTATACATGTATACATTTCATTGGTGGGAGATGAGGCCGCTACACAAGCATTGTTTTGAGTTTCATCTAGTCATAATTGAACGGAACACTACGGTCCCTTGATTTCCAGGTCAGGAGACGTTGTGCGTTCAAAAGGAGGATGTGATGATGTCCAATTGTTGTTCCATGTGATGGTGGATAACCATGGTGATTATCCTGTACTAAAGTAGCTCTCCTCGATTATTGGTGTGTATATAAACCTATGGTCAGTATTAAGCACTGGGATAGAATGTCCATTCTGAGGGCATCAGATTCCCCTAATGCACCCTCATCTTTTCAACGCCTGAATAGCTCTTAAATCCTCCATCTCTTCTCGCATCCCAGTGAGCAGCACAAAGCATTGTGTCCATTGCTCCGCCACTGTCAGATTATCTGGTGTGTGTGTGTGGACGGACGATCCCTTTTTTTCGAGAGGGAATTAACCGTAGATTATTTTTGTTAACACAGGGGTTTGTCATCGCCTCAAAACAGGGCTCTGGGTTATATAAGTAACTTCATCTGCTCCTCTATGTTATCCCCTATTAATTGGACAGGTTTGCCATGCTATCGTCCCAGATGACATGAGAGAGCGCATTTATTTGATTGCCATTGTTTGGATCCCAAAGTGACGGGATCCGTCAAACTCGGATGCGCCAGTGCCCCTGGAGGTAAGATGGTACAGGGCTCTTCTCACTGGGTGTTTTAGGGGAGGAAGGCACTTTGCATGTCATCTGACTGTTTTCAATAAGAGTAGAGGGATGTAAAAGTCTCATTTGGTTCCTCTAGTGTAGTGATGGGCAACTGACAGCTTGCGGGCCATGCCCCCCTTGTGTTTGCCCGCGGATCAATATCACAAAAAAAGGAAAACAATATATATTGTACATCAACACCATTATCCCAGAAACCCTAGACCCACATCAATTTGCATACCGCCCTAACAGATCCACAGATGATGCAATCTCTATTGCACTCCACACTGCCCTTTCCCACCTGGACAACAAGGAACACCTACGTGAGAATGCTATTCATTGACTACAGCTCAGCGCTCAACACCATCGTGCTCACAAAACTCATCAATAAGCTAGGGACCCTGGGACTAAACACTTCCCTCTGTAACTGGATCCTGGACTTCCTGACGGGCCGCCCCCAGGTGGTAAGGGTAGGCAACAAAATCTGCAACGCTGATCCTCAACACCGGGGCCCCTCGGAGGTGCGTGCTCAGTCCCTTCCTGTACTCCTTGTTCACTCATGACTGCACAGCCAGGCACGACTCCAACACCATCAATAAGTTTGCCGATAACACCACAGCGGTAGGCCTGATCAATGACAACACAGCCTATAGGGAGGAGGTCAGAGACCTGGCCGTGTGGTGCCAAGACAACAACCTCTCCCTCAATGTGATCAAGACAAAGGAGATGATTGTGGACTACAGAAAAAGGAGGACCAAGCATGCCCCCATTCTCATCGATGGGGCTATAGTGTAGCAGGTTGAGAGCTTCAAGTTCCTTGGTGTCCACATCACCAACAAACTAACATGGTCAAAGCACACCAAGACAGTCAGCCATGAAGAGGGCACGACAAAACCTATTCCCCCTCAGGAGACTGAAAAGATTTGGCATGGGTCCTCAAATCCTCAAAAGGTTCTACAGCTGCACCATCGAGAGCATCCTGGCTGGTTGCATCACTGCCTGGTATGGCAACTGCTCGGCCTCCGACCACAAGGCACTACAGAGGGTAGTGCGAATGGCCCAGTACATCACTAGGGCCAAGCTTCGTGCCATCCAGGACCTCTATACCAGGCGGTGTCAGAGGAAGGCCCAAAGAATTGTCAAAGACTCCAGCCACCCTAGTCATAGACTGTTCTATCTGCTACAACACAGCAAGCGGAGCACCAAGTCTAGGTCCAAGAGGCTTCTAAATAGTTTCCACCCCAAACACATAAGACTCCTGAACATCTAATCAAATGGCTACCAAGACTATTTCCAGTGCCCCCCTCCCTCTTTTACGCAGCTGCTACGCTCTGTTATTATCTATGCATAGTCACTTTAATAACTCTACCTATATGTACGTATTACCTCAATTACCACGACTAATCGGTGCCCCCGCACGCACATTGACTCTGTTATTTTACTGCTGCTCTTTAACTACTTGTTACTTTTATTTCTAATTCTTATTCATATTTTTCAAACTGCATTGTTGGTTAGGGGCTTGTAATTAAGCATTTCACTGTAAGGTCTACAGCTATTGTATTCGGTGCATGTGACGAATAAAATTTGATTTGATTTATTGAAACTCTGAACAGAGTTAGAATAGTAGAATACACAGGTGTAATTTCATCATGTTTCTGTTGTTATGTCAGTCACTGACAGCCACTCAATTAGCCTATGTCAGCAAAACCGTTTTTGATTGGTAAATTAGTCTAACCAGCTATCTAAACTAGAGGTTGACCGATTAATCGGCGTTGGCCGATTAATTAGGGCCGATTTCAAGTTTTCATAACAATCGGTAATCGGATGCCGAATATGGCCTATTACATTGCAATCCACGTGGACACTGCCTGGCAGGCTGACCACCTGTTACACGAGTGCAGCAAGGGGCCAAGGTAAGTTGCTAGCTAGCATTAAACTTATCTTATAAAAAATAATCAATCAATCTTCACAATCACTAGTTAACTACACATGGTTGATGAAATTACTAGGTTAACTAGCTTGTCCTGTGTTGCATAACAGTGGGGAGAACAAGTATTGGTACACTGCAGATTTTGCAGGTTTTCCTACTTACAAAGCATGTAGAGGTCTGTAATTTATCATAGGACCACTTCAACTGTGAGAGACGGAATCTAAAACAAAAATCTAGAAAATCACATTGTATGATTTTTAAGTAATTAATTTGCATTTTATTGCATGACATAAGTATTTGATCACCTACCAACCAGTAAGAATTCTGGCTCTCACAGACCTGTTAGTTTTTCTTTAAGAATCCCTCCTGTTCTCCACTCATTACCTGTATTAACTGCACCTGTTTGAACTCGTTACCTGTATAAAAGACACCTGTCCATACACTCAATCAAACAGACTCCAACCTCTCCACAATGGCCAAGACCAGAGAGGGTGTAAGGACATCAGGGATAAAATTGTAGACCTGCACAAGGCTGGGATGGGCTACAGCACAATAGGCAAGCAGCTTGGTGAGAAGGCAACAACTGTTGGCACAATTATTAGAAAATGGAAGAAGTTCAAGGTGACGGTCAATCACCCTCGGTCTGGGGCTCCATGCAAGATCTCACCTTGTGGGGCATCAATGATCATGAGGAAGGTGAGGGATCAGCCCAGAACTACACGGCAGGACCTGGTCAATGACCTGAAGAGACCTGGGACCACAGTCTCAAAGAAAACCATTAGTAACACACTACGCCATCATGGATTAAAATACTGCAGAGCACACAAGGTCCCCCTGCTCAAGCCAGCGCATGTCCAGGACCGTCTGAAGTTTGCCAATGACCATCTGGATGATGCAGAGGAGGAATGGGAGAAGGTCATGTGGTCTGATGAGACAAAAATAGAGCTTTTTGGTCTAAACTCCACTCGCCGTGTTTGGAGGAAGAAGAAGGATGAGTACAACCCCAAGAACACCATCCCAACCGTGAAGCATGGAGGTGGAAACATCATTCTTTGGGGATGCTTTTCTGCAAAGGGGACAGGACGACTGCACCGTATTGAGGGGAGGATGGATGGGGCCATGTATCGTGAGATCTTGGCCAACAACCTCCTTCCCTCAGTAAGAGCATTGAAGATGGGTCGTGGCTGGGTCTTCCAGCATGACAACGACCCGAAACACACAGCCAGGGCAACTAAGGAGTGGCTCTGTAAGAAGCATCTCAAGGTCCTGGAGTGGCCTAGCCAGTCTCCAGACCTGAACCCAAAAGAAAATCTTTGGAGGGAGCTGAAAGTCCGTATTGCCCAGCGACAGCCCCGAAACCTGAAGGATCTGGAGAAGGTCTGTATGGAGGAGTGGGCCAAAAACCCTGCTGCAGTGTGTGCAAACCTGGTCAAGAACTACATGAAACGTATGATCTCTGTAATTGCAAACAAAGGTTTCTGTACCAAATATTACATAATATATTATATTATATTATGCTTTTCTGATGTATCAAATACTTATGTCATGCAATAAAATGCTAATTAATTACTTAAAAATCATACAATGTGATTTTCTGGATTTTTGTTTTAGATTCCGTCTCTCACAGTTGAAGTGTACCTATGATAAAAAATTACAGACCTCTACATGCTTTGTAAGTAGGAAAACCTGCAAAAACGGCAGTGTATCAAATACTTGTTCTCCCCACTGTATAATCAATGTGATGGCTGTTAATTTATCATCGAATCACAGCCTACTTCAACTTCGCCAAACAGGTGATGATTTCGGCACATTGCCGAAAAAAGCACAATCTTTGCACAAATGTACCTAACCATAAACATCAATGCCTTTCTTAAAATCAATACCCAGAAGTATATATTTTTAAACCTGCATATTTAATTAAAATAAATTAATGTTATCAAGCAATATTAACTAGGGAAATTGTGTCACTTCTCATGCATTCAAGCAGAGTCAGGGTACATGCAACTGTTTGGGCCGCCTAGCTAGTTGTGAACTAATTTGCTAGAAATGTACATAATTATGATAACATTGAAGGTTGTACAATGTAACAGCGACATTTAGACTTAGGGTTGCCACCTGTTAGATGAGATACAGAACGGTTCCATATTTCACTAAAAGAATAAACTTTTTTTCCCTAAATGATAGTTTCCGGATTTTACCATATTAATGACCAAAGGCTTGTATTTCTGTGTTTATTATATTATAATTAAGTCTATGATTTGATATTTGATAGAGCAGTCTGACTGAGCGGTGGTAGACAGCAACAGGCTCGTAAGCATTCATTCGAACTTTACTTTGTTTGCCGGCAGCTCTTAGCAATGCTTGATGAACGGCACTGTTTATGACTTCAACCCTATCAACTCCTGAGATTAGGCTGGCAATACTAAAGTGCCTATTAGAACATCCAATAGTCAAAGGTATATGAAATACAAATGGTATAGAGAGAAATAGTTGGCGCATCATAATTCCTATAATAACTACAACCTAAAACTTCTTAACTAGGAATATTGAAGAACCGGGAATATTGAACCACCAGCTTTCATATGTTCTGAGGAAGGAACTGAAACGTTAGCGTTTTTACATGGCACATATTGCACTTTTACTTGCTTCTCCAACCCTGTGTTTTTGCATTATTTAAATCAAATTGAGCATGTTTCATTATTTATTTGAGACTAAATAGATTTTATTTATGTATTATATTAAGTAAAACATTGTGTTCATTGTTCATTCAGTATTGTTGAAATTGTCATTATTACAAATATATATAAAAATCGGCCAATTAATCGATATCGGCTTTTTTTGATCCTCCTATAATCGGTATCGGCGTTGAAAAATCCTAAATCGGTCGACCTCTAATCTAAACCTGTAGCAATCATGGTCGAATTACCGACTGGGGGGGACACTTTTTTTTGTCACTCTTGGACGTTATGGCCCCCAAAAGGGTAGGGCTGGCTCCGAAAGTATGTGTGGGTATGGATGTGGGTACGCAGAACCAGCAAGCCACTACAGCCCTTCATGACAAGTTCAGATTTTTTGTGGCCCCCCACTCCCATCAACGTCACCCAACCCTTCTCCAGTGAGTCAGTGGATAATACACAACTTTCAGACATTCTTTTTCGATTTAAGAAGTTATCTCACCATTTTATCCACTACAAATTATCTGGAGACGTTAAACTCTCAGATAAAACAGTTCCCAAAAGGTGGAATATAAAACTTGTATTGGCTGATTTGTTAGATTGCCGTAAGCGGTTTACTTTTCATTATTATTCAAATTGGAAATGGCCTTGGTTCAGCTCCCAGAAAACAAAGACATTAACCAAATCGAGTTGAAAGTAGCAAAGCTCTCTTTTACTAAAGTTATTATAGGAACATCTGAGTCATTTTGCATGAGATTAGCTTGCGGAAGCATTTAAAGTGCAACCAATTACATTTTCTATGGAGACTCGGATGTGTCGTTGTCAAACTGGACCATAAAGAATAAATTATTATTATTTAAAGTAGGATATTACCACAAGTGAACATTTCCACTGTTAATGTGGACACTAAACATTTCTATGATCTTGTAACCCACCCCCTGATGCATTTGTATTAGCTGTTATGACTAACTCAAGAGTTACATGGCCATTAGGATAACAGTAGTTCAGCCACTATGTATCCCAATCCTTCTCAGCTGCAATGTGACTCATTTTGTTCCATTAATAATGCTTCATCACCCTCTCCACCCCGAGTCCCCCACCCTCTCAATTATGCCCCCCATCCAAAAGTCCATGGAGCATAGAGGAATGACAGTCTGGACAGAGGATGTATATGGTAAAAAAAATAAAAAAAACTTACAAAAACAGGGATGTCTGGTCCAATGCTTGTAAGCCACAATAATTGACTCTCCATCTGCTGCGATGGCCAGAGGACTGAGAACTAAGGACAGACGAAGCTGACCAGAAGTTCACATAAACCCGAGAGATAACGGCACACTGAAACATACACATCCTCGCTGTTGCCTTCTTATTTACTCAACCTCATTCGCATACGCTCTGCACTCTCATGCACTTATTTGGTCACATGCATGTACATGCACGCAAATGCAAGCATCTGTGCACGCAAGCCCATTCTGAAGGGGATTGTTGGCCTGTGACAGGAAATCTCTTGAAAGAGAATGACCTAGTGCAGCAACTCCACTGCACTTGACAGTCTCTGTCAGGTACCATCATCCTCCACCTTTATCTACTGTGTGTCTTGTTGTGCCACAGACATTATGGTGAAACTCTTTGGCTCAACTTTATTCCTTCCTTCCATCACACTTTGGCATGATGTCAATACAAGCACAATTTGTCAATACAAAAACAATGCCACTGTTCCTCGTGTGCGCACATGTGGAGAAAAACATTTGAAAAAAAACGAAACATTTCCTCACTTCCAGGTCAAGAATGAGGACTACATACTAAATCAGTTTGAAATTGTGTCTATGGACATTTAAATAAGCATAGCACTCAGTGGCTTTTAATGTCAAACATTGTGTGTTTCTACAGTATAACTATACCAGCTTGGCAATGGAGCAGATGCTCAGTACATGCAGGCCTGTGCCCTACTTCAGGCATCTCATTGACATTCTGCCACTTGATTTAAAAAAAAGCAAAATAAAGAAGTTAATTAAACTATTACCAGCTGCGTATGCCCTTCCATCAAGTTTACTCAGCTGTAAAATAATCAAAATAATGGAGGAGATTGTTTGAGCTAATATGCCTTAACTTTTGAAAATTCTAAACTTTTACAAAACGTTTATCAAAGCAATACATTGTTTTGAAAGAAGAAGCAAAGTACTTTAAGCATATGTTCTCTTTTCAGCCTCCTATATTTCCACTAACTATAGTTAACTGTAAGGATGTTTTTCCTAATAATAGACCTGTACACAAAGACTTTTGTGAGGGCCAAATTGCAGGGGAGGAACTTCTTGATGCAATTAAAGCCTTTAGGCCAGGGGGAAATCCAGGGCTGGATGGCATACCAGCGGAGGTATATGAACCCTTTTTTTAAACTACTCAAAGATCCATTATTAGCATGATTTAATAACCACCGCTATAAAAATGCTAAACTATCAGGTACTCAGCAAGAAGGTTTGATTTCACTATTACTGAAACAGGACAGAGGTGATAAGTATAAAGCTCCAGTCCAAAAAAGAAACTGGAGGCCACTTCAGTGTTGTAATGCAAACATCCTCCCAAAATGCACAGCACATACAATAAAAAAATGTGTTGTCGGATATTATTCATCCTGATCAGACAGGTTTTTTTTACATGGAAGATACATTGACGATAATATAAGACAAGTCCTTGAAACAATAGATCACTCTAGGAAACCAGGTCTGGTATTCATAGCATATTCTGAAGTACAACTAGAATCAAATTTTGGAGAATCTCTTATACAATGGGTTAAAGTTACAGTGCATTTGGAAAGTATTCAGACCCCTTAACCTTTTCCACATTTTGTTACGTTGCAGCCTTATTCTGAAACGGAATACATAACCCCCCCTCCTCCTCCTCCCCCACAAATCTACAAATAACAGCACATAATGACAGAGGGAAAACAGATTTTTAGACATTTTTGCAAATGTATTAAAAGTAAAAAACAGAGAAAACCAATTTACATACAGTACAAACAAAAGTTTGGACACACCAACCATTCAATGGTTTTTCTTTATTTTTACTATTTTCTACATTGTAGAATAATAGTGAATACATCAAAACTATGGAATGCTGCATCAGATGACCTGGTCTCAACAATCACCCGACCTCAACCCAAATTAGATGGTTTGGAATGAGTTGGAGCGCAGAGAGAAGTAAAAGCAGCCAACAAGTGCTCAGCATGTGTGGGAACTCCTTCAAGACTGTTGGAAAAGCATTCCAAGTGAAGCTGGTTGAGAGAATGCCAAGAGTACGCAAAACTGTCATCAAGGCAAAGGGTGGCTACTTTGAAGAATCTCAAATATAAAATATATTGTGATTTGTTTAACATTTTTTTGGAGTTAAACCAAGGTGTATCCTGTTTCCATTGATCATCCTTGAGATGTTTCTACAACTGGATTGGAGTCCACCTGTAGTAAATTCAATTAATTGGGCATGATTTGGAAAGGCAAACACCTGTTGTCTATATTAGGTCCCACAGTTGACAGTGCATGTCAGAGCAAAAACCAAGACATGATGTTGAAGTAATTGTCCGTAGAGCTCCGAGACAGGATTGTGTGGAGGAACAGATCTGGGGAAGGGTACCAAAAATATTTGGCAGCATTGAATGTCCCCAAGAGCACAGTGGCCTCCATCATTCTTGAATGGAAAAAGCTTGGAACCACCAAGACTCTTCCTTGAGCTGTCCGCCAAGCCAAACTGAGCAATCGGGGGAGAAAGGCTTTGGCCAAGAACTCGATGGTCACTCTGACAGAGCTCCAGAGTTTCTCTGTGGAGATGGAAGAACCTTCCACAAGGACACCATCTCTGCAGCACTCCACCAATCAGGCCTTTATGGTTGAGTGGCCAGACAAAAGCCACTCCTAAGTAAAAGGAACCTTGACAGCCCACTTGGAGATTGCCAAAAGGTATCTGGTCTGATGAAACCAGGATTGGACATTTTGGCCTGAATGCCAAGCGTCACGTTAGGAGGAAGCCTGGCACCGTCTATGCGGTGAAGCATGGTGGTGGCAGCATCATGCTGTGAGGATGTTTTTCAGTTGCAAGGACTGGGAGACTAGTCAGGATCAAGGGAAAGATGAACGGAGCAAAGTACAGAGAGATCCTTGATGAAAACCTGCTCCAGAGCGCTCAGGACCTCAGACTGGGGAGAGGTTTCACTTTCCAAAAGGACAGTGACCCTAAGCACACAGCCAAGACAACGCAGGAGTGGCTTTGGGACAAGTCTCTGAATGTCACTGAGTGGCCCAGCCAGAGCCCGGACTTGAACCCGATCGAACATCTCTGGAGAGGACTGAAAATAGCTGTGCAGCGACGCTCCCCATTCTACCTGACAGAGCTTGAGATGATCTGCAGAGAAGAATGGGAAGACACATGTTGTGTTTATGTTTGTTCTGTGTACATAACCTTTCAAAAAACGATGAAGTGGGTAATGTAAATTGTTGCAATAACCAGCAGGAGTCCAGGAAACCTCTCAACTTCAAAAGGAATAATGCAATAGCACTGGGTACCTACACACATGGATGTCAGTGAAAGGTAAACGCAGTGACAAATCTGCATGATCATTAGGCTATAATTTCCATCTCATTATAAATGTATGACAATGATTATGCTTATTATTAGTCTGTTATTAGTAGTGGTTGAGGGAGGCTAGTAAAAGTACTAAATTGCCAGGTTTATACTCTTTTTTTAAAAAGCACAATATTCTAGATGGAACAATTTGCCAGAGGTGATCATTTTCCTGCAGTCATTCATTTAACAACAGCAAGAAATAACCGAATCCCTTTCTGCCCCTGATAGCCTACCCGACACAACAGCGCGCATCATGTCGGTCACCTGTCTGCATCCAAATGCCATTCACCTGTGCTGAAGTAAGTGAGACACTGCAGGCTACTGTTGCGCCACACGTGCTATGACGTAGGCTACCTTGAAAAACAGTAGCATACTTTGAAAAACAGTAGTCTGTCCGTAATCTCATAATAAGTGTTCACTACATTACTTGATTAGCGTAATTGTAGCCTTAACAACGTGATGTCGTTGAGCTCTAAAATATTACAATTAGAGCAGAGGGTTTCTTACCTGCGCTGACATCAAGGATAACTCCATCATTGGGTTAATGGGGTTCAGAAATCGGCAGGCTGTTAGACAATTCAATACACTAACAGTGTGTAAAATGTAAGATTGAGTAAAAGGAAAGCTTCGTCTTCAGCGAGGTCTCATCCGTGGAGCACACTACTACGCTTCGCTGGAACTGCACGATCTTGATTCGTCTAAACGCACTTAATGGAAGAGCCCACCCAGTGGATTCGTGCTGCAGGCGTGCAAGGCAACTTTGCAGAATTATTGATGCAAGTTTGCCTTTGACAGTTAAACTCTTTGACACTTCTACCCACTACATCCCCTTCCTCTTTTCCTTCATATGTTTTGAGGGGAGGACATTCTATTGGAGATGGATACTTGAATTATGTATTTATGTTTGAGTTCATTGACACAAGATAGGCAAGCTCTGTTATTCTTCCTTGAAAACAGGATTGGACTGGCCATAGGCATTTCGTGCAAATGCCAGATGGGCTGCTCCATTTTTAGCCTAATAGGCCTGTCTTAACATGTTTGTTTTTTTGTTGCACAAAATAATAATTATCTGGCTAATAATCAGGGCCTCAAGGAACAAAATGGGCCAGTGTGGGGGTCTCAAGGGGGGTAAAAATTGGCCCGTTTGTCAGAAATGCAAGAGATTGTTATTGCTCCCAGTCCGCCGCTGATGCTAACTCAGACAGAAAACAAACATGTTGATGGCAGTGGTGTAAAGTACTAAAGTATAAATACTTTAAAGTACTACTTAAGTAGTTTTCTTGGCTATCTGTACTTTACTTTTTATATTTTTGACAACTTTTACTTCACTACATTCCTAAAGAAAATAATTTACTTTTTACACCATACCTTATCCCTGACACCCAAAAGTACATGTTACATGAAAAGTTTTAGAACGCCTACTCATTCAAAGGATTCTCTTTATTTTTTACACATTTTTACATTGTGGAATAATAGTGAAAACATCAAAACTAACACATATGGAATCATGTAATAACCAAAAAAAGTGTTAAACATATCAAAATATATTTTATAGTTGAGATTATTCAAAGAAGCTACGCTTTGCCTTGATGACAGCTTTGTACACTATTTGCATTCTCTCAACCAGCTTTATGAGGTAGTCACCTGGAATGCATTTCAATTAACAGGTGTGACTTGGTAAAAGTTAATTTGTGGAATTTATTTCCTTCTCAATGCATTTGAGCCAATCAGTTGTGTTGTGACAAGGTACGGGTATACCTAATATAGCCCTATTTGGTAAAGGACAAAGTCAATATTATGGCAATATTATGAACGGCTCAAATAAGCAAAGAAAAATAACAGTCCATCATTACTTTAAGACATGAAGGTCAGTCAATACGGAAAATGTCAAGAACTTTGAAAGATTCTTCAAGTGTAGTCCCAAAAACCATCAAGCGCTATGATGAAACTGGGTCTCATGAGGACCGCCACAAGAATGGAAGACCCAGAGTTACCTCTGCTGCAGGATAAGTTCATTAGAGTTACCAGCCTCAGAAATTGCAGCCCAATTAAATGCTTCACAGAGTTCAAGTAACAGACACATCAACATCAACTGTTCAGAAGAGACTGCGTGAATCAGGCCTTCATGGTCAAATTGCTGCTGCAAAAAAACACTACTAAAGGACACACTTAAGAAGCTTGGGCCAAGAAACACGAGAAATGAACATTGGACCGGTGGAAATCTGTCCTTTGGTCTGATGAGTACAAATTTTAGATTTTTGGTTTCAACGTGATGATTTCCGCATGTGTGGTTCGCACTGTGAAGCATGGAGGAGGAGGTGTGATGGCGTGGAAGGCTTTGCTGGTGACACTGTCTGTGTTTTATTTAGAATTCAAGGCACACTTAACCAGCATGGCTACTACAGCATTCTGCATCGATACGCCATTACATCTGGTTTGCGCTCAGTGGGACTGTCATTTGTTTTTCAACAAGACAATGACCCAATACACACCTCCAGGCTGTGTAAGGGCGATTTTACCAAGAAGGAGAGTGATGGAGGGCTGCATCAGATGACCGGTCCTCCACAATCACCCGACCTCAACCCAGTTGAGATGGTTTGGGATGAGTTGGACGGCGGAGTGAAGGAAAAGCAGCTAACAAGTGCTCAGCATATGTAATAACTCCTTCAAGACTGTTAGAAAAACATTCATGAAGCTGTTGGAGAAAATGGCAAGAGTGTGGAAAGCAAGGGAAAGGGTGTGTCACGTTGTATAATGATAGGAGATAGGCGCAGGAATACGAAATAGGTGTTATTTCTCTACCCAAAATAGTGTACATCATGAACATGACATGGATGAAGCCCAAAACAAACACATGTATATATATAACACAGGGCTGTAACCCAAACAAAGAGTGAGGTGTAAACCTCTAATAAAAAGACGGAACGAGACCCGTAATAACAAGTTCACACTAACATGGTAACATGCAAGCCGATACAACAGAGCACAGGTACTCCACAAGACGAACAGACATGAAACAATAATCAACATGGACAATGGGGAACAACGGGCACATATACACACACTAATCAGGGGGAATGGGAACCAGGTGTGTGTAATGAGACAAGACAGTCTGGGGTTGGTGGTAATGATCCAGTTCAGTGACTCCCAGAAGGCCGGTGAGGTAGACCTCCGGAGCTGGTAAACGGAATGAGCAGCAGTATCGGGTATTCCGTGACAGGGTGGCTACTTGGAAGAAGTAGTACTTGGAAGATTTTTTGGGGTTACTACATGATTCCATATGTGTTATTTCATAGTTTTGATGTCTTCAATATTCAACAAAGTAGAAAAAAAACTTGAATGAGTAGGTAGGTGTGTCCAAACTTTTGTTGGTACTGTGTGTATATACAGTTGAAGTCGGAAGTTTACATACACTTAGGTTGGAGTCATTAAAACTCGTTTTTCAACCACTCCACAAATTTCTTAATAACAAACTATAGTTTTGGAAGGTCGGTTAGGACTTCTACTTTGTGCATGACACAAGTTATTTTTCCAACAATTGTTTACAAACAGATTATTTCACTTAGAATTCACTGTATCACAATTCCAATGGGTCAGAAGTTTACATACACCAAGTTGACTATGCCTTTAAACAGCATGGAAAATTCCAGAAAATGATATCATGGCTTTAGAAGCTTCTGATATGCTAATGGACATCATTTGCGTCAATTGGAGGTTTACCTGTGGATATTTTTCAAGGTCTACCTTCAAACTCAGTGCCTCTTTGCTTGACATCATGGGAAAATCAAAAGAAATCAGCCAAGTCCTCAGAAAAAAAATTGTAGACCTCCACAAGTCTGGTTCATCCTTGGGAGCAATTTCCAAACGCCTGAAGGTACCACGTTCATCTGTACAAACAATAGTACGCAAGTATAAACACCATGGGACCACGCAGCAGTCATACCACTCAGGAAGGAGACGCGTTCTGTCTCCTAGAGATGAACGTTGTCACGCCCTGACCTTAGAGAGCCGTTTTATTTCTCTATTTGGTTAGGTCAGGGTGGGCATTCTATATTTTCTATGTTTTGGCCAGGTATGGTTCTCAATCAGAGACAGCTGTCTATCGTTGTCTCTGATTGGGAATCATACTTAGGCAGCCTGTTTTGCCACCTTAGTTGTGGGTAGTTGACTTTGTTAGTGGCCTGTATAGCCCTAGTAAGCTTCACGTTCGTTTTGTTGTGTCTTGTTTTTGTTGGCGACATTCCAAATAAAAAGAAATGCACGCTCACCACCCTGTCCCTTGGTCCGGTCATTTCCACCCTGACAACAATCGTGACAGATCTACCCACCACAAACGGACCAAGCAGCGTGGCAAGGAGGACTGGACATGGGAGGACATCCTGAATGGGAAAGGATCCTGGACGTGGGAGGAGATCCTGGCGGGAAAGGATCGCCTGCTGTGGGAGCAGGTGGAAGCAGCGAGGAAGGCAGAGGCAGCGAGTAAAAGGGCCCAGGATTACAGAGGGTCACGGCTGGCACGAAAGACCGGGAGGCCACTCCCCCAAAAAATTTAGGGGGGCACACAAGGAGATTGGCTGAGTCAGGTTGGAGACCTGATCCAATTCCTCGTGCTTACCGTAGGGAGCGTGGTACTGGTCAGGCACCGTGTTATGCGGTGGAGCACACAGTGTCTCCAGTGTGCGTTCACAGCCCGGTGCGCTACATTCCAGCTCCCTGCATCGGCCGGGCTAGAGTGGGCATCCAGCCAGGACGGATGGTGCCGGGTCAGCGCAGCTGGCCGCCAGTGTGTCTCTACGGCCCAGGATATCCTGCGCCGGCTCTGCGCACTGTGTCTCTGGTGCGTCTGCACAGCCCAGTGCGTCCTGTGCCAGCGAAAATAACCATCCAGCCTGGAGGGGTTGTGCCCGCTCTACGCTCGAGACCTCCAGTGCGCCTCCACGGCCCAGTATGTCTCCCCAGCCTGGTGAGTCCTGTGCCTGCTCCCAGAACCAGGCTTCCTGTATGTCTCCCCAGCCTGGTGAGTCCTGTGCCTGCTCCCAGAACCAGGCCTCCTGTATGTCTCCCCAGCCTGGTGAGTCCTGTGCCTGCTCCCAGAACCAGGCCTCCTGTATGTCTCCCCAGCCTGGTAAGCCCTGTGGCAGCTCCACACACCAGGCTGCCCATATGTCTCCTCACTCCAGTGATGATCCATGGCACGAAGCCTCCAGTGATGATCCATGGCACGAAGCCTTCAGTGATGATGCATGGCACAAAGCCTCCAGTGATGATCCATGGCACGAAGCCTCCAGTGATGATCCATGGCACGAAGCCTCCAGTGATGATCCATGGCACGAAGCCTCCAGGGATGATCCATGGCCCGAAGCCTCTAATGGTGATTCATGGCACTGCCTCCGATGATGATTCATGGCACGAAGCCTCCAGTGACGATCCATGGCCCGGAGCCTGCAGTTAGGATCCATGGCACGAAGCCTCCAGCACTGATCCGCGGTCCGGAGCCTGCAGCGACGGTCTCCAGTCCGGAGCCTCCAGCGACGACCCCCAGTCTGGAGCCTCCAGCAACGATCCCCAGTCCGGGGCTTGCAGCGAGGGTCCCCAGTCCGGGGCTTGCAGCGAGGGTCCCCAGTCTGGAGCCTCCAGCGACGGTCCCCAGTCCGGGAGCCTGCGGGGCCTGCGGTGAGGGTTCCCAGTCCGGGGCCTGCGGAGAATGTCCCCACACCAGAGGCGCCACCAAAATAGGGTGAGCCAGAGGAGCCGCCACCGAAGTAGATGCCCACCCGGACCCTCCCCTATAGGTTCAGGGTGAGCAGTCTATGTTTTCTGTTTCTATGTTTTGGCCGGGTATGGTTCTCAATCAGAGACAGCTGTCTATCGTTGTCTCTGATTGGGAATCATGCTTAGGCAGCCTGTTTTGCCACCTTAGTTGTGGGTAGTTGACTTTGTTAGTGGCCTGTATAGCCCTAGTAAACTTCACGTTTGTTTTGTTGTTTCTTGTTTTTGTTGGCGACATTCATAATAAAAAGAAATGTACACTCACCACGCTGCACCTTGGTCCGGTCATTTCCACCCTGACGACGATCGTGACAAACGTACTTTGGTGCGAAAAGTGCAAATCAATCCCAGAACAACAGCAAAGGACCTTGTGAAGATGCTGGAGGAAACAGGACATACACAAAAGAGTAGAAATTGGTGAAGTGAAATGAAAAAAATTACTTGTTTCAAAAAATTCAAAAAAAAAAAAAAACACGAAAAGTGGTGCGTAGATATGTATTCACCCCCTTTGCTATGAAGCCCCTAAAGAAGATCTGGTGCAATCAATTACCTTCATAAGTCACATGATCTGTCACATGATCTCAGTGTATATACTGTATGCACCTGTTCTGAAAGTCCCCAGAGTCTGCAACACCACTAAGCAAGTGGCACCATGAAGCTGTAAATGCTGCAAAAGGTGGCTCTAGAAAGTATTGACTTGGGGGTGGGGTGGGGGGGGGGGGGGTAGTTATGCACAGTCAAGTTTTAATTTTTTTGGTCTTATTTCTTGTATGTTTCACAATTTAAAAAAAAAACATTTTGCATCTTCAAAGTGGTAGGCATGTTGTGTAAATCAAATAATACAACCCCCCCCCCAAAATCTATTTTAATTCCAGGTTGTAAGGCAACAAAATAGGAAAAATGCCAAGGGGGGGGTGAATACTTTCGCAAGCCACTGTATGCAAAGGAGATGTGTCTCACTGCAGGAGGCAAATATTGGTCACACCAGATACTGACTGGTTTTCTGGTCTACGCTCCTATTTAAAAAAAAAAAAAAAAAAAAAGGTATCTGTGACAAACAAATGCCTATCTGTATTCCCAGTCATGTGAAATCCATATAATAGTATCTAATGAATGTATTTCAATTGACTGATTTCCTTATATGAATTATAAATACGTAAAGTATTTGACATTTTTGAATGTTGCGTTTATATTTTTGGTCAATATATATGCAATAGCATGTATTTTCATTCTTATTCCAAAGATAAAGATGAAACATTATGAAGTCAAAATGCAATTATTGTGCAAACTTCGGTTATTTCTCAATTATGCTTTTAGATACAAAAATGTCAGATATATGTCAACACGCCTACCTCCAAAGGACTATTCTATGCATTACATTTTGTGAAAATCATGATATTATTTGGTCTGAGTTTCATGAGGAGTCACACTCTACACTGAGATAAGAGAAAGATGACCTCTTGAGTATACAAAACATTCCTCTTGGAGTTACTTTGATGAGACGGTAAAGCGTTCCCCTGTTGATGAAATGTTGACATCTAGAGAAATCCTCTGACGATTCAGAAGCATATCACCCTTTCAAAACAGATGTAACATTTGGGTAATCAGTGCTCTTATTCAACTTTTCAATTTGGGAATGGAATTGCTTTAAAAAGACAGACCTTCTTGAAGCCTTGTGTCACTTACAAAGCTTGTCGTAATAGCTACCCATTAGCTTTCCTGAATTGATATTATCACTGCATGAACCAACTCTTAAATATAGTAATATATTTTTGTTTTGTTGTTTTCATCCCCTTTGCGCTTGCCTCCATGTTAGATAATGATGATGGCCACCTTCCCCGAAGCCCAGATGCCCAGTGTACAGTTTTCAGTGGCTATTCAAAAGGAATCTTTACTCATTCACCCCTCTTAGCTTTTAATTTCAAAAGAGAAAGTGGTCATAAAAAGCCTCTCCGTTTCTGCCTAAAATATTTATTGCATGCATCCTATTATTGTCCACAGGGAAACTGGTGAATGCTTCAGTGATTTTCAAAAACAGATCTGTCCATCCAGCGCACAATGACATATTAGCAGAGTTTCTCATCAGAAAGAGCTTACACCTCTAGCAACTTATTGTTCATGTCTCCCCTCAATAAGTTGTACCTTTAGATTTATGTTTGGATTTGGACAAGCATTGACTGACTTTGGATTATTAGAGGAGGACGCTGCATGTGGCATCTGACAATCTATGAACAGAATATTATTAAAAACTGCCAGGACACTCAAACATTTTTATTGGCAGATAGATTGCCTCTCTCACTTCCAAATGAGATGCTTCTCCCACAAGAATACATGGTAATCAAAAACAAACAATAAGCTGGTCACTGACGTGTGATGTGTAAATCCCTCCTTTTGGCCTTGGTAGAAAGGTCTGGGAGGTAATGTAACATATTCTCAGAACTACTGTAACTTCAATGACCTGATTCCCGGTAGGCCTAGTACGGCTTGGTGACATGCCACGGTCTATCTCCTCGTTCCAGGTAAGGTTCATGATTCAGTGACATAATCTCCACACTAGATCACGATGACTGAATGGATTTGGCCTAGTTAGTGGCGCAGGTTTTTGACGTCACTGTCATTTTTGTTCATGCAGGTGATGCTCCACTGAGCAAATACCAGGAATGACACACATTGAAGTTACACGACCCTGCATATTTACTTGGACAGTGAAGATGAAACTTTTAATTTGTCTCTATACTCCAGCAATTTGGATTTGAGATCAAATGTTTCATAAGAGGGGACAGCACAGAATGTCCCTTTTTATTGGAGGGCATTGTTATTCATATCTGATTTACCATTTAGAAACTAAAGCACTTTATGTAGCTAGTCCCCCCTATTTAAATGTGTCATAAGTATTTGGACAAATTCACTTGTGTATTAAAGTATCAAAATTGCCATTTTTTTGGTTCCATATTCCTAGCACGCAATGATTATCAAACTTGTTGGATGCATTTTGGTTGCGCTTTCCATTATGTTGTGCCCAATAGAATTGTATGGCAAATAATGTAGTGTCCTTTTGGACTGTAAATTGCAATATAATTGTAATGATGGGGCGGCGAGTTGGAAGCAGGTGCAACGTTTTAATAAAACAATAAAACCAAGACCGCGGCACTATCATAATGCAGTACGCCGATACACAAGAACAATACCAACTGATGAGTGAACGTGGGAGAGTGACTTATAAAGGGTAGGAAATTATGAAGGTAATGGAGCACAGGTGTGAATCATAATGATTCACATGTGCGTGTAATGATGAGTACCAGGTGTGCGTAGTGATGAATCCCAGGACCGGCGGTTAGTACTCTGGCGACGTTGTATGCCGGAGGGGAGGAGCAGGAGCAGACGTGACAATAATAAGCTTCTGAACACTTCTACATTCATGTGGATGCTACCATTATTACGGATAATCCTAAAAGAACCGGGAATAATGATGAGTGAGAAAGTTAGAGGCACAATGATCATACCCCCAAGACATGCTAACCTCTCACCATTACCAATAACAGGGAAGGTTAGCATTTCTCAGTCATTTACAATTCATTCATGATTATCCATAATCATGGTAGCATCCACATTAACATATTCTATTCTTATTTAGAATATAAGTCACTCCAAAATGACAATATGTTATTTACCATTCATTTATATTGGCCACAATGTAATCTGAAACACAACTAAAACAAACTGCAAATGCATCCAACAAGTTTGCAGAGTAGACAAGCTTCGATCTAGTCATTGCGTGCTAGGAAAATGGGACCAAAAATGACAATTTTGACTACATTAATGCACATTTAAGTGAATTTGTCCAGATACTTATGACCTCTTCAAATGGGGGGACTAGATACATAAAGTGCTTTCATTTATGTATTTTATTTATTTATTTTATTGAACGTTTATTTAACTAGGCAAATGAACTAGTCGTATGAAAACACCCCCAAAAAATGTGACATTCTGTACTGTCTCCTCATATGAAACATTTGATCGAAAGTATAGAGCCAAATTAAAACTTTTCGCTTCAATTTCCTGTAACACACATGTAACACACTGTGCTGCTGCTTCTAGTCTTGACATCCAATTGAAATACAGTATTTTGCCAATGTTTAGACACTTGAGATGGAGTCTGTCAGAGTGTGTCAGCCACAGCTTCTGACCTCTTCTCTTGCCTTCATCTGTATCTCCCTTTCTGTCTAAGATGAATGGGATTCGGGTAAAACTCATTAAAACCTGAATCGATATCTGTCCTTAAGCTTTGTGCCAAGGGCACTGTATTCCTAAAGTAGGAGTGAGCGTCACAGAGCAAATTAGGATGGACTTCCCCTTTGGCAAATAGTAGTGTTCCGTATGTACTGTTTGTTGAGTTTTCATTAGTACATATTCCTTATTTAGTCAAACACATTGTTACACCTACCAATAAGAATGAGCTACTACTATTAGTACTACTGTAGTACTATAGATAATGTGTATCAGTGCTGTTCCTTATGTACTATTACAGTACTACACATATTATTATACCAACAATATATGACAACAAATCACATCTCTTCTCTCTACTGTATGTCCTGAATTACTAGACTCCAGGGGGATGACCTCACTGCACTCTATCACAGTCACAGCATTCATAATGGTACTGTGTGGGATGCGTGGATGCTCGGCAGCTCATACGTCACATGATTAAACACATACATTGACAGGCGAACCGTAATAGGTACGAACCTGCCTCAACCACCCCACACTCCCCTAGCCGACAGATGTTTAACCTTTAACTGCAGTGGGCTAAATTAGGGTTACACAAAAGTGTTTCTTGGTAGTCTTAAACAAATCTACTTTGAAACAAAAGTATACACCTCACACGCATGCTTATGGGCTTTAAAAAAAGAAGACACAGGCCATGTCAGATAGAGTTCAAATATATAAAATGCTGATTTTGCATCCAAAAATTACACTTTACATACACATCACAGAAGACTGAAATAAAACCGTTTGCCATAGAAACACCAGATTTTCAGGCGGCATTTTTGAAAGAATGTTTATTCCTTCTGAAAAATATTAATAACATTCCACCCACTAGGTCATTTGACTGCAGGAAAGCGCTACACCTTCGCACGCGAGTCTGGACTGGGACAAGTGCTTGAGGAGGTTCCCTTGCTGACTGTGACCACCATCCTACTGCACCCAGCCCACTTGTGTCATCATAGCCAACATCACCATGAGCTGCCCACCAGAGCAGGATCCAACGTGATTTGAGAAGGAGGAATATGAGGAGAATGTCATGGAAATTCAGTACTGAGTGATACTTGAACAACTATTAAAACAATCATCCTTATTCAACATCGATTAAATATTGCAATAATGAGGCTGGTCGACCCACCACCCTTAAGTGTTGGACCGAGTAACCTAACCTTTACACAAGTGCAGAGTACTATATATAGCTGACACTAACAATGCTCAGTCATGGTTGGTTCAACCCCCCTTTATTTAGACCAAGGAGCATCATAAGCCACTCTGAGTTCATCCTGTTGTTATCTGCATGTGTGTTGTTGTCTTAACCCCACCCTGACTTAGTTTCCCAGGTGTAAGGATGATTTTGAGACAATGAGGGATTGTTCTACTCTTAAGCTATCTCTAGTAAAACAGTTCCTTGTCTCTGTAATGCAGTCTTTAACCCATTTGTTAGCTCAAGCCATCTCCAGTGACCATACGCCCAGATTAGCTGCAGGGAACTCGAGTGGAGCCCTTGAAAACACAGACACTAACAGGACAGAAATGTCTTAGTATTAGTTAAATATGAATTGTTAACCATTAATATCAAATTAACCAGGTAAATGTCATTTTTCTATCGCAGGGGACACTTGTGAAGGCCAAATTTCTGTCTAAGTTCAAAATGCTATCTTCATATGGCACTGAACAGTGTTTTGCTCCAGCTAGTGACATATTGTTGCATGGCTGGAGATCAAAGATGAAAAGAGTGTGTTGTACAGAACCATTCAATTGTCTTTAGTAGTTGCTCATGTTGCTCATGTACTGAAAAGGCATCAGCTGGAGGTTACAAACTCCTTTGGGAGGAATTTTGCTCTAGAAAATCTACAAGGAGAGACTAATTTAGTTAAAAAAATTGTAAACAATTGTTGTGGTCTTGTAGGCAATTCTAACATTGCCTACAGAGTGCAGCGTGGCTATGCACTTCTTGAGCAAGAGTTACTTTCATCTTGGCTCGCATGCCAGCTATATTCACAAAACCAACCGTGGCGCTGTACCTTTGCGTACGTTTCTGAGAAAGCATGATGCTCTCTGTAATCCGCCAGTCACCATGCATCCTAGTAACATTATTTGTGTTTGGTTCGTGTTGCATTAGCACCAACGAACCAGTGGCAGAGGGAACACTCTGGTCGGGTTTCGGCCCCTTTCCATCATACTCATCAACCTTCCTCCCCTTTTCCAATGAAACAGCTCCCACCACCACCTCAGCTCATGTTAATGCTTACAGTAATGTAGCTATAGCATATGACCGGGAGAGTGCATGGAGTCTTGTTCAATGGAATGAGAACACAATGGGGGCTGATGCTGACTAATGTATTGTGGATGCCCTGAGTGGCTTGTGACGTCCACTTGCACATCTGTAGGATTACTGCGACCATCACAACAAGTACACTCAGCAGAGCCAAACCCCACTCTTGACGAATAAGAGCCTCTCCAAAATAGATGGAGACTGGTTGGTTTTATGGTATGTCCCTGTCATTGTACTGATGAACTTCACATCACTCCTGAGAACAACTCCATGCCTCTTCAAACGTCAATATGTCCACCAAGTTATGGTACTCAGCTTACTTCCCCAGTCATGCTTTCTTCTTCAGTCCTTGCAGTGAATGCACAATCTTTAACAATTGTATTTATTATTCTCAGTGGCCCTCCCACTGATTCTGCACATTAACCCTCAACTGCAGTGGTCTAATTCAAGACATTCCTAGTCGATACCCAAACATTTCTGTAGAAAGCCAACGTAAGGGCATAAAGTGCTCCTTTTTGTTATGTGTTGCGCAGTTGGTGGTACATGCACTTGATTCAGAAGCTCTGCGCACCGGGTAGGCACATTTTTGAACACATTTTTGAACAATTTAATTTGTCTGAAAAAACAAAAACCGGGAGATCTGTGGTTAAATCAAGTGTGCCTACTGCGGTGACCAATCGGATAGCTCAAATCACGACCTTGCCACATAAAGGTTTAATACTAGCATACGTGAGATTTCATAACTTTTAAAACCTTGACCAGAGATCGACTGACAAAGGATACAGCAAAGAGATGCTTTTTTTATGAGTGAGTTTTTGTTCAGCACTGTCAACACGATTACAAAACCCACTTCTCCCTACAGCCACTAGCGCTGCAGCTGCAATGAATGAGCAACCAAGTGTATTGATATCCCTGCATTTCTAAAAAGTATTATTACTAGCAGCTCGTTGTGTCTTTTTTAATATCGAGGAATATTTCCCTTTCTCTGGTCATAGAAACATGAATTTTCACCTAGTTCCCGGTTGTCTTGAAAGCAGCATGACCATCAAATGCAGGTACCATCAGTCCAGTAAAAGAAAAAAGAAAATGTGCAAATGATTTAAATTTAGGCTAAGCTGTGCCTCACAAACGCTACACCAAATGATCTATTTCATTATCAAAGCTCGAGTTTTGAAGTATAACATGGTCTGAGAAGAACAATATTGGCAGGCCAGGCAGATAGCCAATATGCCTTGATAATATATTAGGCTTACTACACAAACCTCATTCCTACAGAACTGTTTTTATAAGCTTAATGTTACATTGTTTAAGTCAAATTGTCTAAAACAAATTCTGAGCGGTAGATCTCGGCTTGCTTTTTGACTGCGAAAGTGATCTTGACTAAGAAACGGTTGGTGATTACTGCTCTAATTTGTTTACTCAAAATTAAGTATTCTCTCGTTCACTTTGCCACGTTCATTTATCACATTGAGACCCATTAGTGCACGTGCTATGGCGTGTTTGTCCCTCTCACGTAGGTAAAGCCATTGTTGGAGAGACAGACAGGACACTGTTACTAGGTCAGTTAGAGCAGATTTCTCCTCTCTTAATGGATTTGACATGCAAATTCCTAATTTTGCTCTAGTAATGGGCAAAGAACTTCAAATAGAGCTTGTTACGGATTCTGCTGACGGGAGGGATTTTCTGTTCATATGGGGTAATGAAGCCAAATAATCTTCTGAAACTTGCACTAGGTCTTGAAAACAAAGAGTACGCAGTGCAATTGTGCATTTCTCCTCATGTTGCACAAAAATGTAAATAAAAAAATCATCAAGGTACTGTATTTCAAAAGTGCAAACACATTACATACAGTACCTATTATTCTCAAGTTCCTCTTGTGTCGTTAATCAGTCAGGTTCAGTTCGAATTCATAGTGAAAGGGGAAAATATGAATCTCCTTTGCATGTGACTTCAAATTGAAGTAAGACTTTTAAGGTCGCCTTTTTTGGGGGGGATACCTCTAAAGCCCTTTGAAAATGAAAACATCTCATCATAGCGAAAAGGTGAAAGAGCTCAAGTGTAATGCTCACAGCACCGTAGGACGAGCTGCTGTTCTTCTCTCAAAATAAAAGTTTGGCTGCTAACAGGGTGACAGGGTGACAAGAAAAAGGAACCTCCTTCCCATTTCTCTTTCCACTTCCAAGACGATAACTGCGCCGTGCAGAATGTGCAGTTTTGAAAGGCACTTATGTCACAGCCCTCAGTTAAAGTGCACCCACTGGCAAAGTGGCGTTTATTGTCAACAGAAATATAACAAAACACAATGTATGTTTTAGCTGAATTTGCCATTATACATAGACATCAAACAGAACAAAACTATACAGTGCCCCTAACTTTCGTACTTTTTGGAGCAGGGTTGAAGCAGGGTCAGGTTTTCAGCAGTAGTTGTGAAAGCAGCAGCATGATGTCTTCTCTCTGAGCCGGAGTGGCAGTTTAGCTTTTAAAAAAAGAACTCCCCCTTTCTGGCACAGAGCGTGAATGTACCCTATTACTGAGGATGTTGCTGGCTCTGTGAAAACGGTTGCTGTTCATGAATTATACACTGAGTGTACAACACATTAGGAACATGCCCTTACCATAACAGACTGACCTACTGAAAAGGCATGATCCCTTATTGATGTCACTTGTCAAGTCCACTTCAGTCAGTGTAGATGAAGGGTAATAGACAGGTTAAAGAAGGATGTTTAAGTCTTCGTGACCATTAAGACATGGGCTGCAGTCCAAACTCAATGTAGACAGCCCTCGGCCTTAAAACATCAGCCCTAAAATTACATTTTACATCATCACATCAGAGTGTACCTTAAATGTCCCTTGCCCAAGCTCGGGAGTGTGATGATCAGGGAGGCAACATCCTTGGTGGAAATCTTGAAGTTGAGTTTAGAAACACTCAACCTAAAGCTATTAAATGTAACTAGCAAGCTAACGTCGATAGCAAGCACTCCTGTCAGGTAGCTAGCTACAGTTACCCATAGCTGGCTAGCTAGTTCTATAGTTTGGTAATTTATTCCAAACATTTCTGAATTCCAAAAAATATGTTTATGAAGCTAGCTGTTTTATAGGCACCACACTATGAGACTAAGCCAATTTGCCAATACTGAAATCAATGTCATCTATATTTTAAAAAATTTGCAAGCTAGCGTTATAATTTTTGTCTTACATGCCGAAAATGCAGTCGTGTTGATTAAATTCGACACTTCTCGGCCACTGGAGTTTTTTGCATTGAATTGTGGGTCATATCAACCCCACAAGTGATTCAAAATTCTTCACTCGCTCCCTCAAGCTAAATCGAGGGTGCAACGTTTGTGAATTGGACCTCCACTTAAGATGGCAATCAAACTGCGTCCGTTTTCGACGGTGACTCCCCCGAGGGAAAGTGGCTAGCGCGAGGGCTGAGGGGGTAAAAATAACGTGTTTGAACTGCAGCTATGGATTGTGTATGTGTGCCATTCAGAGGGTGAATGGGCAAGACAAAAGTTAAGTGCCTTTGAACAAGGTATGTAGTAGATGCAAGGTGCACCGGTTTGAGTCTGTCAAGAACTGCAATGCTGCTGGGTTTTTCACACTTAACAGTTTCCTGTGTGTCTCAAGAATGGTCCAAAGGACACCAGCCAGCTTGACACAACAGTTGGAAGTATTTTGTATTTATTTATTTCACATTTATTTAACCAGGAAGGCAAGTTGAGAACAAGTTCTCATTTACAATTGCGACCTGGCCAAGATAAAGCAAAGCAGTTCGACACATACAACAACACAGAGTTACACATGGAGTAAAACAAACATACAGTCAATAATACAGTAGAAACAAGTCTACAGTGCCTTGCGAAAGTATTCGGCACCCTTGAACTTAGCGACCTTTTGCCACATTTCAGGCTTCAAACATAAAGATATAAAACTGTATTTTTTGTGAAGAATCAACAACAAGTGGGACACAATCATGAAGTGGAACGACATTTATTGGATACTTCAAACTTTTTTAACAAATCAAAAACTGAAAAATTGGGCGTGCAAAATTCTCTCTCTCCAGAAGTTCAGTGAGGATCTCTGAATGATCCAATGTTGACCTAAATGACTAATGATGATAAATACAATCCACCTGTGTGTAATCAAGTCTCTGTATAAATGCACCTGCACTGTGATAGTCTCAGAGGTCCGTTAAAAGCGCAGAGAGCATCATGAAAAACAAGGAACACACCAGGCAGGTCCGAGATACTGTTGTGAAGAAGTTTAAAGCCGGATTTGGATACAAAAAGATTTCCCAAGCTTTAAACATCCCAAGGAGCACTGTGCAAGCGATAATATTGAAATGGAAGAAGTATCAGACCACTGAAAATCTACCAAGACCTGGCCGTCCCTCTAAACTTTCAGCTCATACAAGGAGAAGACTGATCAGAGATGCAGCCAAGAGGCCCATGATCACTCTGGATGAACTGCAGAGATCTACAGCTGAGGTGGGAGACTCTGTCCATAGGACAACAATCAGTCGTATATTGCACAAATCTGGCCTTTATGGAAGAGTGGCAAGAAGAAAGCCATTTCTTAAAGATATCCATAAAAAATGTTGTTTAAAGTTTGCCACAAGCCACCTGGGAGACACACCAAACATGTGGAAGAAGGTGCTCTGGTCAGATGAAACCAAAATTGAACTTTTTGGCAACAATGCAAAGGAAGTAAAGGCAAAAAAAAAGCCATGGTGGCGAAGTAAATACAATATAACAAGTAAACACTGGAATGGTAGATTTGCAGTGGAAGAATGTGCAAAGTAGAAATACAAATAATGGGGTGTAAAGGAGCTAAATAAAATAAAATAAATACAGTAGGGAAAGAGGTAGTTGTTTGGGCTAAATTATAGGTGGGCTATGTACAGGTGTAGTAATCTGTGAGCTGCTCTGACAGCTGGTGCTTAAAGCTAATGAGGGAGCAGAGAACTGGAAGGAGAGGCGGCCAAAGAAAGAATTGGTTTTGGGGGTGACCAGAGAGATATACCTGCTGGAGCTCGTGCTACAGGTGGGTGATGCTATGGTGACCAGTGAGCTGAGATAAGGGGGGACTTTACCAAGCAGGGTCTTGTAGATGACATGGAGCCAGTGGGTTTGGCGACGAGTATGAAGTGAGGGCCAGCCAACGAGAGCGTACAGGTCGCAATGGTGGGTAGTATGTGGGGCTTTGGTGACAAAACGGATGCCACTGTGATAGACTGCATCCAATTTGTTGAGTAGGGTAATGGCGTCAACATGGGCCAGCATCCCTTTAGAATGCTTTAGACACCTTGTAGAGTCCATGGCCCGAATAATTTAGGCTGTTCTGGGGGCAGAAGGGTTAGGAAGGTGTTCCTAATGTTTTGTGCTCTTAGTACATGTTGAGTCTTCTCTATCACAGCTTCATAACAGCAGAACATAGTCCTCCTGAGGGACTCTATTCCCTGTATGTTGCTGTTGTGCCCTCAGATCAAGTTCAACTCTTTGTGAGAAATGTATGTTTTTCAAAGCAGAACCGTTAGGGACCTTAGGGGATAATTTGTGTTTGCTTAGAGGTGATGCTTCCACATCACTGGGTTCATCTGCACTCAAATGTCGTGCAACTGCCATGACTGTTACTGCTCGCCAGATATCCTGCAGCAAATCAATGTGAACTCCTCACAAAGCGGTGGTCTGTTCGTATTTTTTTTTAAGTTAAACAAATTCACCATGCTTAAAGGCCCAAAGCAGCCATTTTTATTTCAATATCAAACCATTTCTGGGTAACAATTCAGTACTTTACTGTGATGTTTCCATTAAAAACAATGGTCAAAAATAACTTTTAGGCAAAAAATACTTTTAAGCAAAAATTTTGTTAGGACTGTGTGGGAGTGGCCTGATAGAGGGGCCTAATTGGAGGGGCTTTATGGGAGGGATATGTAACCTGAAAACTAGCATTGGTAGAGAGATTTGGTATTATTTGTTTCAAGTTTTAATGTCACATGCACAAGTACTTTGAAATGTCTTTCTTGCAAACTCAAAACCTAACAATGCAATAATCAGTAATCATATATTACTAGAAAAAACCCCACAAGAAATAAGAATAAGAAATATGAAATACACAATAAAGTAAATAAGTGAGCATACTAAATACCTTCCTTTGTTATTGGTGTATTAACTTATATTGCCAAAACTCCACCCATGCAAAAACCTGCTGATTAGAAAGTCCGATATTTTCAACCCGAAAATATATCAAATTTTTCTACACTTTCTACACTTTTCTACAAATTTTTAACACTTTTCTACACTACACTTCTACACGGAAATACAGAATACTGCACTGGGCCTTTAAATTATAAAAAATAAAAAATAAACTGTACAGTTGGCACTTAATATTGACTTTGATTTTTTTACTGTTGTCTAAAACACAAAGTTACCTTCTTAAAACACTTTGGGCCTGAGTCAAATGGACCAGCAGTTTAACTGCAGGGATATTACTACCTTCAAAGTTCTCAGCAGGTAATCCCTTATTTAAGCTTTTATTCTTTAGAAACGCACCTAGTGCACTATAGAGACTGTAGAAAATAAAGGGGACTATAAGTTAATGCAGGGCAGAAGCAGAAAGAACAAACTAGTACTTCTGAACTGAGTCATTGACCACTGGTTGTCTAGACCCATGACAGTCAGGTGAATTTATCTTCAACCTCTGGTGCATCTCATTTTGTGTGTCCTTAGATTGACTCATTTCCCATGGACATTTCTCATTTCTCATGCACCCTCAAGTAACCTGACCTCACAAATATGTCAGCAATGGGGGTAAGGATGGACATGACGGCTCCAGAACACACTTGGCCAGGCTAACACGTTAAAATGCATCTCTGGTTGGACATTGAACTGTCCCAAATGGCATGAATCATTGAACAAAGCTGGTTGAATGCTATCCCTAAACATCCAAAACATCCATGCCACGGATCTGTGCACTTGCTCAGTGGGCCCCAGTACCTTCACAAACAAACACACCCTAATAAGTCAGCGATGGGGGTAAGGATAGACATGACTGCTCCTGTGAATGCCACCGTTCTGCACGTTAAAACGGATTCATACTCAGTTCCACAACATCAGAGAGGCTAAATTAACCTATCATGCTGTGCTTTCTACATGCCCACCAGGAGGCACCTAGATGGGAGGATATCACTCTCTCTGCTCTAGGATATTGTTTATTTATCCCTAACAACATACCGGAGAGAAGGACACATACAGTTGAAGTCGGAAGTTTACATACACTTACGTTGGAGTCATTAAACTTGTTTTCAACCACTCCACAAATTTCTGGTCAATAAACTATAGTTTTGGCAAGTCGGTTAGGACATCTACTTTGTGCATGACACAAGTAATTTTTCCAACAATAGTTTACAGACAGATTATTTCACTTATAATTCACTGTATCACAAATCCAGTGGGTCAGAAGTTTACATACACTATGCCTGTGCCTTTAAACAGCTTGGAAAATTCCAGAAAATGATGTCATGGCTTTAGAAGCTTATGATAGGCTAATTGACATCATTTGAGTCAATTGGAGGTGTACATGTGGATGTATTTCAAGGCCTACCTTCAATCTCAGTGCCTCTTTGCTTGACATCATGGGAAAATCAAAAGAAATCAGACAAGACCTCAGAAAAGAAATTGTAGACCTCCACAAGTCTGGTTCATCCTTGGGAGCAATTTCCAAATGCCTGAAGGTACCACGTTCATCTGAACAAACAATAGTACGCAAGTATAAACACCATGGGACCACGCAGCCATCTACCGCTCAGGAGATGCGTTCTGTCTCCTAGAGATGAACATACTTTGGTGCGAAAAGTGCAAATCAATCCCAGAACAACAGCAAAGGACCTTGTGAAGATGCTGGAAGAAACAGATACAAAAGTATCTATAGCCACAGTAAAACGAGTCCTATATCGACATAACCTGAAAGGCCGCTCAGCATGGAAGAAGCCACTGCTCCAAAACCACCATAAAAAAGCCAGACTACGGTTTGAAAATGCACAAAGATCATACTTTTGGAGAAATGTTCCCTGGTCTGATGAAACAAAATTAGAACTGTTTGGCCATCATGACCATGTTTGGAGGAAAAAGGGGGAGGCTTGCAAGCCGAAGAAGACCATCCCAACCGTGAAGCACGGGGGTGGCAGCATCATGTTGTGGGGGTGCTTTGCTGCAGGAGGGACTGGTGCACTTCACAAAATAGATGGCATCATGTGAAAGGAAAATTATGTGGATATATTGAAGCAACATCTCAAGACATCAGTCAGGAAGTTAAAACTTGGTCACAAATGGGTCTTCCAAATGGACAATGACCCCAAGCAAACTTCCAAAGTTGTGGTAAAATGGCTTAAGGACAACAAAGTCAAGGTATTGGAGTGGCCAGCACAAAGCCATGACCTCAATCCTATTGAAAATTTGTGGGCAGAACTGAAAAAGCGTGTGCAAGCAAGGCGGCCTACAAACCTGACTCATTTACACCAACTCTGTCAGGAAGAATGGGCCATTTGACTCAAGTTAAATCATTTAAAGGCAAATACTAATTGAGTGTATGTAAACTTCTGACCCACTGGGAATGTGATGAAAGATATCAAAGCTGAAATAAATCATTCTCTACTATTATTCTGGCATTTCACATTAAAATAAAGTAGTGATCCTAACTGACGGAATTTTTACTAGGATTAAATGTCAGGAATTGTGAAAAACTGAGTTTAAATGTATTTGGCTTCTGACTTCAACTGTATTTTTTTTACTAGGCAAGTCAGTTAAGAACAAATTCTTATTTTCAATGACGGCCTAGGAACAGTGGGTTAACTGCCTGTTCAGGGGCAGAACGACAGATTTGTACCTTGTCAGCTCGGGGATTCGAACTTGCAACCTTTCGGTTACTAGTCCAACACTCTAACCACTAGGCTACCCTGCCTAAGGTGCAGTGATTTCACTGTAGTGCAAAAAGGCTGCACGCACGCACACACACACAGTAAGACATACACAAACACAGAGTCACGCACTCATACAGTATACACACAGACAAAAAGTGTCTCTAATGGTAAGCTGCACACAGTATCTTTCACAGATGAGCTGCTGCGCTCTCTCTTGTCTACGGTACAGCTCCAAACTCTGTCACTAACATTCACATCACACCAACATTCACAAAGCACTGATCCCAGGTCAATCCTATACAATGAAGATGTCCACAGGTACCAGGGTGGTTAGACAGAATAGACACCCGAATACATGACAGAGTGTTTGATGAAGATGTTGAAGCAGGGTGGTTTAGGGTCGAACGTTTGACAAGCAGGATCTTAAGGCGTTAATCACGCAAACACATCTCTATGACCTTCTGTCCTCTTATCCATGGAATTAGTCCACTGCGTCACCAGGATGGAGCTAGCATGCCAGGTTTTCTGACGGATACAAAGCTGTTCATTTTCGTCTATTCAAACAAACCCCATTTTAAATGGGAAAAAAACACCTATAAAGTCAGGTGTGGTCAATTATTGAGCGCGGCCAACAGACCTGAATGCACTTAAAGAGCCACTGAACACTTCCTCAAAAACCACGGAATGAATCTAAGATAACTCAAGAAATCTGTAACTCATTTGGAAATTTTTGCAGAGGTAGTTTTAGTTGGGCAATAATACATCGAACATAAGGTGTTTGCTGCAGTATTTCTCAAGTTAAAAAAAAATGTGTGAGGTGTTATCTTTTCTAAACAGTCGTAGCTGCTGAGCAGGTCTGTCACAATCTTTATGCTATTGGATAGAATGCGATCACTGCAGCTATTCATCCCATATTAGTGGGCTAATGGACATCAAAACCCAACCTTAATTTACCTGTTACCTGTTGTTTACCATGGATGTTCCATTTTAGATGACTGACTTTATGACCAAAATTATTATTTACATTATGTGGTCAATTTTGACTCTAGAATAACTGTTTCTGATTCATATCGATGCCACGTAGGCTTTTCCAAAGGAATTTGTTGCTTTTTAAAGGCAGTTTTGTTGATGCCGATAACAGAATGTATTATGCTTTTAATAACATTCTTAGAACGTTCTCTGAATGTTACTCAAGTTGTGTTTTTTATGGAAAGTGCTCTTAACGTTATCAAAACAATTTGAAAAACATTTAGTAAATGTTATGCTGAAGTACTGAATTTGGACAATGATTCATGTCAGAAGTACCAGCTTGGTCTCTCTGCTCCTGCCCTGCAGTAACTTACAGTACAATGAAGATGTCCAAAGGTACCAGGGTAGTTAGACAGAATAGAGACCCGAATACATGACAGAGTGGTCGATGAAGATGAAGCAGGGTGGTTTTGGGGTCAAACGTTTGACAAGCAGGATCTACGATGGTTGAGGGAGAGTGTGAAACTATAACCTCACGCGTAGGCGTGAGAGAGAATGGAGGAGAAAAAGAGGAGGAAATCAAGTCACATTGTGCTGTTTTTTTTACCTGACTGGATACCCTGAGGAAGGAGGTTTCTCTCTTATCCCATTTTCTTTATAGTTGTCTGTCATAGATGAATTAGAGGCTACAGTATACGCTGAAACAGTGCTATGCAAATGGAACATTTGAGGCAGTGTTCATAGCGCTCACTCCAGGGTCACAGAACATGAACATGACAATAAATGAATCTGAGAATGAGACTGACTCATCCAGATCTATTCATGTATCATTTACCAAGGAGAAGTAACACTGCTCACTACAAAATGCAATGAATCAAGCTTGACTCCATAGTATATCTCTTCACAAATCTACACAGGTAAAAAAAACATGTTATGGCTCAGGTCTGTGCCCCCGGTCCTTGGCAGTCGGGCGACTGTACAGACCACCCCGGATGGATGGAGGGGAGGGAAGGCCGGGCAGCCATGGGCCTGGGGGTCTCAGTGGAGCAGAACGTCATCAGGTAGCTTCAGTCCCCTGAGCAGCAGCTCGGCTCCATCTGTTCCTGCTAGGGCCGCCTCACCCCGCTCGCACGTCACTGTTCCAAACGGAGATCCAGCACCCTCCGCCACCTTGATCTGTGTCCCCATGGGGGGCCTGGGTCACGCTGACATCCCACGGGGGGCTTGGGTCGCTCTGACATTCATCTTCCACAGAGAAAGTGGCTACGTGACATGACAGCATGAAGGAGTCTCTCATGCAATTAGAGGCAGTCAAGGCATCTGATTGATTTGTGCAATGCCAAAGAGAGCCCAAAATCCACGACAGCAATGTTTAAAAGACTTGTTTTAACCCCTTCGTCTTGAAAACTGTATTTTATCTTAGTGAGAATAGCCTCCTACATACATAAAGATTAGGCATGCGTGACCTCATTCGACCTACCCAAAACACCAATCATATCTCATTGCATTACAAAACTAATTGATGCAGGGGTGGATGTAATCGACAGCTGTGGGAGTTTGCAGTTCATCACAAATGCTGCTATCTGGCACAGAAGGTGAAAACTGAGTCACTGGCTTACTGGGGCTCTCTCATGCCGTCCCTGGAGGGGGTGCGTCACCTGAGTGTGCCGTGGCGGAGGTCTTTGTGGGCTATACTCAGCCTTGTCTCAGGATGGTAAGTTGGTGGTTGAAGATATCCCTCTAGTGGTGTGGGGGCTGTGCTTTGGCAAAGTGGGTGGGGTTATATCCTTCCTGTTTGGCCCTGACCGGGGGTGTCCTCGGATGGGGCCACAGTGTCTCCTGACCCCTCCTGTCTCAGCCTCCAGTATTTATGCTGCAGTAGTTTATGTGTCGGGGGGCTAGGGTTAGTTTGTTATATCTGGAGTACTTCTCCTGTCCTATTCGGTGTCCTGTGTGAATCTAAGTGTGCGTTCTCTAATTCTCTCCTTCTCTCTTTCTCTCTCTCGGAGGACCTGAGCCCTAGGACCATGCCCCAGGACTACCTGACATGATGACTCCTTGCTGTCCCCAGTCCACCTGGCCGTGCTGCTGCTCCAGTTTCAACTGTTCTGCCTTATTATTATTCGACCATGCTGGTCATTTATGAACATTTGAACATCTTGGCCATGTTCTGTTATAATCTCCACCCGGCACAGCCAGAAGAGGACTGGCCACCCCACATAGCCTGGTTCCTCTCTAGGTTTCTTCCTAGGTTTTGGCCTTTCTAGGGAGTTTTTCCTAGCCACCGTGCTTCTACACCTGCATTGCTTGCTGTTTGGGGTTTTAGGCTGGGTTTCTGTACAGCACTTTGAGATATCAGCTGATGTACGAAGGGCTATATAAATAAATTTGATTTGAAAACAGAACCTTTCCAAGAACCACTAGAACTCTCTCTACTCAGAATCCATTTGTTCGTTGACCTCATTCACTTCTTTTTCAGTGATCTCCTGTGGCTGCCTCCTGCCTTTGCTGTGATGTAACCACTTAAAATGTTGGTGTAGTGAATCAGAATGAGCCCGATTGGTGGGATTAGGTCAACACATCTCAGGGACCAATCCACCTCCTCACTGATAAACAATGTGAGGATAAGCCATCCAACCGATTTACCAGTCAGCTAAACTGATTAGTAGCCAACCCTAAATCTACCAGATTATCTAGCACACACTTTTCCATACAGTTTTTATCACAAACCTTCAACTTTGATGTTTTTACCAGCAGAGGGCAAGCATGCACTGTGTGTCTTTATCAAAGCCAATTTGTAATTTCATGTAATGTATTCTCCCTTACTAACACTAGAGGGTGCAATGGCCCAATTTAACTCCCGTGTGTGTGCATTGACAAAAGTATAACCATGCAATACTGTAATAGTCACGTACACTACCGTTCAAAAGTTTGGGGTCACTTAGAAATGCCCTTGTTTTTGAGAGGAAAGCAAACATTTTTGTCCATTAAAATAGCATCAAATTGATCAGAAATACAGTGTAGACATTGTTAATGTTGTAACTGACTATTGTAGTTGGAAACGGCTCACAAGTCCTCAACTGGCAGCTTCATTAAATAGTACCCGCAAAACACCAGTCTCAATGTCAACAGTGGAGAGGCGACTCCGGGATGCTGGCCTTCTTGGTAGAGTTCCTCTGTCCAGTGTCTGTGTTCTTCTGTCCATCTTAATCTTTTCTTTTTATTGACCAGTCTGAGATATGGCTTTTTCTTTGCAATTCTGCCTAGAAGACCAGCATCCCGGAGTTGCCTCTTCACTGTTGACATTGAGACTGGTGTTTTGTGGGTACTATTTAATGAAGCTACCAGTTCAAGACTTGTGAGGCGTCTGTATCTCAAACAAGACACTCTAATGTACTTGTCCTCTTGCTCAGTTGTGCACAGGGGCCTCCCACTACTCTTTCTATTCTAGTTAGAGCCATTTTGCACTGTTCTGTGAAAGGAATAGTAAACAACTTTGTACAAGCTCTTCAGTTTCTTTGCAATTTCTCGCATGGAATAGCCTTCATTTCTCAGAGCAAGAATAGACTGATGAGTTTCAGAAGAAAGTGCTTTGTTTCTGGCCATTTTGAACCTGTAATCGATCCCACAAATGCTGATGCTCCAGATACTCAACTCGTCTAAAGAAGGACAGTTTTATTGCTTCATTAAGCAGAACAACAGTTTTCAGCTGTGCTAACATAATTGCAAAAGGGTTTTCTAATGATCAATTAGCCTTTTAAAATGATAAACTTGGATTAGCTAACACAATCTGCCATTGAAACACAGGAGTGATGGTTGCTGATAATGGGCCTCTGTACACCTATGTAGATATTCCATAAAAATCAGCCGTTTCCAGCTACAATGGTCATTTACAACATTAACAATGTCTACACTGTATTTCTGATATCAATTTGACGTTACTTTAATGGATAAAAAATGTGATTTTCTTTCAAAAACAAGGACATTTCTAAGTGACCCCAAACTTTTGAATGGAAGTATATATATATATATATATATATATATATATATATATATATATATATAATATACACACGTATATATATATAGACAGAGAGATATTATATACACACACACACGCATGCTTCAACATGCAAGGCACTTAACTCATAAACTGATCCTGTTCTCCACCAACCTCTGTGTGTGTGTGTGTGTGTGTGTGTGTGTGTGTGTGTGTGTGTGTGTGTGTGTGTGTGTGTGTGTGTGTGTGTGTTTCTCTCTTTTTCTCTCTCTCTCTCTTAGAAGGGTTGGAACATAGGAAGACATTTCTGTGTCTGTGACAACTGACAATAAAGTATATCGTATCAACACACTTACACAAGTTTCCCAAAAAGTTTCCAAAAATAGACTTGTGTGTGAACGCTTCCATGTCTGCACACATGCAATGCGTCGCTCGGGTTGGGGTGGTTAGGTTGTTATGCCTGATCTATAAGTCATCCAGACAGCTATATTTTAAATCAATGCCATTGTAAACAGTCCGTCACACTATTACAGCCCTCTTATTCTCCTTCATCTTCTGGGTCAGACAATCCATCCTCTCAAACTGAAAATAGTTCTTAAACTGATGACCCCCAGACTTTCGTCATATAATAGTGAAAACTATTGAGGTTATTGTGGCTTGATTACATCTTCAATGCCTATTTATATGGAGAGATCAGTGAGCTGGCCCAAATGAAGGAAGGAATGAATGAAAGGAACTGTGTGATCACGTCATTGAGCAGCCCACTGAAGTGCTGCATACACAATGACCCCAGCTTCTTTCTTGCCACTCTTCCATAAAGGCCAGATTTGTGCAATATACGACTGATTGTTGTCCTATGGACAGAGTCTCCCACCTCAGCTGTAGATCTCTGCAGTTCATCCAGAGTGATCATGGGCCTCTTGGCTGCATCTCTGATCAGTCTTCTCCTTGTATGAGCTGAAAGTTTAGAGGGACGGCCAGGTCTTGGTAGATTTGCAGTGGTCTGATACTCCTTCCATTTCAATATTATCGCTTGCACAGTGCTCCTTGGGATGTTTAAAGCTTGGGAAATATTTTTGTATCCAAATCCGGCTTTAAACTTCTTCACAACAGTATCTCGGACCTGCTTGGTGTGTTCCTTGTTCTTCATGATGATCTCTGCGCTTTTAACGGACCTCTGAGACTATCACAGTGCAGGTGCATTTATACGGAGACTTGATTACACACAGGTGGATTGTATTTATCATCATTAGTCATTTAGGTCAACATTGGATCATTCAGAGATCCTCACTGAACTTCTGGAGAGAGTTTGCTGCACTGAAAGTAAAGGGGCTGAATAATTTTGCACGCCCAATTTTTCAGTTTTTGATTTGTTAAAAAAGTTTGAAATATCCAATAAATGTCGTTCCACTTCATGATTGTGTCCCACTTGTTGTTGATTCTTCACAAAAAAATACAGTTTTATATCTTTATGTTTGAAGCCTGAAATGTGGCAAAAGGTTGCAAAGTTCAAGGGGGCCGAATACTTTCGCAATGCACTGTATGGCATGTGTGCATATATATGATATGATATGACATGATATGTGGCTCTGTTCACGTCTGGGGAACTGAGCAGGAGTTAACAACTTCGGTGAAACTCCACATGATTTCATGTGTTGCCCATGCATTTAGTAGAGTCTATGAATCACATAATTATGCATAGTACTTGCGTCAAACGGAAGAATCAAGGACACGGATGGTTCCTGATGGTGTGAGATTCTTTCTGGTGTTTACAGAACTGGTGCTGTGAGATTAGGATATCAGGATTCAAGGTTGCAATGAGATTAGGATACCAGGACTTGCTTAGACAAAGCCATTGTAACCGTACAGCAAAGAATGCAATATACGGGAAGATTAATGGCTGCAGTATTGCCTTTAAAATTAGTACATGATGCATGGAATTCTAAGGCATGAATGTATGAAAGTCTGTCTTCTTATTTTAAAATGTGTAGTTCTGGCCTTGTGCTGTGCTTGTCTATTAATGTTATGTATTTTGCTTTGTGTGCTGCTTTAGCTAATGAGAATCCTAATAAAACAAAAAATCATGACCAATACCTGTGATGAGAGGGGCCTGGAGCTGATCTACGCTGCCATGCCCACCAGGCGCTGGTAAACACCTCAGAAAGGACTAAAGGTGATTAGTAATAAGACAGCACATCACAAGTGTTTAGTAATATCAGAATCCCATTTATTCGTCAAATACATTTGCATGTACAGGAATTGTGCTGCCACAATAAAACAATGTAAAGATTTGACAAATAGAATATACAGACAAGATAATACCACCCTTTCAATACATGTGTCACTCATAAACACTTCCTTTTTTTGTACAGATGGAGGACAGGAGTGAGGCTTTGGTCATGGAGTCCTCTGACTGAAAGACAGGTTGATACTAATGTCTGAATCGGGAGAGACATTGCGCTCAGCATTGAAATTATACAAGACATGTATTACTTTAAAGGTCTTTCGTAAAAAAAAAAAAAATCAAATGGTACTATCAAGCTAGGGCAGGACCCTGTGTATTCTTCAAGCATGTCAGGGAACTACTGTTTTATACAGGAAACCATACAGGAAGGAATGACGAGTGACATGTTTGGCAAGGTAGCCCCAGCATGCACCAGACAAATTGTTGATGGGGGACAGTATCTGTATCAGCTGTGAATGACAATCGAAGATGAACAACGTGTAATATTTGCACATTGTTATATTCGCAGAACACTGCTTCTACAGTATAATGATGGTTTATTTGACATGGAACTGTGGCACGTAGAACTGTTACACGTAGAACAAAACGAATATCTACATCCAATATCTACATCCGAATATCTACATACGGTAAGTTCAGCAATTGCACTCTTCTCATATTACTCTGTAGGCTACTGACCTCCTGGAGGAAGCTTTGAATTGGTCAGTGGCCTACAGAGTAGCACGAGAAGAGTGCCATCCTCCTGCATCTCAGGATGGAGTGTAATGCTCTCCACCCCTTCTGCACCTGTCCATAACTTGTAATACACTAGAGACTTGAAGACATAACCTAACCCAGAGAGTTGTGCATGTCACTAGCTATGTTTCCATGAACTTGTCCAGTGATTTTTTTTGTCAACGTTTAGAAAGTTCTACACAACTGGATTAGCTGAGCATCTTGAGATGGCGAGTCAGTCAGGAGGAGGGGGGGGGGGGGAAATCCAGCTAAGCTTAGCTTACCTCGCTGTACTCACGACTGCCCTTGTTTGTTGTGATTGATTGGCAAAGACACACCCAAGACACACCCACATCAAACCACACCCCCAAGACAACTGTCGTTTGGCTTCAGTCATGGCCGCTAGCATTTCTTAATAAGCAAGCAAAAGAAAACGAGGCCAAATCAGGAAGTTCCCACTTTAAATGGGCTGCTTTAGCTACCTAGCATTAGGAGAAAAAAAACCAAGTAGGCATTAGAAAAGCCATCCACACTTTGGCAAGGATATTGGAACTCAAAAAAGGAAACTTCTGAGAAGCAATACAACTTTTTGGAGAAAGTTCTCACTTGAATGGAGTGAGAACTAAGCTTTTAAAAACTATAAACAGTTTCCTAGTTACCAAACATGTCTGACATGCAGCAGAGAGGAGAGGAAGATAGAGGTGAAGTGATAGAGTTTACTCCGCTCAAAGTCAGTTCACAAAAATAAGTCCACAAATGGAGGAATTTTAAATGGTTATCAATAAGTGTTGAATTTGGTCTACAAAAAATAGAATTGCCAATTTTCCACCTGAGCATTATTTGATCAAATAGAAGTTTTGTAATGGTAAGGTTGTTACAAATGCACTGGCATACAGTGCCGAGAAGATGATCAAACTTGACTATCTAGAGGAAGTAAAAGTTGTAACAAGGTGCAGTGCATTCGGAAAGTATTCAGGTCCCTTGACTTTTTCCACATTTTGTTACGTTACAGCCTTATTCTAAAATTGATATATATATTTTTTTTGCTTCATCAATACCCCATAATGCCAAACCAAAAACAGTGGAGGGTTTGGCCAGGGTACGCTGTCATTGAAAATAAGCATTTGCCTTGGCCTCCCGGGTGGTGCAGTGGTTAAGGGCGCTGTACTGCAGCGCCAGCTGTGCCACCAGAGACTCTGGGTTCGTGCCCAGGCTCTGTCGTAACCAGCCGCGACCGGTAGGTCTGTGGGGTGACGCACAATTGGCCTAGCGTCATCCGGGTTAGGAAGGGTTTGGCCAGTAGTGATATCCTTGTCTCATCGCGCACCAGCGACTCCTGTGGCGGGCCGGGCGCAGTGCACGCTAACCAAGGTTGCCAGGTGCACGGTGTTTCCTTCGACACATTGGTGCGGCTGGCTTCCAAGTTGGATGCGCGCTGTGTTAAGCAGTGCGGCTTGGTCGGGTTGTGTATTGGAGGACGCATGACTTTCAACCTTTGTCTCTCCCCAGCCCGTACGGGAGTTGTAGGGATGAGACAAGATAGTAGCTACTAACAATTGGATACCACGAAAAAGGGGTAAAATTAAAATAAAATAAAATAAGCATTTGTTCTTAACTGACTTGCCTAGTTAAACCACTAAGACCTGGCCGCCCAGCCACACCTAGCAATCGGGGGAGAAGGGCCTTGGTCAGGGAGGTGACCCTGACCCTATGCTCTCTCTGACAGAGTTCCAGAGTTCCTCTGTGGAGATGGGAAAACCTTCCAGAAGGACAACCATCTCTGCAGCACTCCACCAATCAGGCCTTTACGGTAGAGTGGCCAGACGGAAGCCACTGCACAGAAAAAGGCACATGACAGTCCACTTGGAGTTTGCAAAAAGCCACCTAAGACTCTTTGACCATGACAATCAACATTCTTTGGTCTGATGAAACCAAGATTGAACTCTTTGGCCAGAATGCCAAGCGTCACATCTGGAGGAAACCTTGCATCATCCCTACGGTGAAGCATAGTTGTGGCAGCATCATGCTGTGAGGATGTTTTTCAGCGGCAGGGGCTGGGAGACTAGTCAGGATTGAGGATAAGATGTACGGAGCAATGTACAGAGTGATTCTTGATGAAAACATGTTACAGTGTTCAGGGCCTCAGACTTGGGCGAAGGTTCACCTTCCAACAGGACAACGACCCTAAGCATCCAGCCAAGACAATGCAGGAGTGGCTTCAGGACAAGTCTCTGAATGTCCTTGAGTGGCCCAGCCAGAGCCAGGACTTGAACCCGATCGAACATCTCTAGAGACCTGAAAATAGCTGTGCAGCGAAGCACATATCAAACCTAACAGAGCTTGAGAGGATCTGCAGAGAAGAATGGGAGAACCTCCCCAAATATAGTTGTGCCAAGCTTGTAGCGTCGTACCCAAGAGGACTCAAGGCTGTAATCACTGCCAAAGGTGTTTCAAGGTACTGAGAGGGGGGGTTGCTTTGTCTTTATGGGGTATTGATTAGATTGATGAGGGGGAAAAAAACAATTTCATCCATTTTAGCATAAGGACTAAAGGCAAGGGGTCAGAATACTTTCGGAATGCACTGTGTGTATGGTATACTTGTCCTGATGATTATGCTGCAAACATGGCCTTTGCTTTGGACTTAATAACATTTTGCGAAGTGGTACCATTTTCCATTTTTATTTGAATACTCAATATAATATAAACAATACATGAAATATAACACAATTTTGCAAACATTTCCAAACACTAATATAAAGAGTCAGACAACTGCATAGAGATCCAGAGAAATACAGGACTGTAAAATGCCCCATTCTCCTCTTTTAAACATTAACATGATTTATAACTCTGGCAAAAGTTGAGTTTTAATTGTTTCTATAGAACTAGCAATATTTCATTTTTTCAATATTTCATAACTTGAAAATAATTCAAAAGAGGGGTGAAAAATGTTCATCTTCAGACACATCTGAATCCTCCACAAAAGATTCCCTTTAGTTCCAAAATGCAGGTCCCTCATACATCATGACTAAAGTTGGATTGTCATAGTTAAAGTTTAGGAAACAAAATAAAACCCATGGTATAGACGAAATATCTAATTCAATGAAACATACCCTGTGGAAAAATATCAGGTGCTGCATCACACCAATGTGAAATAAAACAAAAGCTCATTTAGATTTTTTTTAAAAAGATGCATTTTCATAGTGTACAAACTAAGTGATTTTTATACCCTAATACTGTACACAAACTGGTAAAATGACTGGTGCTGAAAAAGTCTGAGTACACACTGGGCATTGAGGACACATTGTAAAAACTCACATTCTGAGGTTACATTTTACCCACAAGTCCCTGAATTTAAGTACTTCTGTCAGTTCAGTTTAAGTGGTGGAGTGATGAGAGGGATAAGGAAGCGATTCTGGCTCTGGCTCTGTTCTGGGTTGAGGAGGTGCCACTGTCCACAGGGACAGCAGATGGTCTTGAGTCTGCTCCAGGCTCTTCCCTCCCATTGGTCCCTGGTCACTTCTTGTCTGGTCCAAAGCAAAAGCTCTATAATGGCACAAAGCCCTGCACTGCAGCTAACTAGAAAGGATGGTCAACTCCAATATTTTTTCTAGTGGTGTGTTGCACTATAAAAATATACTTGTTTGTTTAAACATTGTTATTCAATGGTTAGCTGTGTGTTAACAGTGTTTCGGGAATGTTTAGCATGCTTACAGTCAATGTCTTTATGATATAGGACACAGTACAGCTGTGTGTTGTACTGTATCATTTAGTATACATCGCCATGCACTACAGCCTAGACCAGTGTTTCCCAACTCCGGTCCTTGAGTACCACCCAACAGTACATATTTTTGAAGTACACCTGATTCTACTTGTCAAATAATCAAGGCCCTGGCAAGTTGAATCGTGCGTTTTGTCTGGGGGTACAACACAAATGTGTGCCGTTGGGGGGGGTAGCCTACTCGAGGACCGGAGTTGGGAAACACTGGCCTAGACAACAATCAGCACAAACACGCCACAGTATTGGGTGGTTTAGGTAAGTATATCTGGCAATAGAGAGTCAATTCTGTCTATCCCCATTACTATTCACTCCGATTCACTTCACTGTGGACGGCATAGTGAACAGGAACAATGTCATTATACAAATATAAGTGATTGTGTTAAAAAATAAAAAATCATCAGGAAGCATTTCCATCACAGCTACCAAAGTGTCTCTTCAATGACATCAGTAAGGCAAGTGTTTTTTCAAGGTGAGGAGTGTGGGTCTGTGTTCTTGTTCAAGTAATGAACTCTTCTGGAAGCACTGGAGATTGACTTGAGATGTGGTTTCGCAGCAAGGTTGGCAATTGGGGCAAAAACAACACGTGCTGTACTCGTGTATGAGTGAAACTCTTGGAGGTGAACAGGTAATGCACGTGCTACATGTCACAGCAGTATCTCAAAGCCACATCTTGACACCCTACCGGTTAAATACTCGGACATCGACTATAAATGGAAACCCAATATTTTGCTTCAACTAGTGCAGTGACAAGCCATATTCAGCTTTTCAGTTGAAAATGGCATGTTGGCTACAGCGGGAATGGGAGGGGAGGGGAGGGGGGGGGGGGGGGGGGTTCTGTGAATGTGTGTTACATTCCAATATTAAATTAATTACAAAGTCATACATGAATGTGGGGAAATATAATGAGCGTCAATTGATAATAATGATACAAATGAGTTTTGACTCTTATCGGTCTCTTTTGTTATTGTAGTTAACACTTATAAATCACAAGATAAAATGTGTGGAAACAGGAGTTTTCTTGAAATAAGAGCTCCAAGGATATTCTCTTGGTATCACATCGTCTCAGGTTGGAGCTTGCTAGTAGAAAAGAGTATATTGAGGATGAAATGAATATTGAGGCCTGCTCTTCGTACAGTGCAGTGATATTGGGGTCTCAGTGAACGGCCTCTCTTTTTCACTATGTGAGGGTGAATGTCATATCCTTCAGCATTGGAATGTGGTCCAGGTGACAATGCTTTTTTGACCAGGATCAAAGTCTCCATCACTTCCTCAACAGGCAGGGTCTTTGTGCTTCTTGACAAATGTTAACCCTAGCGAACAATAAAGTGTGAATTCCAAACAAAAAGGCCAACAAAAAAGAATAGTTAGGTAAATATGTGTCGAATGAATAATCAAACAGGGCGAATTTATCTAAACATCTACAAATAATGCATGTGAGAGAGTCTGTACAAAACAATAGCCTTGTCATCGTACGAAATGGTAGAGGTTTCCCATGTTTCTGATATCAAAATGGCAATTTTCATGAATGGAAAGATGGAAAGGATGGCGATATGGTCAGGCACGGCTTAGATTTTTGGGGGGTCAAAGCTCGATAACACTGGTGGTCTTGACGGGCTTGGTCCTACTCCTTCTTGGTCCACCTCCATTTTCTGCACTGCGTTCCCCTCTCCCTTGGTGATGTGTCAGCCTGGACCGTGGTCCAGTACTAGTTGGATCGTTGCGGTGGTAGTGGTCAGATGGTGGTGTATATGTAGACGAAGATGACCACCAGCAGGTTGAGCACGGTCCCGATGATCCCGAGCACGGCCAGGATGCGCTCCTCTCGGTCGTCCCCAGGGTCCTCGGCGTGGGCGTGACAGACATGCCGGCCGTGGGGGACCATGTTTACCATCAGTAAGCCCCACCCCCACAGGATGCTATGCCTACAGATGGGAGGAGAGAGATGAGTGGGATACTGCCATTTACCTGTTGTAAGTCATGTTTATGCTGTACCTTACGTAGAGGTCTCCAATTCTGATGTTAAAAGACAGACAGACACACAGACATGTACAGTCGTTGACTACGTTTCACTTTAGACACGCTGGCATTTCATATTACTCAAGGGATGAAAAAGTTAACGATGAACAAAATCAAGCATGACTTTTTTCTTATGATGACCCATATTTGGGTAACCCTTTCTATGGTTCCAGCATGACAGTGAGAGGTTGAGCAGGGCAGCCCAGGGTCCCTGCTCCTGTCCCTTTCCATGCAACAGCCCCATGTGTTCATTCAACATGATGCCCATGTCAAACTGAACGTTTTATCGTCCAACTCCAGCCTCATCATGGGACGACAGTACTGTGCTACTTTGTTATCGAGAGACCATTCAGGAGGACTGAAGTAGAGAGGACAGATTGTCGTGGGTGTCTATGGAGTGCTCTTACTGATACAGCTTACAATGTGGGCTCCCGTGTGGCGCAGCGGGGCTCCCGAGTGGCGCAGCAGTCTAAGGCACTGAATCTCAGTGCTAGAGGCGTTACTACAGACCCTGGTTCGATTCCAGGCTGTGTCACAACCGGCCATGACTGGGAGTCCCATAGGGTGGCGCACAATTGTACCAGAGTCATCCTGGTTAGGGTTGGGCCGGGGTAGGCCGTCATGGTAAATAAGAATTTGTTCTTAACTGACTTGCCTAGTTAAATAAAGGTTAAATAATACAAATAAAAACAAGAAGGGAGTCCAGGTCAGTTTGTGACAAAACAGAAACAAACTCTCTCCTGTACTGCACTTGTTGGCTTCTCGCTGCACAATACAGGGCCGAACAGAATAAACAATAGAGGAGCCAACAGATGTTGTAGCAGCATTGGGGGCCCCAGTGAGGCCTGGGAGACAGTAATGTCTGCTCTGATGTGACTTAGCCATTCAGCGGTGAAACACGATTATTTCCAACCCAATTAGGGGGAAATACATGTGGCATCTCCTCGCTCCAGGCCCCAGCCAGGGAGTCACTCACTCACACATGGCCCCGGTGAGTCCTCTCCGCGCTGGCCTCTCAGAGGGGGAGGGGAGAAAAGACTGTTCCCTGCCGAATGACGAGAGAGAGAGAGAATTAATAAATTAGAGAGAATGTGAGGAGGGATAGAGAAGGAGAGAAAGGGGAGAAGGAGAGAAAGACAGGGATGAAAAAACGACAGAGTATGATGAAAAGAGATAGTAGATGTGGCGGTCTCAAGCAGCGTTCTCAATAGACACCACACTTGCTCATGATGCAACGGAAACTAACAGGCTACAATGGTTTTAAAGGGTCTCCAGTGGAACATAAACATTTAATGATGCTTTTCCTGCCTACATCCAGATTTTGATTCTCAGATCTGCACTCCACTTTGACTTCTCCAGCTTTATTGGATCTCATCGCAACCTAATTTCAATTTACGTGCAACTGGTAGCCCACTGACTCAATTATTCACTCCATACCCAAAGCCCCAGGTGTAACTGTGAGTCACTGGGTGTTGACAGTGGACCGGGATCTGATGGGATGGTTGGGGATGAGTCTCGGTATGTGCCCTCTAGTCCAGCTTTAGTGTCACTGAGAAAACCCATAGAAAACCCATGTGATGCCTATTTACCTGTAATCAAGGCATTACCAACCCAACAGATATTATCTTCTTCAAATCAAATCAAATCAAATCAAATCAAATTTTATTTGTCACATACACATGGTTAGCAGATGTTAATGCGAGTGTAGCGAAATGCTTGTGCTTCTAGTTCCGACAATGCAGTAATAACAAGTAATCTAACTAACAATTCCAAAACTACTGTCTTGTACACAGTGTAAGGGGATAAAGAATATGTACATAAGGATATATGAATGAGTGATGGTACAGAGCAGCATAGGCAAGATACAGTAGATGGTATCGGGTACAGTATGTACAAATGAGATGAGTATGTAAACAAAGTGGCATAGTATAGTATAAAGTGGCTAGTGATACATGTATTACATAAGGATACCGTCGATGATATAGAGTACAGTATATACGTATGCGTATGAGATGAATAATGTAGGGTAAGTAACATTTATATTCTTCAAGCATCAACCAGTATTGAAATCCATTACGTGTAGATGGTATAAAAAATACTGTCTTTAGGTATATTGGTCCTCATACAGGTTGCCAATATACAGGTTATTCATTTACCCACCACAGCATATGGATTACACTAACCTATTCTATGAGAAGCACATTGAGGTAGATGATAGGAAATTGATGCTCTAGGGGCAAAACCCTCAATGGCCAGACACACAGAGGCATATCCACAATCATCATCAGTAAAAGAGCACGTATAACCCACTTATTTTAAGTCCGTAGCAATGCTCGATCTTAGCCAGTCTGAACACAACACAGGCCGGTTCAGAAAGCAAGTATTAGTGATGGCTCATAGGCTCGCTGAGATTACAAGGCTTCACCCTGCAACATTAATATCATAAGGGATCAGAGCGAGACGCCATCGATGATTAATGCGCGTACATTTGCTCCTTAAAGAGCGCTAGTACAGCGGAGTTAGAGACAGAGAGAACGCTACTGGAGCTACTTCAGTGGAGGAGCCTGGATGGACCTCCATTTGCAGTCCTCATTAGAGTCAGCAGAAAACTATTGCAGGTAAAACAGCGTTCAAATGAGATCAAAATAGCAGCGTGTGCAGCTCAGTTCAGACACTTTCTCTGCTAGAGTCTAATGGAAACCATTTGATCATTTATAGTTCCGAAACCTCTTTAAAGACGACCCCCCCCCCCCCCCCCCCCCTCCGAAATCTCCGAGCTCAGACTCCTCGATTTCTTTAGGCTTTTCTGAAGTCGGTCTACTAATGGACTGTGCATCTGAGCACTTTACATCACCTGTGTAATGGGAAAGGTTTTGAGATATAAAGACAAATGCGTATATTGCGTGTACTCATCTACAGTACCAAGTACCTTGCCCCCCCCCCCTCCCATTTTCACACTGGCAGGTAGAGTTGTAAGGTATCGCCCTCTGTACACTGGGCTCGATAGGGAGCTGGCTATCTTTAAGATCATAAACAACTGCTGCTGGCTTCCAGCCAAACACTTTAAGCACTAAAGAGAGTTTAGAGATAGGTGTTGGCGACATCGGACTGTTCACCTTGGGGAACCATGCAAGCACGCGCACGTACGCGGCAGGGAGAGAACTCCGGGTCACCGCCGCTGAGAGAGAGAGGAGGTCGATAACGGAATGTTCCCAGTTTCACTCAACACTAATTGCCAGTTAAAACAGTAACGCTAATCCCTGTCGCAGAGTAGAGATCCATTCGTACGCAGTTTGTTACTACTATTGTAGTGTTACTGGCAAACAGGAGGAGAGAAATGGTACTGCACACATGATCTAGAAAAACAGTGGTACCACAACATTATATATTTAGGAGTCAGTATCCACCCAGAGGTGTAAATATGAAGGAATAATGAAAGATAGAGCAGTGTAAAAAAAAAAAAGCGAGGTATATTTAGGAGACGTCTTCAAACTGTGGTGTTTGTCCTGGAGTGACCGTTTTTAGGTCTTGTATTGACCTGGTCTGTGCCTTCTGACGTCCATAGATGCTGGAACTTGCTGCCCCATAACAGGATTAAAATAGCTCTCTCCCTCTCTCTCCAATAGAGGGATGCACACACACACACAACTCGTGTGGAGCCGAGTCCTTCAGAAATGGGGCAAAAATAAACCAGAAGCACAACGTACTGACGTTGGATCAGAGTTGTGTTGTCAGGGGAATGCTGCCGGCATGGAGGTATGGTTGGTGAGCATCAGCGGGAGTAATGAGATGCCTCTCTGTTGTTCTTTCGATTGGTGTGTCACTCACGGGCAAACTATGTAGGCTGAGTCTCACTTGAAATGGATGAACACTCCCAAACCGCCTCCTATCATCATGTCAGCCATTACAGCCCGGATACCTGACTAATTTGGGTATTCAACGCTGTTGTTGCTATGTTGTTTAGGCGACACTTGGCACCAACATATTGTTGTCGCCTGACATTTTTGCAATATTCAAAAAGCAGTTGTTCGTTTATGAATCGCTAAATATAGAAAAGTAGCCAAAATTCGATTCAACTGACCATGACTGTGAACGCTTCTCTTGTGGGACGAAACACTAAACTTTGTCAAAGAAAGTTATAGTTCGATACAGTATGTGCATTGAATAAATGATAATGGCATGGTTACAGCCTTGAACACAGAGATAAAAACAGTAGAGATATGCCTAACCCCAGATTTTCTCCCGCTCTATCTTTCATGGGTCTGTCACACATTGTCTCTGGCCTTAAAATAATCATGAGACTTGCATGTTGCACAATGCATATTTTACAGAAGTACACCATATCATGGGCTCATCCTTCTGGCCTGAAATGCTGACCGGCCACACAGTAACAAACAGTAACTTAGAAACTCAGTTTTGACACTTTAACTGAAGAATGCCAATGTGAATAGGTATTGTTTCAATAAATGCATATCAATATGTACTGTATATCTCCAATTGATGCTCAGGGAATGAGTTAGGACAGTTGATGCTCAGGGGGGTGGAAAACAGGAAGCAAAAATCTAATTTATAAAATGCAAATACAATTGAAAGAGCTGCAATTCAATATATTGTCTTATTGAATGCAATTTAGATAACACTGTTATGCCACCCCATATGGAACGACAGATAATGTGGCCATAATGTAATTGTTCTAGGAAGAGTGGGAAGAGTCTGGATGTCTCAGGCAAGTGAAAAAAAGTACATGTACCTCTTAAAGACATAGTGTTGACCTTTCCCCAAAACTAACACTATATTAGAACCCTTACTAAAACAGCACAGACACACTCACATACACACAACAAGATGAGTCACAGAGAGTGATGGGCAGAGGAACCAGACCCTTATGAAGGCCCAGACATACACGGGCCTCGTTATAAGCTCCGATAGACAGGCAGCGTGGGAGGGAAGAGTGGAGCCCGGGGCCAACGGATGACTGTCAGATCGCTTCCCATTCTTTCGCGCATCTTTCGCTTTTTCCCGCTCGGATTAGTGACTAACTATCCTTCCGACCAGAGCATCCGGACTGACACTGGATTCAATTCCTCGCTTCCCATTTTCCAGTGTTATTCCCACTCCCATTCCCATTAGCTTCACCAGTGACCTCTTTTTGGGATCTCTCCTTGATGTTCAAGAGGTGGCAGGTTAATTGTGCCCTTTCCCATTTCCCTCCCTTTCTCTGCAAATTAAATTGACGTTTACTGGAAACACCTAGTGTCTCCTCCAACCAATAAAACTGAGAGATGGTGGCTTAACTGACTTCATCTTATCAAATACAAGTTGATTGTTAGTAATTGAGTGGTGTTTCAGAGAGAGATTGGGGAACACAATGTGAAAAGCAGGGGGATATGCATAGGGTCTTGAAGGCGAAAACAGACCAGAGACCATTCTGCTTCCCTGTGGCATCCAGCTGCATTCTGATTGATCAATCCCTCCTCCCCTGGCTTCTCTGTGAATGAATCTGACTCGTGGGAATGCCCTGTGTAGCCACACATGTCTGGGATGAAAGCCTGTGTTGATAGTGATAGATGGACATGCTTCTCTCTGACATGGGGACATACACCCAGGGGGCCAATTCACACCTGTCAGCCATGCAAAAACATTCAAATTGATGAGGGAATGCAGTACTGACACCAAACAGTTACATGGGAATTTTCAAAGTGGGAAAGTTACAGACCCCCTATTTTGTACATGAATGTCAGACAAATGTGCAACATCACATTACGATCATAATTCTTTATTTTATATTTTTCTAAATGTTTCAAAAGTAAAGATATGGTTTAACAAAAAAACAAATATATATGTCAAAAAGGAGTCTGAAGGTACAGCACAAGTGCAAGCATATGAGCAATATCCTCCAGGATACGCATGCTTCCAAAACTATAGTACATTCTCTGCCTTAAGCGGAGGGCTTTTCAGCACGAAGCTATCTGACCCATATGCCCTATTGAAAACACTGACAGGACTCGCTATTGCTCGCTAATGCTGGAAATAACGTAGTGGACATTCTGGTTTTTGCCCTAGCACTACACAGCTGAATCAAATAATGAAAGCTTAATAATGAGTTGGTTATTTGAACCAGCTGTGTAGTCCTAGGGCAACAACAACAAAAAACGTGCCCCAACAGGTGGCCCCAGGACCGAGTTTGGGAAACCCTGTTTTAGAGCTGGGATGGGCAACTCTGGTCCTCGGGGGTCTGACTGATGTCACACTTTTGCCCCAGCCCCCTTAACTAATCATGATCTTCAGTTTAGAACACAATTTGTTTAAATCAGCTGCCCCCGAAGACTGGAGTTCCCCATCCATGCCTTAGAGTAAACAACAACCTGACCTCTTACCCAGCTCACCTTCTAAACAAGCCCTGTGGGGAAAATATAGCACAACGAATGTGAAAGGAAGTAACCGCCTCATTAATGGAGTCCCATGGGAGCAACGTAGCACTCTTCAACCACATGTTCAGTGACTGTTTCTATGTTTGGCTTTTTATCTATTCAATAAACATTTAGAAGTTGCATCGGATAACATCTTGCTCTCTTTTTCCTCTCATACAGTAGCGACACAATGACACTCGTCATGCACAGACAGACAGGCAGACGCACGCATGCACACATGTATGCACACATGCACATGCTCACACATCTCTGGCTGTAATGAACAGTATGTCAACTAATGACTTGCATACTCACCACACATTGCACCAGGGGGGTAGCCAATATGCCCCTTCTTTTTTGCTATTCCAGTACCCTCTCCATGTCTCCACCTTCTTGCAAAGCTCCTTCTCCACCCCCTCCCTTTCCACCGGCACACTTCTTTCTTCCTGGTCCAGGTCTCTCGCTGTTGGAAAATAGTTCAAAATGTCCTTCTGCAACACAGATTTGTTTGCAGTTAGTCTGTGTTTCACTGAAGCAGTCCTTCTGAAACTCTGATGCTTTTAACTATTGCTTTGGCTTCGCAAGTAGAATGAAGTCCTTAACTTGGCTTTGTATATGGTTCGACTGTTTTTAGTTCAATCTCCAAAACCTCCAGAAGGAAGAGTCCCACCTGGACTGATCTGAGCCTTTCCTCAGGTGTCAAGAACTTCTTTCCACTGTGTCGGTAATGGAACATTGAAGTATGCTTTTCCAACATGCCTGTCGCTATCAATATTTGATAGGAAGTCTTGCTGTTAGAGCTTGATTCCCACTGTCTTTGTCGTGAGACTGTGGACAACGTTTTCCCTCCTCTTCATATAGTCGAAGTCCCATCTTCTGTCCCAGAGGTCGATCTGCTCAGTGTCAGTTCTGCATCAGTCTTCACAAAACATAATCTGATCCTTTGCACTTGTTGTGGACCTTTAGAGAGTCTTCCCGACCCCAAAATGATGTATTATTCAATTCTATCTTTCTATTTCTCTAAATAAGATCTGCTGCTGGTTGGAGCTGTATTCAAGTAGGAGGGGTTTTCCATAGTGACAAAAAAGGCTGGGAATGTAGCCATAACACAAATATGGCCAATGAGAATGGCACTGGATGAGAGGCGGATTGTGAGATAAACAAAAAAGAGAGACCCCTGAAGGAGCTGCTGAACTGACAGCAGAGGAGATAGTGAATGAGCAGGTGAAGGAGGAGATGGAGGAGAAGGGGGAGGGAGGAGGTTGCAGAAAAACATGTGGGGGTGGGATGAAGGGGAGGGGGACAGGTGGGTCAGGTTGCGTGTCTCGCTGTCCTCTGGTCCTCTGTCACACCCATGGATTTCCTCTGAGGACACAAAGTTGTGAGTAACAGCCACAGAATCCCAGATAGGTCTTATATCGCTCTCTCTCTCTCTGAGGCTGTTAAACTTACTCCATGTGCTCATCCATCCGTCACTCTCCCTCTCTTACCCTCGCTCTCTTCTTCGGCCCTTCTCTTGACTTCCCCTCGGTGTCAGCTGGTTGGCTGTCAGACGCCCTGCTTCTCCTCTCACAGGGCCGGATGAGGATTTAAAGCCTGGTGGATAAACCTGCAGTGGAATCCCTTTTTATTACCTGCCCACGTTGTCAGGATCCTCTGAAGGAGTACACACCATCTTTCTGTCCATCACTTTCAGGTTTACAGGTTTGCACCTTTTCACAATTCCACCGTCTGTCTCTCTGTTTCTCTCACTCCTCGTGCGTCTCTGTTATTCGCTGAGCAGTTCTCCCCCCCCCCCTTCTCTCTCTCGCTCTCTCCACTTTGAAGCTCCTAGAACAGCTACTGACTGGCAGTATCCAAAAAACCATTCATAATCCTGCTCTATAAATGACCTGTGTTCCTTGTTATGCACACACCAATGCACAAAAAGATACCAGCACACACTCTGGGGAGACATACATGATGGAGTGTTAGGTTACAGTAGTATATAGTGTGTTTATATATAAAATACAACAAATGACACGAAATATCTGACTCAAAACAACAATTTGAGCACTACTCACAAGGCCGTTACCACAGAACTAGTCTAAGGCTCAAGCAGCAGAATCAGTGCTGCCGTGCTAACAGGTCCCATTTCTGGTATGGCACCAGTATGAGCTTCTGTATTCTCTACAGTCGTCCAGTAACACCGGTGCCAATGTGCCTGGGACTGTGGCCCACTGGCCTCCAGCTCCATAACCATCTGGGCACTGGCACTGACAGCCAGCACACAGGCCGACAGATGGGGAAACATGCTCGCTGGAACCAAGGAGGAGGCATTTACAGTTCTGCCGGTCTCTGCTTATGTTTGGGAGGATTTGTGGAGTTGGTGCCATTAGATTGTTGAAATACAATGAACGGAACAGAACTTATACTGCAACTTTACCTCACGTTCTTTGCTATATGTTCTATATAGGTACAGCAAGTACACACACACACACACACACACACACACACACACACACACACACACACACACACACACACACACACACACACACACACACACACACACACAGAAAAGTGCAAACATACATTATCGCATTATCAGAGATTTAAATGACATGAATGATGGCTTTGTTGCAAGGTGTGACGAATGAAAAGCATTTCCTGTAGCTTAAGCTTTATTGCCAAAAAACTTTTCAATCAACACCGTAGGTGGTGAAACTTCATTTATTTTATTTTTTAAATGTTCTCCGCCAACTGGAGCAAAGCCACCAAATAATTAACTGGAACCATGGTGATGGCGCGTAGGAGAATAACCCTTCCTGTAGGCTGAATGGGCACATTATCTTTCGATTAGCAGAACACAGGGGATAGACGACACTCACTGTGACATAGAAGGGCTAGTGTAATTGGAAAGTGTGTTGGCACTGGAAAGAAACTAAGGCAGTGGGAGGTGGTTGGGGAGGGGGGGCAGTCAGAAGGGAGGCAGTCAGTTCTTATATAATTATTTCCTTCTTTATTTAGGGGAAACTCCCCCATCTTTTTTTTTACCTCGAGAAAATACTGATAAGAACACACACAGATGTGACAGATGTGCGCACACACTCTACTCACCTCTTTCTCCCATTGCCGGATATCCTTGGGTCTGACTTAACCCATAATCAAGCAGCAGGTGGTTGCTAAGCATCTGCCTCGGTGGAGACCCCTGCTGCATCACAGCCAGCCTGCTGAAGACAATTCAGATGAGTAAAAAGTAAGAGAAAGGAACGAGGGATGACCGGTGAGGGATGGGCTGTTTTAAAGCATTCCGCGTGCTATACTTTAGTTGTTTAGGAACGGACTCCGGAGACGTTACATAATATATGCAGGCTGTCATGGCTGTAAGGTCAAGTAATGTCATATTGACGCGCACCCTATGCAGACTATTATGATGGAGCATTCAAATGTTGTGCTGTCCCAGGTATACTCTCGTTCGCATATCCCTCAGAAAACAACTTGACAACAAGAATCATTCTCCTAAAGCAATACGGTCTGAGTCATGCACTCTGGTGCCTCTGAAGGTAGAGAGACAGGCAGCAGCACCCCTCTCCATGAGTGACTCTGTGGGGATGTGACGGAAGAGGAAGTACAGCTAAGAAAATGTTGACGCTGTAGGGACCTCTCTTTACAAGCATTCTACAGTAGGCTTAGAGAACCTACAGAGGGTGGAAATCAGGAGACAAATACCCCAAAACAACATTAGGGAGCTACAGTATATCAGGTCATTCCACGAATAGAGTACATTTTTGATAGTGTGACTTGGTACTCATTCAAGGGTTTTTCTTTATTTTTTACTATTTTCTACATTGTGGAATACCGGTGAAGACATGATAACTATGAAATAACACATGGAATCATGTTGTAACCCGAAAAGTGTTAAATCATAATGTATTTCTTCAAATAGCCACCCTTTGCCTTGATGACAGCTTTGCACACTCTTGGCATTCTCACAACCAGCTTCATGAGGTAGTCACCTGGAATGCATTTCAATTAACAGGGGTGCCTTCTTAAAAGTTCATTTGTGGAATTTCTTTCCTTCTTAATGCGTTTGAGCCAAAATCAACCATAATTCCCCTTGTGACAGGGGGAATGGAAGCTCATTGTGTGCAACAGGGAGGGGCAATTGAGTGCAAGCTTCACCAAAAAAAAACCGTTGTAAAAATTATTGTAAAAAATTTTTATTCCCGACACGCTCTGTTTTCAACCACAAGACACCAGAAAATTGACAAAAAGAGTAGGATCAGCTCATCTGCTTTTACGCTATGGTTTGACTGTTATAGGTTTAATGTTCCTTTGGAAAAAGCAATAGTTTCAGCGTATTAAAATAAGAGTTCAGTTCACATAACAGGGTTGACCTTAATATGAGGGACAGTGAATGAATCACTAATCCCATGAAATAAATAATCATCTTCAGAAATGACATTGTCGAAGCAAAAACATGACAACCCACTGTGCACACACTTTGTTGAATAAACGTTGTTTCCTTGTCATTTCAATGAAATGATATTGAACCAACGTGGAATAGACGTTGAATTGATGTCTGTGCCCAATGGGTAAGGTTTTACAATGATGGTGAAAACTTGAAGAAACGTTGGCGTTAAGTGGGTTGGAATCTTCCTTGGTGTTGACGAGGAATGTGTAAAAATGCTGCTTTTTGGCACTTAACAATTCTTTATTCATATAAAACATCTGACATTGAATTTCTACTTAAAATATCTAAGGGAGGTAAAAATGTACTCTATTCTGTGGAACGACCGATGTGTCATATTAATGTTAGAGGTAACAAGACCTCAAAGTAGCACAATTTCCACATAATTCCACAGTAGAGAAGTGCAAATTCCCAAGAGGCAATTTTGTTCCATTTTTGACCACTTCTATTCTAAGCTGTGCACGTAGATCAAGTTCTAGCATAAATTAAATCAATATACTAATATTTATGAAAAGCCATAGAGTAGGAAAAAAAACTTCCTGGGGTTTGTGTAGCTCGAGGCTACCACCCACATCCCAACACACACCGTGACCTGTACACAAACCATGTGCTGTATGCAAACAGACCCACACAAATGCACGCCGCATGCACAATCTCAAACTCACTCATGCACAATTACCATCTGCATCATTAGCCCTATCAAGCCTGTTGCCCATTGAAAATCTCCTCGAGCAAAATGCTGCTCAGTTCTCCCAGTTTGCGACAATAAAAATCCCTGTTTCAACAGGACGAGGAAGGAGAGATATGCTAAACTAATTAAAGCGCTCACGTGGAACAGAAGACCGAGACCGGGGGAATAAAGAATGAAGCAGTCTGTGCATACCAATAGTGGAGTGGGTGTGTGTACACCTTAGAGACTCATGGAACTCCATGCTACGTACATTTGCTCACAGTTCAACCCACTTCATCTTCACCATAGTTCATACAGCTAGCTGGATCTGGAGTCAATGGAGATCGCATAGGTCCAAGACGGCCAATAAAAGTTACCGTTGTTGCAGGGGCCTTTTTTTAGTCATGGTAGAAGTGAAAGGTAATGTGAATGTAACTGACTTAATGATATCATTACACAAAGAAATGTCAACGTGCTACTGCAATGCTAGTACTGATGACTATCCTATCAAATGGCCCATTGGCCTCCATCCTATCAATCAGATCAAAGGCCTGCTTTGCTCCACTGATTGTTAGCCATTTAATGATGGAGCCTGCAGCGATATAAGCTATATACAGTAGGATATCACAGGGTAATTCACTATTTCCACCACCGTCTTCATTAGCACATTTCCACGGCCCCAGGGAATGTGGCGTCTTACAGGCAGAGTACTGGGCAGGCCGGGGAAGCTCCCAGGCGTGAAACAGCCAGTGACTAAGATAACCAAGCTAATTTTGATTGCTCAGGTTAATATCGAGAGATGGGGGGTGTTTGGGTGATTATGATTATAGTTGGAGTCTAAGCTAATCAGAGTTACATTAGAGGTTTGACAATAACATCTCTCTCATTTCCCTGGCCAGTGGTTACAGCTCTCCAGTTCCCCTAGCTAACCCTCATCAACCCCCAGGGGGGCTATTCCCACCACGCATGGGATTGTGGCAACCATGAGATTAGAGGTTCTTCCTCTCTAATTTCCAAATTTAGTCCAATGTCAGTCACATGTCACATCAAAGGGGAACTGGGATGTCTCTAAGGCTTATACTTAGGTTTGGCTCTTAGGTTTTTTAAAGCTGCAAAAACTTGATAACCATAGTGTGCCAGGCTGAGGCCCTCCCTATCTACACTGAGTGTACAAAACATTAGGAACACCTTCCTAATATTGACACCCTTTTGCCCTCAGAACAGTCTCAATTTATTGGGGCGTGGACTACAAGGTGTCAAAAGCGTTCCACAGGGATGCTGGCCCATGTTGACTCCAATGCTTCCCACAGTTGTGTCAAGTTGGCTGGATGTCCTTTGGGTGTTCGACCATTCTTAGTACACATGGGAAGCTGTGTTGCAGTTCTTGACACTGAAACCAGTGCGCCTGGCACCTACTACCATACCCCGTTCAATGGCACTTAAATATTTTGTCTTGCCCATTCAACCTCTGAATGACACACACACAATCCATGTCTCAATTGTCTCAAGGCTTAACAATCCATCTTTAACTTTCATCTACACTGATTGAAGTGGATTTAACATGTAACATCAATAAGGGATCGTAGTTGTCACCTGGATTCACCTGGTCAGTCTGTCATGGAAAGAGTTCCTGATGTTTTGTACACTCAGTGTATTTGGACACACTCAGTGTCTAAGCATCTGAACAAGTCCTAGAGGGAAACTATGAGAGGCCATGTGATTGTGAGCTGGGTTGAGACGGTATCTACCCACTCCCCAACGTAGATTTTCACATGCTGTTTTTGTTTCATGGGTATTTATCTTATATTAAATTGTCTCCCTGCAATATGTATTTATAATTTCTCTGAAGCCTAGGCATTCAACAGCCTAGTTTCACATTAAAGGAAAAATCCACTCAAAAAGTCTTGATATTTTTTATTTAATTAGGCAACTGTTGATACAGTCACAAAATGTTTTGCATGTCAGAAGTCAAATCTTCAAGATTTCAAGGATTTTCAAGAAGCAAAGTGTCACTTGCCACATCATCATCACGATAGTGATACGGTTTGCGTTATATGATGTATTTTGCTTCATTGTGCAAAATGCAATATATCGACTCTGCCAAAAACATACAGTAGGCTAAAACAATTACAGTATTTCAGATTGCTGTCTCACTTGTCACTACTGGTGAAACAGCTTCTTTATCAAGCATGAACAATTAGAAAGAATACAATCAGAAACTTGTCCTTTGCCTCAATTAGTTTGTATATCTGAACCATTGCTGCCACCTAGTGGCTATTTGAATATCCTTCACCTCCGCACATTCTCAAATTGTTCTCCTATTTCAAATTCCTTAGCACCAAATCAATGGTGTACATGCTGCAGCTTCAGAGTTTTCAATACATTTTGGTTACAGCCTGTCTCTCAGTCTTGTCATTGTTTACCTAAAAACAACATTTGGTCTGCAAAACAAATCTTTCCTTATCTTCTCATTAACACTTCCTTTTCCACTCCTTATTTCTTTCAGGTAACAGAGCCAGTGAATATGCAGTACTGCCTATAGCCCTCCCCAGCTGCACAGGTGTTGAGTCCAGGAGGGACATGGAGGCATCCTTGGAATCATTGGGACAATGCTCCACCTTTTGGTGGTGGTGTTTGTGTATGTTTACACTACAGTGTACCAAGCATCATGACAGGAAGAACTGCTGCCCTTAATTGCATAGATTGATTACTTAGCCACACGCAAAGTACACGCACAAGTAGCGGATAGCTCGCTTCAATAGCTTATCCCCGACACGTATCACCCCATATATTAAGCAGGGGTTAAGCAATATAATATTTGTGATCACTGCAGGACATGATAGCATACGTGTTGCAAATCATAAAGGTCCACTGAGAAAGAAAACATATGATGGGTGGCAGGTAGCATAGGGGTTAAGAGCATTGGGTCAGAAACCAAATGGTTGCAGGTTTGAATCCCTTACCTGACTAGGTGAAAAATCTGTTGATGTGCCCTTGAGCAAAGCACTTAATGACTACATACTGTTTTACCCACTTTACATGCATATACTGTATTCTAGTCAAGGCTCATCCTATGCATGTCTAGCTACTGATGTACACACATTTTCTATTCATATACTGTCCATAATGTCTATACATGTAACGGTTCTCTTGAGTTGAAGGAGAGGCGGACCAAAATACAGCCTGGTTTCTATTCATGGTTCTTTAATAAAGACTCTACACATGCATAAACGTGTGAAAACCTAAAACAGCCCTATCTGGTGCAAACACAGAAACAGGAACAATCACCCACAAAACCCAACACCAAACAGGCTACCTAAATATGGTTCCCAATCAGAGACAATGACTAACACCTGCCTCTGATTGAGAACCATATCAGGCCAAACATAGAAATAGACAAACTAGACATGTAACATAGAATGCCCACTCAGATCACACCCTGACCAAACAAAACATAGAAACATACAAAGCAAACTATGGTCAGGGTGTGACAATACACACCATCATATACATATTTATTTATATTCCTGGACTCTGACATTGCTTGTCCTGATATTTTTTAATTCCTTTCTTTTTTGTTTTTTGGGATTTGTGTGTATTGTTTTGTATTGTTAGGTATTGCTGCACTTTTTGGTAGAAACACAAGCATTTCGCTGCACCTGACATAACATCTGCAAAATATGTGTATGTGACCAATTACATTTTATTTTATTTTATCGTAATTGCTCCTGTAAATCGCTCTGGGTAAGAGGATCTGCTAAATGACTAAAATGAATCAATCAATTGCTTATTGTATCTTATCGGAAATATTTGAGTGTGCTGTTGCAAATTGTATTATTGTCAAACGTCCTGCCTCGAGGATGCTCGTAGCCTAGATACAGGCATACTCTTCTGTAGGCTGAAGTGGTCACCCCTCTATTTCCATTTCTATGCACGGGTCCGACACATATCTGATTGGCTGTGCTGTTCTCATATCTTACAACTCCTATCCAATTGGCTCAAAGTTTTTAAACCGAACTTTAAACCAGTTTATTTTCTATTTGAGAAGGGGAGCATCTTGCCTATTAATTGCATTTGCAAAAACAGGCAAAACGAAGACATATGTTGTCTAATTTTATATGATTTTGTTTTGGCTCACTCATTGCATAAAATGTGTTGGATTTTTTAGTATCAACATTTTATTTTTGTTTTAAAAATTTCCTGGAAATTCCGTTGCTCTTGGATTTTTTTATAGGGTCGATGTGTAACGCAGAAGAGACCTCTAAAGATGTCAAGCAGGAGATATGCTAACTTATTCGTTCTTGGAGTGGCATTTATTTTCTTTCTTACATTTTCGAAATTATATGGGACACTAGTGAGGCGTTCAACCCATAAAAGAGTGCACGAGACGCAGCGGAGAACTGCGAGCAGGTACCACCATACGACCGTTAATTATCAAGTTTATCACACTCAGCGGAGGATGCCAACGACTTCAAAACCCACATTAAAACAGAAACAGTTCCATTTTAATGGAAAGAAACACTGGAAATACGCAACTAATGTGACACTACAGTTAAACGGGTGAGTAGCCTAGTGATAAATGTGTGATTTAAAAATGGTAGTACAGCCTTCAACTCCGGACCCCAACAGTCAAAAGCAGGTGGTTTACAATAGCTACATAATGTAGCCTATAGTATACATAATCAGTCCATGTTTCCGTGTCCTTTGTCATTTGATAGCTTCATGAACATTTTGATTAAGATAGTAAACATTTGGGGGTTTATTATTTTGTCTAATAGCTTGTCAATTATTGTCCCATGGAAAATCATACTACAGAACAGAATGCTTTAAAGTAAAAAACAAAAAAATTCCTGATCGGTAGCCTATTTAAAGCTATCTGTTTAAATTATCCATCAAAGTGGTAGACCACAATCCAATGTGAATGTTTTTACATCCCAAAAATGTACACAGGTATGTATGCTTGCACTAGTCCCTCTTGGAATGTGTGAAATTCTTCTATTTGACGCAAGAGTTATCAATGTATACGGTGACCAACTGCACATTTGTTTCAAGTGCATGACAACAAGTGATAAATGGACCCAAAGTCAAATCACACCGGGCTGGGAAATGGCACTTCATGCACAACAAACATTTAATGGAGTTTGGCACTTTCTGAACTTTGGCCAGATTAGAGACTCGACACATTTATCATCCGGTGAAGTATTCCCCTGACCCGCAGAGGAAATGTTGATCATTAAAGCTAGGGGAGGAATTTTGATTATCCCATTGCATTGGCACATTACAGTACTTCTGGTCATGAGCGTAGAACCGTGTACAAGCTCTCTAAGCAATGAATAGGATGAATCATTACTTCCCTTTTTCCAGACCGCCTAATTTGGATGATTTGAATGCCTCAACTCATGTTTTCATGTAGTGAAAAAACATTTCACTAATTGAGGTAAATTAGTTGTGTGTACTAGTATCACCAACAGGCCATTTCTCTTTGTGGGCCACAACAGTCCCACTCTGCTCTATTTAGCCCCAATGCACAGAAGGAGCCTGAATGAATGTCCAAAATAAACACTGTCGTTGTTCCGCTCTGGGGTGAGGGTGCAGGCTGGGCCCGAGGGGGTAAATGGGAGAACTTTCACAGTCACTGGAGGGTGGACGAGGGGAGTTTGCGTTCAGGTTAGTCACGCTAGCCGGCCACAGAGTGGCGGTTCAGCAGTTCAACCCAGGCTTAGGGGATTGAACAGAGCGACAGACCCTCCCCAGAAACTGGCATCGCTTCAAAGCCTCTTTGATGAGGATCTTTAGCAGCCCACGTCATTTAAAAGAGGGTCACATATATTATTGATCTGCTCTAAGGGGGTGAAGTGGAGGGAAGTGGGAAGAAATTCCTGAACTCTGCTAGAACACGAGCATGGATTGACTTGGCGGAGCTGCAGTGAGCCCATAGTGTGTGACTGTAACTAAGGCTCTCTTTGTGTGGGTCTTTTTTATTCACAGCCACAGAGCTCCTCTGAAACATTGCAGTGTTATGAGGTGCTCGTACTGTACGGCAGGCTATAGGCACTAACACAGCACATGCCGCAATACAGAAGCTCTCGGGACTCTCTCGAGTTCGAGAACATTAGTCCCGCTCCAGAGCAGAGAGACACTAGAACTAAGGAGTCATCATTCAGTCTGAGCCTTTTAGAATAACTCCTCTAAGATTAGAGGATAGAAAGCCCAAGTCTAAGAGTCAGGCACTTCAGAATCAGTGCTCAGTCGCCAGACGAAAACGGTCAAGATCGAAAGATGGATGGCCTGTGGCAGTGGACGGGAGCAGTGTGAGTATGCAGGCTTTTAATGGGGGTGGCTCCTCCGGCCAGACGACAGGTCCCACTTAGTTCTGTAAGCACAGGGCCTGGGGATTCTTCTACTTTATTAGAGCAGTGTCAGCACTGCATTAAGATCCGACTAGAGACAAAACAGGCAGTCATTTTCCATAATCACCACCGCTGACAACTCCCTATTTGGAATGAAACCCCCCCCCCCCCCCTCGTCTCAGTGGTTTCTGACTAACACCCGTCTTCATAGTTGGAAGAACCCGGGTGGAGTTAAGTTCAACACCTGCACTGAAGGGAACTGTCAGTCAGAGATGCTATGCCTACCACAGTCATGTTTAGGTGTTTGGGTTTGGTTAGGAAGTTTGCAAATATTTTGTTGAGATCGGATGTTGCTGGTCAATTAAAAAATCCTTCATGATGGTGTCCAAACTGAAAGATCAGCAATTTAGCGGTGATGTTTGAGTAATTCCGGCGCAACAATGGTGTGGTAAAGTCTGTTTTGGCAGTGACATCTGCTGAATTAGCCTCCAACTTGGCCTGGGGTTAAAGGTTATTCCCAGTCTCCCAGACAGGCTCACCTTCCTCTGGGTCAGTTCACTGCTGGGTTTGAATAGGGGCCCTACCTCTGCTCCTTTGCAGACCCCCAGTCAGTCCCTGTTGGAAGAAGCTCCTGGCCCACTATTTGCAAACACACAATAAAGCCAGGAAAAGGGGCCCTACCTCTGCTCCTTTGCAGACCCCCAGTCAGTCCCTGTTGGAAGAGGCTCCTGGCCCACTATTTGCAAACACACAATAAAGCCAGGAAACTGTAACTAATTATCAAATCCCACAAAGGCGGTATAAGGGCAGCTCGGTGGCGTGGGTCGCGCTGAGCTGTCACTTTGAAGTGGGAGTCGTCACCCTTGCTTGTGTTGGCGTGCTAATTGCCTCTTCTCCCAGAAGCCCCCTGGATAAACAGGCGGGTGCCCCAGAAACGAGACGCTGTGGAGGACCCTTAATCCGGTTTTGTTTACCCAATCTGTGAAAGAGAGTGGCCAAGCGGCTGGTCCAGAGACAGACATATGGCCAGACCAGTGTGGGAACACAATATCTGTCATCCATTGTGCACGGGACGGACAGATACCCTTCTCACCCAGGGCAACCACACCATGGCCCCTCATTCATATTCATAGCTCCTGTTTTAAACACCCTGAATCTATTACGTCCAAAGGCAAGTGTAAAGACAAGGAGGTATTCATTGTTTCACACTGAAGCAACAGTACATTTCTGGGGGCCCAAGTAGTTTTTTATGAATATCCAGGGAGTTGTGAAAATGGGACCGTGTTTAGATCCTTTTGTGATCAAATTAAGTGATTTATTTTTGTATTCATGACCTTGAACTGTTATAAAGCAGTAGTGTCTGTGATTTTTGAGTATGTGGGGTTCCTGTCTTTAAGCATAATCTTAATTTATGACAGCCTAAACTATGTACTGTGATAACGTTTGCCAAGGGCGGACTTGCCATTGGCATTTTGGCAAATGCCAGATGGGTTGGTCCATTTTTAGCCTAGTAGGCCTGTCTAACTTGGAATTTCTGTGCAAAACTATTGTTATCTGGCTAATAATGGTAGCCTCAAGGAACAACATGGGCTGTTGTGGTGCCCTTGAGGGGAAAAAAGAGCCCGTGTGGGGGCCTCAAGGGAAAAATGGTCCAGTGTTAGAAATGCCAGGGGCAATTTTTGGTCCTAGTCCACCCCTGACTGCTGCAATGATCTCATCCTGCTCAGATTCCTGTAGACACAGCTATCTTTAACATGCTGTCTGTCTCCCATGCTCTCTGCAGGCCTAATGTATGTGGAAACAGGTGCTGCCACGGATGGACCGTTTCACCCAAGACTCAGAAATGCACCAAACGTAAGTTTTTCATCTTTACTGACCTTTTTCCATAGCAGGACAGTCAGCCCTTCCATTATGTGTAATGTTGTTCCACATTGTTGTGGAAATATGATATAAAGATCTTGTCATACCGTATCATGGAATATCATGAATAGCCAAGTCTATTTTTTTTTTTGTATTTTTTTTATACTTTAGTTTATTTAGTAAATATTTTCTTAACTCTATTCCTTGAACTGCATTGTTGGTTAAAGGCTTCTAAGTAAGCATTTCACAGTAAGGTCTGCTGCGCCTGGTGTATTCGGCGCATGTGACAAATACAATTTGAAGGCATGATTCAGTTTTTTTTCTTGCAAGAAGCCGCCTTATACAGTAGGGATGGCTGTCCTTATACCACCATGACAGCCAGAGGTGTCATGCCCATAGGGGGCACGGGGGCACGTGTCCCTGTATAATACTACTAGCCACCTAGCAAGTTTATGAAGTTGGCTTTAGCTAGCCAAGATTTGGAGCCTATCTCCCAACCTCATAACTAGCTACCAAGCTGTCAATCAGGCAGCTGTGTACCAGGCTGTCAATCAAGTTAGAGTAGCTAGCTTGTCTATACCCATCTTAGCTTGCATGCCTGCTGGTAAGGTTGGTAGACTTTAAACTAAATATACTGACTACCATTCATTATTTTATCCAGATTTTATCAGAGATGAAGAGAAGCATATTTTTTGGATTCTTAAAAATAAAAGAAAAAGACATTTCAGGCCTAGCCCCCCTCCATACCACCCCCCAGCCACCCTCATTTACTTTGTGCCCCCTCAGATATTTGGGCTATATGGCGCCAATGATGACAGTCCCTATCATGGTACTTGTGAATGGTCTATTCCCAGTACTGTATATAGACTGCAAGCTGTTAATAGTTGGTTTAATAAGGAGCGAGAGACCATCAATCAGGCTCTATAGGACAATGGAATGTTCTCTCCACCCAGCTGGAAGTTGTAATGTCACATCCAACATCAGCAGTACCCAGTCCAATCTGTGTTTTCACTCAGTCTGAAATCATACACGCTCCAGATGTCTTTATATCATCATTTTCTGATTATGGTGGATGTGTGGATGGCAAATATGAATGCCGGTCAAGACCTACACAGTTTACAGATATAATATCTTACATTTTACCTTTTTAAACCTCAAATACACTACAATTTACATTCCCACTGGAAAATTCTCTGCAACAACAGATTGATCAAATGTAAAATAGGACACCTGTAGGCTTACAGGGTGTAGCAAAAAGTGTCCGGTATCGATGTGTTTCGATAGGTTATAAAAGTGAATATGTCATGTGTGTTGAGCACCTCTGGTCTTAGAGAGCCTGTCTTAGGCTGCATCGACACAGGCAGACCAATTCTGATATTTTTTTTCACTAATTTGGTCTTTTGACCAATCACATCAGCTCTGAAAAAGATCTGATGTGATTGGTCAAAAGACCAATTAGTGGGAGGAGAAAAAAAACTGAATTGGGCTGCCTGTGTAAACACAGCCATAGTGGTCTGTGATGGTGGCCAAACCTGGATTTGACCCTGGACCAGCAAGCCTTTAGCTAAACCCCTGACAGGCCTGGGCCAATATTCTTAAAGTGTCTCAGAGTAAGAGTGCTGATCTATGATGTAGATACCCCCCTGTCCATATAATCAGGAACTAAAAGGCAGAACTGATTCTAGATCAGCAATGTAACTCTGAGACGGTTTATGAATACAGGCCCTGCTTTGTCTACACACCATGCTGTACACTGAGAAGAGGTCAGGACCTTTGAAGAAAGGAAGAGCTCCTATTCATGTCCGTCGCCAACATCTCTGTGGTGTTATCATTATCACCTCCATAAGCCTTGTTTACAGGGATTTGAACACCTTTACTTGATCCAACCACTTGACCCAGAGGATTTAAAGGGCCAGTGTCATGTCAAAACAACCTGGCTCAGCATTTCTGCAAAGCACAGCTCTGCACTCTGTCAGGAAGCCCAGACTCACTGTGGATCTCACACAGTCACACACGTTCATTCACGCACGCACACACACAGGCGCAAGCACACACAAAAATAAACACCCATACTTCCTTTCCCCCTCTGAGGTTTAGTGATGCAAGATAATAGCCACACTGAGAAGGAAACTCTGAATCTAGGCCTAAATCTGCTTCCACTTCAATCAGATCAAGCGTTCACCGGCGATAGCCGACACCCACATAGCTGATGTTTTGTCATTGTCGGAGGTGGAACTGCGTTGGAGCTGTCAAATCGGTGAGCAGCTGCTCTTCTGATCATTGTTCTGAAACAACACCTGTCTCACTCGCGTTACAAGTTCAGAACGAGAAAGTGTAGGCCTAGTCTATATAGAAATATGAGTCTCAAATTGAAAATCATGAAACTAAATAATTAGGGTTTCTATCATCCTAATGGAGGTGTAGATACATCTCACATTCCAGTGTTCCATCTTGTAAACAAGACTGCATGGGATTTCTTTTAATGCGACTCAGTGCAGCCAATAGCAATGTCGGCATTAGGTATAACACCAGCAGCCGCTTGTGCATTTGACAGCCCTTACGCAGTTCCACCGTCAAAACCACTGATCTGATTTGAATAGAGCCCTTCGTTAGATTCAGTCCACTGTGCACTTTGAGTCTCACTTCTGTTTGAGCACATTGTGTTAGCCTTCATGTGAAAAAATCCATGGAGAAAAAGTGTTTCCGTGTACAACTCCCGAAACAATGTCAGTAAGCGGTGCCCATCGCTATTCATGGAGGCGGCCAGGAGATTTGTGGTAAGCTGCTGGGTTTGGGATACGCTGTTGTTGTCTGTGGCCAATGGGCCATTACTGGAGCCCTCCAGGGGGTTCGGCCCTGGCACAATGACGCCCAGCCAGGGATGATGGGAGAAATCAAGAGCTAGGGGCCAGGGTTGGGGGCCTGGAGGAGCACGGAGCCCATCAACTTTGCATTGTGTATGCATGAATGCCCCCTCCCTGTATCCAGGACCATGGCTCTCTCCCTCCTCTCCCCTTTTCATTTCTTAGTGAGTGAAATCTTGACATTCACCATTGGCTGTTTTCCTTGTTAAGTTACAATGCACATTAAGCTGTTTGTGCTACTGAGTTTTTATTGAGATTGTGCTGAGGTTGTGCTGGACAAACCAGCTATCCTCTTACGCTTGAGTTTCTGCTCTCTCAACCACAGTCCACTATTCTGGTTTAATGAACATTCTCCTCCTCTCTCTCCCCTCACTTGAAGCAAGGTGCCTTCCACGCTGCCACAACGGAGCCGTGTGCAGGCAGCCCAACATCTGTGAATGCAGAACGGGCTTCTATGGGGCCCGCTGTGAGTTTGCAAGCGTGACCTATGGCCTCGTAGGCCTTCCCTGGGCCTTACTGCGCCCCACCAGCCCCATGGTCAGCACCACCACCTCAGGACTAAGCATCACCCTCCCACCTACCACTAGCCTCTCACCAACCATCACCCTCCCACCAACCACCGTCATCCCCACCACCACCACCCCAGTTTCCGCAGAGACCACAGCTGCATGGAGGACAGCGGGGACACCAGCCAGCACCACCAACCCAGAGACCAAGAAATATTACGCTGTGCGCTGGCAACCTCTTACGTGAGTTTCTGACTTCTCTTTACTGTGCACTGCCTTGATTTACTGCATCACCAGCTTGTGCCATTTAGTCCCTTCTCTACTCCTCCATTTCCTCCTCCTCTCAGTTTGCTGGCTTTGAAGTGCCAGTCTCCAGTCAAAGGCCTGGGTTAGCCCAGCATGTGGGCCACAGGTGCAGTGTGTCTGTGGCGCTTAGTGTGGTCCACCTGATGCAGCGCAGGTGTTAGAATCAGGGCACCTTTCCAATTTTTTTATTTTTTTTATTTAAACTTTATTTAACCAGGTAGGCAAGTTGAGAACAAGTTCTCATTTACAATTGCGACCTGGCCAAGAAAAGCAAAGCAGTTCGACACATACAACAACACAGAGTTACACTCGGAGTAAAACAAACATACAGTCAATAATACATTAGAAAAATAAGTCTATATACAATGTGAGCAAATGAGGTGAGATAAGGGAGGTAAAGGCAAAAAAAGGCTATGGTGGCGAAGTAAATACAATATAGCAAGTAAAACACTGGAATGGTAGATTTGCAGTGGAATAATGTGCAAGGTAGAGATATAAATAATGGGGTGCAAAGGAGCAAAATAAATAAATAAATACAGTAGGGGGAGAGGTAGTTGTTTGGGCAAAATTATAGATGGGCTATGTCCAGGTGCAGTAATCCGTGAGCTGCTCTGACAGCTGGTGCTTAAAGTTAGTGAGGGAGATAAGTGTTTCCAGTTTCAGAGATTTTTGTAGTTCGTTCCAGTCATTGGCAGCAGAGAACTGGAAGGAGAGGCGGCCAAAGGAAGAATTGGTTTTGGGGGTGACCAGAGAGATACTGTATACCTGCTGGAGCGCATGCTACAGGTGGGTGCTGCTATGGTGACCAGTGAGCTGAGATAAGGGGGGACTTTACCTAGCAGGGTCTTGTAGATGACCTGGAGCCAGTGGGTTTGGTGACGAGTATGAAGTGAGGGCCAGCCAACGAGAGCGTACAGGTCGCAGTGGTGGGTAGTATATGGGGCTTTGGTGACAAAACGGATGGCACTGTGATAGACTGCATCCAATTTATTGAGTAGTGTATTTTGGAGGCTATTTTGTAAATGACACCGCCGAAGTCGAGGATCGGTAGGATGGTCAGTTTTACGAGGGTATGTTTGGCAGCATGAGTGAAGGATGCTTCTTTTGCGAAATAGAAAGCCAATTCTAGATTTAACTTTGGATTGGAGATGTTTGCTGTGAGTCTGGAAGGAGAATTTACAGTCTAACCAGACACCTATGTATTTGTAGTTGTCCACGTTTTCTAAGTCAGAACCGTCCAGAGTAGTGATGGTGGACGGGTGGGCAGGTGCACGCAGCGATCGGTTGAAGAGTGGCACCTTTCCAAATGATTGAGAGGGTTGGCGCAGTGCCAGCCCAGGGGTTTATATAGAGTACAGTTAAGCAATAAGGCACGAGGGGGTGTGGTATATGGCCAATATACCACGGATAAGGGCTGTTCTTACTCCCGACACATCGGAGTGCCTGGATACAGCCTAAGCCGTGGTATATTGGCCATATACCACAAACCCCTGAGGTGCCTTATTGCTATTATAAACTGGTTACTAAAGTAATTAGAGCAGTAAAAAGAAACGTCATAGCCATTGTATACGGTCTCATATACCACAGCTGTCAGCCAATCAGCATTCAGGGCTGGAACCACCCAGTTTATAATATGAAATATAAGTTGAGAAAAATATGAAGACTTATCGCTTTGTGCTGTCGACCAGATTACATTTTATTCATCATAAATATTTATTTTGGCAGCTAATTGAAACTTTAGTTAACAAATAAAAATCCCACACTTAATCCAGTTGTGACAATATTTTGTAGCCTCAACTGATAGAAAGGTAACCCTTTAGTTTGCGGAATGGGAAAGCAGCCTTCCATTACAATTAACAACTTAATTTACAATTAAGGTGTAGTTACCCATGATAGTCAGCAGGTGGAACTGTTCTCCAAATAAAATCTACTGTAAATCAAAGTGGAACTAATACTGTACTGCAAATGGAGCAGCTGTGTGTGTGTGTGTGTGTGTGTGTGTGTGTGTGTGTGTGTGTGTGTGTGTGTGTGTGTGTGTGTGTGTGTGTGTGTGTGTGTGTGTGTGTGTGTGTGTTCTTGTTCATAGTAAAGAGATTTGGTTTCTACAACCTAGTATTTTATTTTCAAAACCATTAATTATGCAGACAAAGGTCAAAATGAGTGATGGAAAGACACCAAACAGCCCTTGAAGGCATGCAGTAGGATTGCCTGTGAAAGAAATACATCTTTATGCTCTGAAATGAAAAATAAAGCTTTTAGTCTCCATAAGTCTTTTGCCAAAATTAGAAAGTCATTGGTGTATGACTGCTGTTGGAAACTTTAATGTTCGTCATTCATATAATAGTTCAGGGGTTCTTCAACTTTTTCAGCCTGGGACCCAAATTAATCTGTGTTTTCCTGGGACCCATGCTCATGAAAACATGCCACCTTTTTTTATTAGTGGCCCCTCTTGCCAGCATTTTGCGATGGGACGTAGAGACAAAATTGCAGTTTTAAAGCAAGTTCCATGAAATACTACAGATTTTTCCATGGGGCAGAAAGAAATCTTTGCAGATTTAAAGCTAATTTCCTGCAATTCAAATTGTACACATTTATGCCATGTTAATATGATATGAGTGAAAGTGACTAACAAAATCTATGGCTAGACTAACTTAACATTCTAAATAAACATTGTTAGCTTACAACGCTAATTGGAGTGACTGTCTGTGACTGGCACAACCAAATGTCCGAAATTACACCTTGTGTATTCTAATATTCTAACTCTCAAAAGTAATTTACACTGACGTGTCACGACCCACTTTGGGTTCATGTGCCTCGTCAGCGTCGTCTTGTAGCATTGTTGAAGTTGGTTAAAAAGACATCAATTCCCATGTTATTTAATGTATACAATACTGCAATTTTAGTTATTTCACGTGTACACCATATTGCCTTGTGTAGTGATTCAATTACTGTACTGAGGCCAGTCACTTGAAGTCAGGTTTTTATATATTTGAGGAGCATTGTCTAGCTGTGTACAGGCTCCAGTACCAGTCAAACGTTTGGACACACCTACTCATTCCAGGGTTTTTTCTTTATTTTTACTATTTTCTACATTGTAGAATAATAGTGAAGACATCAAAACTATGAAATAACACATATGGAATCATGTAGTGTTAAACAAATCAAAATATATGTTATGTTTGAGATTCTTCAAAAGGAGCCACCCTTTGCCTTGATGGCAGCTTTGCACACGCTTGGCATTCTCTCAACCAGCTGTTTTCCAACAGTCTTGAAGGAGTTCCCACAAATGCAGAGCATTTGTTGGCTGCTTTTCCTTCACTCTGCGGTCCAACTCATTCCAAACCATCTCAATTTGGTTGAGGTCAGGGGATTGTGGAGGCCAGGTCATCTGATGCAGCACTCCATCACTCTCCTTGGTCAAATAGCCCTTACACAACTTGGAGATGTGTTTTGGGTCATTGTCCTGTTGAAAATAATTGATTGTCCCACTAAGCGCAAACCAGATCGCTTCTGTTTGTGTGGCGTATCGCTGCAGAATTCTGTGGTAGCCATGCTGGTTTAGTGTGCCTTGAATTCTAAATAAATCACTGACAGTGTCACCAGAAAAGCACCATCACACCTCTTCCATGCTTCACATTGGGAACCACACATGCGGAGATCATCCGTTCACCTACTCTGCATCTCACAAAGACCGATTGGAACCAAACATCTCAAATTTGGAGTCAGACTAAGGACAGATTTCCACCAGTCTAATGTCCATTGATCGTGTTTCTTGGCCCAAGCAAGTCCCTTCTTATTATTGGTGTTCTTTAGTAGTGGTTTCTTTGCAGAAATTCAACCATGAAGGCCTAATTCACACAACCTCCTCTGAACAGTTGATGTTGAGATGTGTCTGTTACTTGAACTCTGAAGCATTTATTTGGGCTGCGATCTGAGGTGCAGTTAACTCTAATGAACTTATCCTCTGCAGCAGAGGTAACTCTGGGTCTTCCTTTCCTGTGGTGGCCCTCATGAAAGCCAGTTTCATCATAGCGCTTGATGGCTTTTGCGACTGCACTTGAAGAAACTTTGAAAGTTCTTGAAATGTTCCCGCATTGACTGACCTTCATGTCTTAAAGCAATGATGGACTGTCATTTCTCTTTGCTTATTTAAGCTGTTCTTGCCCTAATATGGACTTGATCTTTTACCACCCCTACCTTATCACAACACAACTGATTGCCTCAAACGCATTAAGAAGGAAAGAAATTCCACAAATTAACTTTTAACAAGGCATACCTGTTAATTGAAATGCATTCCAGGTGACTACCTGAGAGAATGCCAAGAGCATGCGAAAGTTGGCATCAAGTCAAAGGGTGGTTACTTTGAAGAATCTCAAATATAAAAAACATTTTGATTTGTTTCACACTTTTTTGCTTACTAAATGTTTCCATATGTTATTTCATAGTTTTAATGTATTCTCTATCATTATACAATGTAGAAAATAGTACAAATAAACTAAATCACTTGAATGAGTAGGTGTGTCCAAACTTTTGACTGGCACTGTATGTCTCCAATTAGGACTAATGAGGAAAACAGAGTTTCCCTTTACAACCCCCAGCATCCACTGCTACTCATTCACAAAAGCAGCAAAAACACTGTCTGCAAAATAGATATCCACTGGCCTGAGGCCTCCAGCTCTGTGGGAATTTGGACCGAATTACCATAATCGTTTCTGATGATGTGTATAGTGAAATTGTATTGTTTCAGTGGCGACCTCAACATTGTTTTTTTTTTATACCAAGGCTATTGACATTTACAACATAACAAATGTCTTCTTGATTACTACTTGATTTCGTGTCTTGTATTGTCGTGGCAAACCAACTTGCTGTTCCAGCCAAAGGTAGAGCATCACCACCCTATGTCACATGCATCACTACAAACAAAGCAATCTTTCAAAGGATTTAAGGGAGCTTTCTTTGATTTGAGCCTTGTGTTTGTGTCTGTGTACAATGAAATCATGTCTTCTTCAGATTAAAAAACACACCGTGGAGAAGTTAAACCCAGGAGTGATTTAATGCATCTTGGAAAGGATGGAGCGTCTTCTCTCGTCTTTGGCTCTGCTTCTCGTCTCATTCCTGAGTTCACATTTCACTAACCCAGCTTCCTCATCCATGTGAACAGTTTGATCTCTGCAGGCCTCGACACCACAGTATGTTGGATTTAAACTAATCACACCTCTATGGTTGTGTCCCAAATGGCACCATATTCCACATGTAGTGCACTACTTTTGACGCCCCCTGGTAAACAGTAGTGCACTACATAGGGAATAGGGTGACGTTTGGGACACGACCTATGTGGGGCGTTAATCCACTGCTTTGAGCCAAACCATGGAATGGGAGCATGTTTGTGTTTACTGTGAACCAAAGCCAAAGCTGTCTGATGTACAGTATGTATTAGAGGTCGACCGATTATGATTTTTCAACGCAGATACCGATTAATCGGCCGGTTTATTTATTTATTTATTTGTTATAATGACAATTACAACAATACTGAATGAACACTTATTTTAACTTAATATAATCAATTTAGCCTCAAATAAATAATGAAACATGTTCAATTTGGTTTAAATAATGCAAAAACAAAGTGTTGGAGAAGTAAAAGTGCAATATGTGCCATGTAAAAAAGTGTTTGAGTTCCTTGCTCAGAACATGAGAACATATGAAAGTTGGTGGTTCCTTTTAACATGAGACTTCAATATTCCAAGGTAAGAGGTTTTAGGTTGTAGTTAATATAGTATTTATAGGACTATTTATCTCTATACCATTTGTATTTCATATACCTTTGACTATTGGATGTTCTTATAGGCACTATAGTATTGCCAGTGTAACAGTATAGCTTCCGTCCCTCTCCTCGCTCCTACCTGGGCTCGAACCAGGAACACATCGACAACAGCCACACTCGAAGCAGCGTTACCCAATGCTCCTAAAAAGCCGCGACCCATGCAGAGCAAGGGGAATAACTACTCCAAGTCTCAGAGCGAGTGACGTTTGAAACGTTATTAGCACACACCCAGCTAACTAGCTAGCCATTTCACATCGGTTACACCAGCCATTAGGATGATAGGCTTGAAGTCATAAACAGCGCTGTGCTTGCGATGAGCTGCTGGCAAAACGCACGAAAATGCTGTTTGAATGAATGCTTACGAGCCTGCTGCTGCCTACCATCGCTCAGTCAGACTGCTCTATCAAATCATAGACTTAATTATAACATAATAACACACAGAAATACGAGCCTTTGGTCATTAATATGGTCGAATCCGGAAACTATAATTTCGAAAACAAAAGGTTTATTATTTCAGTGAAATACGGAACCGTTCAGTATTTTATCTAACGGGTGGCATCCATAAGTCTAAATATTCTTGTTACATTGCACAACCTTCAATGTTATGTCATAATTACGTAAAATTCTGGCAAATTAGTTTGCAATTAACCAGGCTTCCCAAACTGTTGCATATACCCTGACTCTGAGTGCAATGAACGCAAGAGAAATTACACAATTTCACCTGGTTAATATTGCCTGCTAACCTGGATTTCTTTTAGCTAAATATGCAGTTTTAAAAATATATACTTCTGTGTATTGATTTTAAGATATTATTGGCATTGGTGTTTATGGTTAGGTATAGTCAGTCGTCCAACGATTGTGCTTTTTTCGCAAATGTGCTTTTGTTAAATCATCCCCCAGCATTGCATCGATTATATGCAACGCTAGATAAACTAGTAATATCATCAACCATGTGTTGACTAGTGATTATGTTTGATTGATTGTTTTTTATAAGATAAGTTTAATGCTAGCTAACAACTTACCTTGGCTTACTGCATTCGCGTAACAGGCAGGCTCCTCGTGGAGTGCAATGAGACTAGTTAACTGTAAGGTTGCAAGAGGGATCCCCCGAGCTGACAAGGTGAAAATCTGTCATCCTGCCCCTGAACAAGGCAGTTAACCCACCGTTCCTAGGCCGTCATTGAAAATAAGAATGTGTTCTTAACTGACTTGCCTAGTAAAATAAAGGTATAAAAAATAAAAAACAAAATCGGCGCCCAAAAATACAGATTTCCGATTGTTATGAAAACTTGAAATCGGCCCTAATTAATCAGTCATTCCGATTAATCGGTCGACCTCTAGTATGTATGCATTACTATGGCCATTCTATAGGATTACAGGCAATCTGCTAGACTGTGGTGCTGTAGGTCAGATTGATGGAATAGGTTTAACCACTGACCATCCATCTCTGCTGTATTCTGTCCAGTCTAAGTGAAATGCCTCAGACCACCAGGCCGGCTCCCTGCTCCCTGTCATCATACACACGCACACACACACACACACACACACACACGTCTGGGTTTAGTCTGGTTCTGAGACAGTTAGACATAAGCTCTATTTGTTCTTAGTGTATGACCCCAGTGCCTCTTCATAGTTTGACTTTTCCTTATCTCTATTCTCTTGGCTTTTAATCATTCTGCCCAGCAACAACACCCAGGGATCAGGATATTAGATAGAATTTTAGCGACGTGTCCAAATAGTTTCATAATGTTTTTAGGTAAAACTAATTCCCTGTCCAAAGCTTTTAAACCTCTTTTGGTAGCAAGTTGCTCCTGCTTGATTTCAAGTTACTCGGAGTTGATTTAGGCAACCTTTTTGGAACACGCTAAAAGGGGTCCTATTCCAACTATTCTCATTGTTTTGCGTTCAACGATGCTAATGCTAAACTGTAACTAAGTAAATATCTTGGGTTACTGATTCACTAGATCCATGGTACTCAACAGGTATCCATCCATAAGAAAGTAAATGTAGTATGTAATGTAGGTAAATACTCCTAACACACCCATGCAGTTCTGTACTAGTGGCTTGGCCACAGGTAGACTCTGTAAGATCACTCTGTCTGCAGGCACAGTGCACTCAGAATTCCACAGAATGACATAGGCATCTGAAACGAGGCAGAACCGCTGTCTGTCTGAAAAAACAGTGCTGTAATCTGGGAACGGCATCGCACGGACTGAAGTCTGCCTAGACAGAGTGGGCTATGACACGTCGGAGCGTTTTCAACTAGGCAGAACGGAGCTGTATGTGTGAAAGCAGTGCGGTAATCTAGGAGTGCCATCTTGCAGTGTTGACCTGGTTGCAGTGCACTGACTTCAGCAGGGGAAGGAAGAGGGTCGATCCTAGATAAACAGCATAGATAAACAGCATACACACAATAGACTATTGAAATGCCAGCACATTGCAGCCGGCACAGTAGGCTGACTTCCACCTCATGGATTAGTGACACACTAAATGTCAACATGCTTTTCACCCCGTTGTTGATCTATGTGTTGAGAGATTAGACTTTACAAAAAAATATTTCAACATAATTGAACCACATCCTATCTAGATGTAAAGCTCATTCCTAGAGGTTTTCCACAGTGGTGACACGCAGTTTTAAATACCAAAACCAACTCTGAACCAACTATATTAATTTGAGCACAGGTCAAAACACACATGAAACATTCATGGACATTTAGCTAGCTTGCTGTTGTTAAGTAAACATTGATCGCATTAAAACATAGGGATGTTGGCAGTCCTAATTAAGGACTATGGGAGGTTTGTGTACAGTACTGTCTTGGTATGGTGGAGCCTGTAACAGACTGAGGTCTGTCATCCCAATGCTGATTTCTCAAGCTTGAATGAACTGGCCTCCCATTTGTTTGATTTTGCATTCACCACACTCCTCACTGTAATGAAGAACACTGGCTTTATCCCTACCCCCACTATGTACCTCCACTGAATCTGTTTGATGTTGGATGTTTGTTTCAAGGTCTGCCCCCCCACAAGTTATTGTCAGTCAAGTGCAGGTCAGGACTACATGTTCAGCTGGGGAATATCAAAATGATGCTATCACCAAAACATATCCAACTTCGAGGTTCAAGTGTCTCTCAACTACTGAGAGATTCATACATGGCTAACCAAACCATAGTGCGCATGTTGATTTTGTTTATGTCTACCAGATGCGTTCATGACACACAGTTAAATACCAAAACCAACTCTGAACCAACTATATTAATTTGAGCACAGGTCAAAACACACATGAAACATTCATGGACATTTAGCTAGCTTGCTGTTGCTAGCTAATTTGTCCTGGGAGATTAACATTGGGTTGTTATTTTACCTGAAATGCATATGGTCCTTTGTAGAATTCGAACCCATTTTTAGTCACACAAAATCATGTGTCCTCAACTCCGACAATTAATCTACAGATAAAAGGGGAAGCATGGTTCGTTTTTAGGTAGTTTTCTTTGATTCATCTTTCCTCATTTATTCTTCTTGTGTGAATTTGATATGGTGTTTGGTAACCAACTTTAAGGTGCATTACCGCCACCCTGGAGTGTGGACCTCGTTCATCTTACAATCACCCACATGCAGTTTGGATGACATGGTTGAATAACATGTATGTGTAAACTATTCCTTAGATGTTTTTCAATACATTTTAATATTTGTAGCTACTTTTTAAGTAAATACCTGCAGTCAACTTGTGCAATATGTTAGGAGATGAAGCAGATCGCATTCTTCATTTCACCTGTCACATTATTTTACAATTGAGGCTTAGTGAAGTTCCCCAGATCAGTTGAGATAGCTGTGTATTTGGTTTAACTTGCTAGTTAGCTAAGTAAAGTGGCTAAATTAGTATGGAGACAGGGGATGAAACAGTGTTAGCTTTCTGCCGTGTTTGAGAAGTCAAAGCTCTTTGTCGGAGTTATCGGTATAACTGCCACTGCTATATTGATTTCCTTGAGGGTTTTTTCTCTCCTTCTTGGCCTCTCAGTCTGCTCCTCGCCCTATTCTCTGAGCAGAGCAGGCCGGTAGATCATTGCCCTAGCGACTCCAGACTCCACACAGACACAGCTTGTACACATGCTGCTCCAGAGCAAGTGTTGTTCCTTCAAACAAGCATGCGTCAAAACTTTGTTCATTTGCACAATGTCTCTCTTTCACATTTGCTTCAAAATGTTCAAACTCAACAAAACATGATATTTGGTAGCTACTACCTATATATGTATAACTTTATGAGCTGGATTTCCTGTCTTTGCAATTCGTTTATTTTCGTATGCGCTCGTTAGCATATTTAGCTAGCAGCCTCTATGGAAATTCGCTATTACTTGTGCTAATTTTGTTAGCATTCTGGTAATAGACACATTTTGTGCTTTTAGTGCCCCCTTGTGTACTAAACCGCAAATACCGTAAATCCCGGGATGTGAGAAGGACGGTATGACGATATAAACATCTAGATACAGCCCAACACTAGTAGAGAGTGAGCCAAATATATCATTTTTAATAATGACTAATTGGATATAGTGCATCTCTCAAATAACAACCGCCCATGATTGCTCTTCTTTTACACAGGCTTTCCATTATGTAAAACTATCTTTCAAACATCCATCTCCTGCTTTAGTGCAGTAAAACAGTATTTAAGGTGAATGTTTAAGGTGAATGTTTTTATGTTTGTGTTATAGTCTACAGTACGTCAGACACATTGCTCTCATGGCTCACTTGAGGCCAAAATATGAAGTCTGAGCAGACTTTTGAGGTGTGTTAGAAAAACAACTGCAGAGAAATACAAATAAAAACATCTAGGTTGCTGGCTTACAAGGCGTACTAAAATGGTATTACTGTATGATTGAGTGGAAATAAGGTGGGTGTGTGTACTCTATTGAGAGTGCCGCAGGTACACTCGAATGCACTGTAAATACATGCGAGAAGGTTTACTTGGGCAATATCAAAAAAGTAATCCAGACCCTGCTTACAACATTGGCTAAGCTCCTGCCCCTTTTTTTCCATGTTTTATCCATTTGCCATGGAAACCGTGAATTGCCAAACAACCCTGGGCCAAGAAGACCTTAGGGCTTGAGAAAGACATGGAGTCTGGCCGATAAGTCTCCGGCCTAGTCAGTGTGTCTGCCCCAACAAGCTGATAAACTGATAACTGTGTATAAAAAAAACATGGATGAACATGTCATGGGTTTTCTTTCATTTCTTGGCAGACGCTGTAGGAGAGTTGGTGCTGATCAAATAAGTCTCTAATTGAATTAACTAGCTATAGTTGCTTGCATAATACACTACAATAGTGTATCTGTACCCCCATGTAAACAATACAGTGAGTAAATCTTTAGGCCAGGGAGTTTATCTAGCTGCTAATCTAGTGTTCTAAATTGCTGTCAGTAGTAACAAGCGCACGGCAATGAGTTATACTATACACACTCTTAGTTACTGTACTTGTTGACATTCTGTCTGTTGTCTCTCCTGCCCAGTCTGAAGGAGGCCCAGTCTGTTGACTGTCTGTAGTCGCCCCTGTCCAAACTGAAGGAGGCCCAGTCTGTTGAGTGTCTGTTGACTGTGTTGTGTCTCCGTTCAGTCTGCAGGAGGCCCAGTTACTGCTACTAAAGAAGGCATTGGCCCGTGGCGGTCGAGGCGACAAGATGACCACCATCCTGATGAAACACATCGAGACAGAGAGGAAGAAGCTCCAATCAGCCTCACAGTCAGACCTACAGGACACCCAGACCACAAGTGTCAAGAGCTTCCACACCCAGAAGGGCCAGTACACTGTCCACGCGAGCCCACCTGCAGGTGAGTACAGACAGGCCCTTCACTTAGACACCCAGCCTCTCTTACTTTGACTACACTATGTGCTGAAAGCGTAGGTTGTTGTGATGAGTAATATTATACTTGTCATGGCAGCAAATGATCAGATATCATATTGTGTTAGGTTCTTGCTTGTTGTGATTAACAGGGTGTTGATGTTCGAATGCCTTGCTCCCAATGGACTGGTGGTGACAAAGTAATGTGTTTAGAATAGATATCGTGTGGGTACATCCATGAACATAGCATGGAATTTGCCACGAAAACTTTCCACATCAAAAATAAAACACCCTGACTTATTTGGATGATTTAACCCATGTCCTAGTTGTTTACACTTTAGGAATAAGATAAGGTTATCGGTCAGACCGGTACGTACCCTCAAAACCCATTGTGACCAATTCCTGACATTGTTTTTCTTGGCCAACTGGCATAGGTACAGTAATGGCCCAGATGATGGACAATGTTTAACTAATGGGAAACCCCAAATCTCCTGCCAAAATGCCCTTATGGCATGTGGAAACCAATCTAATCGAAAGGGTTAAACTGTTATATTTTTTACGAGGGTGGACATAATCTCCCACAATGAGATTCCAGTCCCTTTAGCTCAGATCTTAACTCCATAGTAGCGGAATCTAATAGGAGTAAATTACCTGTTTGCAACTGGCATTAGTTGGCCTGCCATAATATGGCAAACCATATTTTAGTTTATGTACTGAATGTATCGCAAGTTCTCTGGTGTGGTATTCAGTTTTAGCTGCGACACATAGCTCTGACAACTTTACACTACTGACTTGTAGGGTAGTGTAATGGTTAGGCCTATCACTCAGCGCTATTCAAGACATGATCTCATAGCAAAATAGCACATTAGTTGCACTTACCCAACACCACAAGCAAGAGCACTATATTTCTCTCAGCAACCTGGTTTGCCTAACAGTGTAAGGCCCATTCTAAGTATTGTACAGCTGTATCTACATAACACTGCTGTGCCCTACTCTCCTATAATATCCAAATGGTGAAAGTCACTCGAACAGAGCATGTTGTTTCGCATGGAGAGAGAGTATGACTCTATAATGCTTGATTTTCCCCTCAAACCCAATTTAAATATCTGCTATAAAGCTTTAATCCAAGTTTCCAAATCAGAGAGGTAAGGGTCAGGTTTTTAATTTTTTCAGATTTTTTTCCTAGAAGTGAGAAAGTGCTCAACATTTTCAAGGCAATCTGTCAACATTCCACAAGGGCTGATGGTCCTAGTTTTTTGTGTCCCCTGGCCTCTTTAAGTACGCAAGTGCTTGGATGTTTTTTTTCTTCCTGCAAATGTTTGTGTAAAAGGTCCTTCTCTAAATTCCTCTATCGGTTTAATCGTCCCGGGAGTCAGAGAGGGCTTCTCCTCTTTTGAGTGGCAAACAGGAGCATTGTAGATGAACAGTTGCTGTGTATGAATAACGTCTTTGTTAACACAAGATAAATACTTCATGTTCCCTCCCTTTGCAATCCCCTATGGGCTAAGAGTTGACAGGGCCATTGACCACTGAAGTGATCATTATACTGTCATTTCCGTTTTCACACCTGTCAATCACACTTGGTAATCTCACTAAAGAAATGTAATTTTAAAACTAACAAAGAGTTAGCACGCCCGTTTAAGGGTCATAAACCAAAGTCTGCTATGTAATGTGGGGAGTTATTTCCAATCGTTCAATCATCATCATAATGTTGATCTGCTGATTTGCCTTGGACAAGGCTGGAGAAAAACCCTGCAAACATAAAGGCCATCATGCAGACGTATACACACTCATCCTCCATGAAGATAAACAACACACACACACAGTTCCATTCTTGGTCCTTTACAGAGCCACTAGACTGATTGATAGTATTTTGGTAGCTGTTGCTTCCATGTGTGAAGGGGCAATCTGTTGTACATGGAGCAGAGCTTCCTGTTTGTAATTGGAATAATACTCCTATCTGGGGAACATGTGGTTGTGTGTGTGAGGAGGACTGGTCTGGACAACTGGCAGAGGGATTGAGTGCACTGAGACAGAGACCCAGGCTGCACTAAATGTCCTGCACCTGCAGGACCTAAACATAAAGGACTTGCTTCCTCCAGGGTGAAACTTCACGTTCGGATTCATATGATTTACTGGCTAACTAACAGCAATTTACCATAGCTAATAATCCCCAACCTTGGAGCATTTTTATGGCAGTATTTGAAAAGTTATAAGTGAATGCTAATTGGACTACAGTTTTTACATTGACTAATATCCCTCATAAAACACTTAAAAAGGAGGCAAAATAACCTGAACTGTGACCTCTTTGACCCATACAAGAAAACATTGTGAACAACACCTGTCCTGAGCAGACACCAATACCTCCTCCTCCCCCAGCAAGACAGGAACCCACAGTCCAGACCCAGACGGCTCGTCCCAGCGGTAGCATGGTCATTTACTGTGTGTCCTAGCCTACGCCAAGGCCCTCCCCTCTCTCTCTCTTTCTGGCAGTGTATCCCAACTCCCAGCCTCCCAGTCCTGGCCCATAATGACTAACTTCTCTGGGCCAGGCCAGGTTGAGCTACAGGTGCGGGTCAGACGAGCAGTGCAGTGCCAAAGGGCTGTTACACAAACAGAGGGGGCAGGGAGACTGCCTCCTCAGGTGGTTCAGACACTCCATATACGGGATGACCACTGAGCAAAGTACCAGTGTACCTGTAGTTCCTTTCAGAACCCAGGAGGAGCTGTTACAGAACCTAGCTCTCTCTAAGTCCTAGCTTGGTCCGTTCCCATGACCTGTATTAGGTCATTCTCCCTAAATTGTTGATGACCCATAAGCTTCAAGTAAAACATCATTCTCTCAGCACTTAACCTCACCTAGCCTTTGATGTGGTCTAGGGCCTTGGTGAAGTTGGCTAGCGTGTGCCTCGCTTCGCTGTCCTCCCATTCCTGTCTTCCAGGTTTTATACTGGTGATACTGGAGATATTGTTGTAATGGGGCACCTGTGTTTGAGCCCAGTCCAACGCAGCTGTTTGTCTTCCAAACTGGACAAGGCATTTCTGCTCAGCTTTGCTTAGGGATTCATTATTAGTGAATATAAAGAACAAGTCATGTTTGTAAAGCTAACGACCATACAGTTTTAGCTCATAACTTTAGCATTACAATGAATCTCTTAATAAATTGTTTTTCTATATTTTCCATTCTTTACCATTCCTTTCCGAGCAAAATAATTGAGGTGTTTCCAACCAACCTCCTTTTTTCCGAATCGAGTTGGGATGTTTCTGGGGGTTTATATCCATGAATGACCATAAAAGGATTTTTTTAAACATTTGACTCCTATAGTTTTCTCATGTGATGTTTTAGTTTAGTGAAAGTGATGTGATTTCACCCTAGTGGGCCTACAGGTCCAAGTAAGACTGATGTGAGCCAGTGCAACGTGGATGCAGCTTGTTTCTTTCCCCTGTTGCTCAGGAATGAGCTGGCTCGGTAAGGCAACAGGTTTAATGCACATTGTGTATGTCATGGAAGAGCCTGTGGGGCTTGTGAAATGACATCTCTAAAAATGCGTAGTGAAAGGAAAATACCCATCCCCCTTTCCCGCTCCCTTATGAGCAGAACGAGAGAGAGAAAGATGACTTCACCACCACAGTTTACAACGCCAGCGAGGACCTGAAACTCAAACCTTGCATCACCCACCCAACTCCCTCCTTGTCTCTTCCTCAGATGACAAAATGGTCCATGTTATGAAACTAGAGGGGGGAGGGGGGAGTACAAGGAAAAGGGGGGGGAACAAAACAGATTACAGTTACAGCATAACGGCAGGGTACAGAGAGAGGGTCAGGGGCCGCAGTGAAGAGTTCCCAGTGCAGGGGGATGGATTGGATCCCTTATAAACATTGTGTTTGGAGGCTCGCCCAGAGCATTCTCGCTATACTGCTTCCAATTAAGTGGACAGGCACTCTCTCTTAAGAATTCTTTTTTTTATGTAGCACTCACACACACGGGTGCTTCCCTCCTCAAAGTTCATAATTTCTTTGGTTGGTGTGTTTAGGGAAAAAAGAAGGGAAGCATTGGGTCTGTTTTTCTTTTTTTTCCTTCTCCTCTCTTCCTTCCCCTCCTCGTCCTGCGCTAGTTGCAAGAGAGTGAGAGAGAGAGAGAGAGAGAGTGTGTGTGATTGAAAGAAGCGTAAGAGTAAGCGTGGAATTCCCTGGTCTTCCCCTCACATCTCTTCCTGCCGTGCACGGCAGCTCTTCTCGTGGATCTCTGTGGTGTCTCTTCTCCGTGGGATGCATCGTCAGTAAACAGACGGCACCATGCTCCAGCTCAGACCCAGACTCATGCTCCTACCGCTGCTCTACCTCTGCTTCGTCTTCTTCCCCCTTCCAGCCAGCAACCAGACCGCCGGCCACCGAGGAGGAACGGCAGCAGGGGCAGGAAGGAGAGGAGCTGAGCGCATCAAAGTGCTCTTCACCCCGACCATCTGCAAGGTGCGCTGCACCCAGGGACGCTGCACCAACTTCTGCGAGCAGGGCAATGTGACCACCCTCTACAACAGTGAACAGGGGGGCCGGGCTGCGCTGGGACCGGGCTTCAGAGTCTGTAAGTTATCTCACTTGTTATCTCTGTTTACCATCTCTCTCTGTAAGCATGTAGTATACTGTATTCTCTCCTAGTAGCCAGAGGACTCAACTCGGGCTTCATTTGCCCCACTGAGACCTTCCACTCTGGGGTCCAGACAGAGTGACATTATGGGTAAGCCACTGGGAATGATGAGCTGGAGGTGTGGTTGTAGCATCACTGTGATTTTAGGTCAGTGGTGGAGACGGGTTTGGGAGAATGGTAAGGGCTAGACCTTAAATGTGGACAGGTTGGAGGGATGAGAAAGTAGCCCCTTGGCTCTGCTGGCCTCCTTTACAGGTATTCACACCGTCTTGAGAGGCGACCATTCAGACGTGCACATATTTACCCAGGCTCAGAGCAACTGCGTTGGGACCATGCTTACATGAGATCCACTTCAAATAGTGTATGCGTGTGCATGTGTGTGTGTGAGAGAGAGAGGGATAGACAAAAACAGAAAGATTGTCTCCCTTCCAGCACCTTGAGGAATGTATGACCAAACATCAAGGTTAATGTACTCTTTGATGGATCCATTCTACATGCCAGGGAATCTCTATCTCCTCTCAGACTGTGTGTGTAATGTGTGATCTTATGACAGTGAATCATTTGTTCTTTGGATGTTCTTTCTGTCTGTTGCCATATTGATAGTTTTCACATGACTAGGAATACAGCTATGCATCTGTTGGTCACAGATACCTTAAAAGAAAAGTAGGGGCTTGGATCAGAAAACCAGTCATTATCTAGTGTGACCACCATTTGCCTCATGCCGCGCGACACATCTCAATTGCATAGAGTTGATCAGGCTTTTGATTGTGGCCTGTGGAATATTGTCCCACTCCTCTTCAATGGCTGTGCGAAGTTGATGGATATTGGCGGGAACTGGAACACGCTGTCATACATGTCGATCCAGAGCATCCCAAAAATGCTCAATGTTGACATGTCTGGTGAGTATGCAGACCATAGAAGAATTGGGACATTTTCAGCTTCCAGAAATTGTGTACAGATCCTTGTGACATGGGGCCGTGCATTGTCATTATGAATGGCACGACAATGGGCCTCAGGATCTGGTCACGGTATCTCTGTGCATTCAAATTTCAATCAGTAAAATGCAGTTGTGTTCGTTGTCCGTAGCTTATGCCTGCCCATAGCTGTCCGGGTGGCTCGTCTCAGACGATCCCACAGGTGAAGAAGCTGGATGTGGAGGTCCTGAGCTAGAGTGGCCTTTTATTGTCCCCAGCACAAGGTGCACCCGTGTAATGATCATGCTGTTTAATCAGCTTCTTGATATGCCACACCTGTCAGGTGGATGGATTATCTTGGCAGAAGAAATGATCACTAACAGGGATGTAGACTAATTTGTGCACCGAATTTGAGAGAAATTAGCATTTTTTGTGTATGGAAAAATTCTGAGATCTTATTTCAGCTCATGATACATGGAACCAACACTTTACATGTTGTGTTTATATTTTAGTTAATTCCATGTCTGACTTTCCCTTCAAGTCATTTTTACGGAGGTTATTCAAGTGTGGCTCTAGCGACCCACATTGAGACTCTAGGCTTCCAGAGAAGACATGAGGAGAAAAGTTTGAAATGTAGACCAGCTGGATTCAGCTGATTCTCTGTTTGTTATTCCTGAGTGTCAAGAAGATGCACAAGCCAGGTCTCCTACAGTATATCACTGGTCTCAACATGCAGGTGCACAGAGGAGATATATCATGATGTCTTAAACCACATTTAGGGTTATATTCTGTACAGGGTAGTAAATACTGTACTGTACTCTCCCCCTTTTCTCTCTCGCTCTCGCTCTCTCTCTCCATCTTTCTTTATCCATCTCTCTCTTCATTTCTTTCTCTCTCTCTCTCTCCATCTTTCTTTATCCATCTCTCTCTTCATTTCTTCCTATCTGTCTCTCTCTCTCGCTCTCTCTCTATCTTTCCTTATCCATCTTTCTCTCTTAATTTCTTTCTCTCTTAATTTCTCTCTCTCTCTCTCTCTCTCTCTCTCACCATCTCTCTCTCTCTCTCTTAATTTCTCTCTCTCTCTCTGTCTCTCTCTCTCTCTGTCGCTCTATCTCTCTCTGTCTCTCTCTCTCTCTCTCTCTCTTCATTTCTCTCTCTCTCTGTCTCTCTATCTCTCTCTGTCTCTCTCTCTCTGTCTCTCTCTCTGTCTCTCTCTCTCTCACCATCTCTCTCTCTCTCTTCATTTCTCTCTGTGTCTCTCTCTGTCTCTCTATCTCTCTCTCTCTCTGTCTCTCTATCTCTCTGTCTCTCTCTCTCTCTCTCTCTCTCGCTCTCTTCATTTCTCTCTCTCTCTCTGTCTCTCTCTCTCTCTCACCATCTCTCTCTCTCTCTCTCTTCATTTCTCTCTCTCTCTCTTCATTTCTCTCTCTCTCTCTGTCTCTCTCTGTCTCTCTATCTCTCTCACCATCTCTCTCTCTCTCTCTCTCTCTCTCTCTCTCTCTCTCTCTCTCTCTCTCTCTCTCTCTCTCTCTCTCTCTCTGTGTCTGTCTCTCTCTCTCTCTTCATTTCTCTATCTCTCTCTCACCTCATTTCTCTCTCTCTCTGTCTCTCTCTCTGTCTCTCTATCTCTCTCTGTCTCTGTCTCTCTTTGTCTCTCTCTCTCACCATCTCTCTCTCCCTTACGCCTGTTATTTCTTCACCCTTCCTCTTGATCTTGTTGCCCAGCTTGTAATCTTGCGTACTCGTTTCTATAATGCAGTCATTCGAAGTGCGACATCTTTACACACTCGCTGCCTCCTAGACTGAGACATTAAGGCAGACCGACACAAGACTCCAAATCCGTCCAGGGATTAAGTGGAGATTAGCTGCATTTGTTCAGTAATAAAACTAAACTTCAGTGACCAGACCACGGCTGCCTCGTGTCTGGCTAATCAGAGAGATTGTGTGTTTTTGTCTGTGTTTTGATACACCGGGCCAGAGTGATTGTACTTCCTCATAGTTTCTGAACAAGCCTTAGTTTTATGTTCTGAGCCAGAGTGCCTTGACCCTAGACGGGGGGCTTTTTAGATGTTTGAGAGTTGAGATGAGAGGAGTTAGTTGCATAATGTTTGGAAATGATGGACGGACGCGACTAGGGCCGTTGCATATGAAGCTAATCACAGCCACGTGTTTCCTCTGCTACCATCATGTCCATCAGCGCTGGCTTGTTACCATCATCACATCATTTATATCCAGGCTCCATAACAACCTCTCTGGTTTATAGGGGGTGGTAAACGAATGCACAAGATGTGTTGCAATGTTTAAGACGACTGCCTTAAAGATGGCTCTTGAATTACCTAGATTACATAATGCGATAAAATTCTACACCCTAATTATTGCCACTAAGAGCCATCTGTTTAATTGGGTAACAAATCAAATTGTATTGATGTAGACTTTACTGTGAAATGCTTACTTGATATTTATTTATATCACCTTGCACTTTCCCCACCCTGTGAATTTAATAATGATTTATTTAATCTGTGGCCTAATAAACTGTTAAAAAGTGTGTGTGTGTGTACCGTCAATATGCATGTGTGTGTGTGTGTGTGTGTACCGTCAATATGCATGTGTGTGTGTGTGTGTGTGTGTGTGTGTGTGTGTGTGTGTGTGTGTGTGTGTGTGTACCGTCAATATCCATGTGTGTGTGTGTGTGTGTACCGTCAATATGCATGTGTGTGTGTGTGTGTCCGTGCGCGTGTGTGTACCATCAATATGCATGTGTGTGAGCGTATGTAGGGTGTGGGTAGAATCTAGTGAGTGTGCACAAAATACAATAAATAATAAAACGGGTCGGTAACCAGGTTAACCTCCAACCTTTTTATGCGAATAAAGTACATGTCCGATAAATAATGTCATGACAGGCCTGATGGAAACATCATTTTTTCTGTAAACTTTTAAAATGTCGACAAAACAAAATACGCTAGATGGGATCTTTTTGGGATCTTTTTGTGTAGGCAAAATGTATTATGCGAGAAACGCTTGTGGAAATGCCTTTATGTGCATATACTGATATAATAACCATCATATCGAAGTAAACTCGGGAGTCGCAAGATGACATTGTGTGGTCCTCCCACTATGTCGGGAATGCATGCAGTTTATTAGGCTACAGATGAAATCAATTTATTATTAACTTCACAGTGTGTTGAAATTGCAAGGTGGTGATCCTTTCCAATAAATATCAAGGGTCTTATTCTGGTGACATGATAATAATGCTTGGCTGCCGTTTGACAAATAAAAATGATCTCGCTCTTTTGTTCGTAGTAATTTCAACATGTAGGTTATACGTGCGCTCTCGAGCACACGTGCCAATTCCAGAGTGGGTACACTCGCTATATAACTCAACATTTGTCACGGTCGTCCTCCTCTTCATCTGAAGAGGAGAGGCGAGATGGATCGGAAGACCAAAATGCGGCGTGGTAAGTGTCCATGGTAAATCTTTAATCAAGAAAGACTGAACACTATACAAACGAGTAACAAAAACAATAAACCAAATTCGACCGTGAAGCTACAAAATGAGACCTGTGCTGAAACAAGCCATCAACATAGACAATCACCCACAAACAAACAGTGCAACCCAGGCTACCTAAGTATGATTCTCAATCAGAGACAACTAATGACACCTGCCTCTGATTGAGAACCATACTAGGCCGAAACATAGAAATACCCCAAAACATAGAAAAACAAACATAGACTGCCCACCCAATTCACGCCCTGACCATACTAAATAAATACAAAACAAAGGAAATAAAGGTCAGAACGTGACAACATTGTTTGTGAGAAAACCATCAGTGGAGTTGAAAATGCGATGGAAACCCATTTAACTTGTATTTATATTCGGCACATGGGAATTTAACCGCAAAATGGATTTGTATGTGCACTACGTCATCACGTACAGCCTTTGATCTGCAAAAAGTACATTTGATGGAAACATCTCTGCTGGGAATATGTGCATATGCAGATTTGAGAATATTAGCATTAAAATCTGTCGCCAATTGGATGGAAACCTAGCTAATGTAAATAGTCCTGGTAGGCATTTGATTAACTGTTCAGCAGTCTTATGGCTTGGGGGTAGAAACTGTTCAGGAGTGTTTTGGTCCCAGACTTGGTGTGCCGGTACCGCTTGCCATGCGGTAGCAGAGAGAACAGTCTATGACTTGTTTGGCTGGAGGCTTTGCCAATTTATAGGTCCTTCCTCTGACACCACCTGGTATAGAGGTCCTGGATGGCAGGGAGTTTGGCCCCGGTGATGTACTACACACTACCCTCTGTAGCGCCTTGCGGTCAGATGCCGAGCAGTTGCCATACCAAGCGCTGATGCAGCCAGTCAAGATGCTCTCAATGGTGCCGCTGTAGTTCTTTTTGAGGATCTGAGGGCCGATGCTGTCACGAGAAGTTTTATCCCAATGTTCTAACTGAACTATTTTATAGCTTTGACCAATTCTCAGAGGTTGTAAGGCTCTGGTTAATGAAGAATTAGACAAAGTACCAGTCTGCAATAGATCAACACTTTATTCAGAGAGCGCTCTGCCCCTCAAATGCAGTGCCAGTCTTTTTATACACATACACACACACAATTTCTTATCATAGGCTACTCCCTGCTTAGACAGGCAGTATTTATCCCACTACCCCCATACATAGTTATCTCGTCTCACAGTTGCTCCCTGCTTGCATAGCTACAAAATAATACATTACCCTAGTTATAATTCTAACCAAGCTACACACATAATCAGATGATATTCTTATGATTCTAACACATTTCACACAGTTATACAGTTTCAGGGTGGAATACTTTAGTCATTATCTTAAACATACAAATTCTTCTATCAGATGCCAAACCTTTTCATCATCCTGAAGGGGAAGAGACATTGTTGTGCCCTCTTCACGACTGTGTTGTTGTGTTTGGGTCATGATAGGTCCTTCGTGAACTTGATGCTCTCGACCTGCTCTACTACAGCTGTGTCGATATGACTGGGGGCGCGTTCGGTCCCCCCCACCCATTTGCTGTAGTCCACGATAAACTCCCTTATCTTGCTGATGTTGAGGGAGAGGTTGTTGTCTTAGCACCATCCTGCCAGGCCCTTGACCTCCTCAATTTAGGCTGTCTCATCGTCTTTGGTGATCAGTCAGGCCTACCACCGTTCTGTCGTCGGCAAACTTAATGATGGTGTTGGGAGTCGTGTGTATTAGAGGTCGACCGATTAATCGGAATCGGAACAATTGGAAATCTGTATTTTTGGGTGCCGATTTATTTTATTTTATATATTATATTATATAATTCTTTATTTAACTAGGCAAGTCAGTTAAGAACACATTCTTATTTTCAATGACAGCCTAGGAACGGTGGTTTAACTGCCTCGATCAGGGGCAGAACGACAGATATTCACCTTGTCAGCTTGGGGGAACCAATCTTGCAGCCTTACAGTTAACTAGTCTCATTGCACTCCACGAGGAGCCTGCCTGTTACGCGAATGCAGTATGCCAAGGTAAGTTGCTAGCTAGCATTAAACGTATCTTATAAAAAACAATCAATCATAATCACTAGTTAACTACACATGGTTGATGATATTACTAGATATTATCTAGCGTGTCCTGCGTTGCATATAATCTGACTGAGCATACAAGTATCTAAGTATCTGGCTGAGCGGTGGTAGGCAGAAGCAGGCGCATAAACATTCATTCAAACAGCACTTTTGTGCGTTTTGCCAGCAGCGTTTCGTTGTGCGTCAAGCATTGCGCTGTTTATGACTTCAAGCCTATCAACTCCCGAGATGAGGCTGGTGTAACCGAAGTGAAATGGCTAGCTTGTTAGCGCGCGCTAATAGAGTTTCAAACGTCACTCGCTCTGAGCCTTCTAGTAGTTGTTCCCCTTGCTCTGCATGGGTAACGCTGCTTCAAGGGTGGCTGTTGTCGTTGTGTTGCTGGTTCGAGCCCAGGGAGGAGCGAGGAGAGGGATGGAAGCTATACTGTTACACTGGCAGTACTAAAGTGCCTATAAGAACATCCAATAGTCAAAGGTTATTGAAATACAAATGGTATAGAGGGAAATAGTCCTATAATTCCTATAATAACTACAACCTAAAACTTCTTACCTGGGAATATTGAAGACTCATGTTATAAGGAACCACCAGCTTTCATATGTTCTCATGTTTTGAGCAAGGAACTGAAACGTTAGCTTTCTTACATGGCACATATTGCACTTTTACTTTCTTCTCCAACACTTAGTTTTTGCATTATTTAAACCAAATTGAACATGTTTCATTATTTACTTGAGGCTAAATTGATTTTATTGATGTATTATATTAAGTTAAAATAAGTGTTCATTCAGTATTGTTGTAATTGTCATTATTACAAATACACAGGTAAAAAAATTGGCCGATTAATCGGTAGCGGCTTTTTTGGACCTCCTTTTTTGGACCTCCAATAATCGGTAAGCTTTAAAAATCTACCAAGCCAGTTGTTTGTTTTCCTATGACCTGAGTAATGCCCCATACAGTACCTTGTATAAACAGGCTCCCCTCCCCTTTCGTCCGCTTAGCATACATCTGGTTTATAGGCTTGTTCCTAGACCAGGTCATTCAGATGATGTCAGCTCGAAGTCAGACTTATACACAAACAAGCCCCCCCCCCCCAAATGCACAGAGACCATGTTACTGGCGGCCAGTCACATGTCCGGTGGGGTAGCATGAAACAGACAGACCAGTAACAATGGCTCATTATCCCCTTGCACCAATCATGTTACATTAGACACTACACAGTGCTCAACTGTGTACTAGTGTAAAATATACTGTACTTGTTTTGTCTTGCCATACTTACAGTACACAGTGCATTCGGAAGGTATTCAGACCCCTTGTCTTTTTCCACATTTTGTTACGTTACAGACTTATTCTAAAATTGATTAAATAGTTTTTTTCCCTCATCAATCTACACACAATACCTCATAATGACAAAGCAGAAAACGTTTTTTATGTTTGCAAATTTATAAAAAGAAACCAACTGAAACATCACATTTACATAAGTATTCAGACCCTTTACTCAGTACATTGTTGAAGCACCTTTGGCAGCGATTACAGCCTTGAGTCTTCTTGGGTATGACGCTACAAGCTTGGCACACCTGTATTTGGGGAGTTTCTCCATTCTTCTCTGCAGATCCTCTCAAGCTCTGCCAAGTTGGATGGGGAGCGTTGCAGCACGGCTATTTTCAGGTCTCTCCATAGATGTTTGATCGGGTTCAAGTCTGGGCTCTGTCTGGGCCACTGAAGGACATTCAGAGACTTGTCCCGATGCCACTCCTGTGTTGTCTTGGCTGTGTACTCAGGGTCGTTGTCCTGTTCGAAGGTGAACCTTCGCCCCAGTCTGAGGTCCTGAGCGCTCTTGAGCAGGTTTTCATCAAGGATCTCTCCTGATTGGTGGAGTGCTACAGAGATGGTTGTTCTTCTGGAAGGTTCTCCCATCTCCACAGAGGAACTCTGGAGCTCTTTCAGAGTGATCATCAGGTTTTTGGTCACCTCCCTGACCAAGGCCCTTCTCCCCCGATTGCTCAGTTTGGCTGGGCGGCCAGCTCTAGGAAGAGTCTTAGTGGTTCCAAACTTCTTCCATTTAAGAATGATGGAGGCCACTGTGTTCTTGGGGACCGTCAATGCTGCAATTTTTTGGTACCCTTCGCCAGATCTGGGGCTAATGCTGTCTCGGTGCTCTACAGACAATTCCTTCGACCTCATGGCTTGGTTTTTACTCTGACATGCTCTGTCAACTGTGGGATCTTATATAGACAGGTGTGTGCCTTTCCAAATCATGTCCAATCAATTGAATTTACCACAGGTGGACTCCAATCAAGTTGTAGAAACATCTCAAGAAAGATCAATGGAAAAATTAGGCACCTGAGCTAAATTTCGCCACTCATAGCAAAGGGTCTGAATACTTATGTAAATAAGGTATTTTTGTTCTTCTAAAAAAACTGTTTTTGCTTTGTCATTATTGTGTGTAAATTGATGATGGAAAAAAAGTTATTTAATCAATTTTACAATAAGGCTGTAATGTAACAAAATGTTGGAAAAGTCAAGGGGCCTGAATACTTTCCGAATACACTGTAGTGTCACTCTCTGGTCCTATTTTCTACAGACCCAGTCGATGCTCTCTAGCATGGACTTGTGAAAAATGTCTGTCAGGCATATGTGGTCAACAGAGCCCAAAATATCTCTGTAAATATCTCAGTGCATATTTGACCGTTCAAAGAGAGACCTAACTTTCCAACTATTCAAAGCGAGGTGCTATGGCAAAGTTGATCTGGGATGGTTTGGATAACTGCCATTATGATTAGTTTTATTGTTGCAGTTGAACCTCATGATCTCATGCTGATTGCTAGTGTAACAGTGTTTCGTCTCTCTCCTCGCCCCTACCTGGTCTCAAACCAGTGACCCTCTGCACACATCAACAACTGCCTTCTACGAAGCATCATTACCCATCGCTCCACAAAAGTCGCAAAATCAGCTATTTCAAGGTATCAGAGCGAGTGACTTCACCGATTGAAACATTATTATCGCGCACCACGCTAACTAGCTAGCCATTTCACACCACGGACCCTCTGCACACATCAACACCCTCGAAGCATCGTTACCTATCGCTCCACAAAAGCCGCGGCCGTTGCAGAGCAAGGGGAACAACTACTTCAAGGTCTCAGAGCGAGTGACGTCACCGATTGAAACGCTATTAGCGCACACCACGCTAACTAGCTAGCCATTTCACACCGGTTACACTAGCTGCACTGAGGCAAACTAGATGAAGCACTACAGTGAGTCTATTTGCAAGTAAGCATTTCATTATACCGTGTGCACTATGCGGTATCCTGTGCATATGATAAATCAGCTTTGATTTAATTTGATTCCAAATGCCAGCTGGTTTGTTTGAATCAAGTTGCATTGCTGGTATTAATTCTGTATTCACCTGATAATTACTCTTCAGCTTTCTGCTGTATTAATATCCTCCTCACCCATATTGAGGAGTATTCAGGGTTGTCTTGCTAAAGGTTGTCTTGCTAAAGTCATGGGGTGCATGAGGACATCATGGGTTAAGCATCTCTGTGCAAGCTGTGGAAACTATGGCCAGCTGAACCTTCCTTCTCCTGCATGCAAAGAGGGAGCCCAAATGGCATGTGTCTTTGATTTGCCTCAAAACATTTCCCTGTACACACACACACACACACAAACACACACTTTTTGATTATTTCCAGGGAGGGCTAATGCTGTCAACCTTGAAGTACATACACACACACATGCCCAGAATGTTTGAGTGATGACACCCATTTTTAAACCACCATTTGGAGTGAAACCCTCTCAGAACTAGCTGCAAAGCCAGGGGAGACAGGAAGTGATGTCATGGGGTTCCACTGGTGTCCCTCCATCATTTAGACAGGTATTGTGCCTCTAAACACCAATAAAACAGCTTCTGGTGAAAATCAAAACTCTACATGGTGTGATGACCTGTTGTTCCATACTGGCCTGAGAGATGTACTCCATTACATGGATATGAATGCAGTGAAAGACATGGGGAACTTCTCTGAGAAGAGAGGGCTAACGTTGTGTGTCTCATGGAGGGCCCGAGGAGAACTGGGCAGCTGCTCACTACCTCTCAACAGCTCAGCTGACATCACTGTTTTTCATGGGAGGCACCTGCACCCTTGCCTGGCTACCCATCCACATTGCTCGGGCCAAACGCCACGCCCACTAACGTTTCTTCTCCACGATGAATCTGGTTTGCTCCCTCCCCGACGACTTCTCGAATGCGAAAACATTCAAACCTTTCTGATTGGTCCCATAAACCGATGGGTTGGACCAGAGCTGGTCTACATGAATCAGCACAAACGACTTCTGGGATGGTAGGTTCAGACTCATGTATGGAGTGATTGAAAGAGCAGCCAAATTAAATTCAGGATGAGTCGTCATGCAACTTTCTCTCACTCTCTCTGTCTTTCTGCCTCTCTCTTTCCCCATTCTGTCCCTCTCTCTGTCTGTCTTTCCTTTTGTCTGTTTCCCTCTCTTTAAGTCTTTTCCTTTCTCTCTCCCTTTTTTTCTCTCTCTCTCTCTCTATCTAATTCCCCCTCTCCCTGTGTAAACTCGTGTGGATGGATCCGTTGCATCTGGAGGGACAAACACGTCCGACTCGGAGCAAACAATTAGGTCACCTTCTCAGTTTGCACACTGTACATGACCTCATCACCACGGCTACACCACTGCGGGGAATACACACACTGATACACTGCATATGTTCCACACATGATTTCTCCACCGGAAACCTACTCCACACAGCGGAACGCTGCTGCTCTAGCCCCAGGGGCCGGACACAGGTTCTCTGCGATAGGAACCTAGAGAACCCCTAAGCCACTGTACTGTAAATTCCTCTTGTAAAAGGCTTTTTCCTGACAAAACCACCAACCTTTTTCCTGTTCCTCACCATGGCCTCTGGAACAATGGGCAAGAGCATGCCAGAAACTGAGAACAGAGACCTGTACGGTAGTTACCCCGACGCTGACACGCTCACTGGAGCCCAGAGGACTTCGTATTCAGGCGGAAAATCAATTCTGTGCCCCCCTAGGGAAAGGAAGAACACTAAAAATGATGGATCAGTGTGTACTTTGGACAGCCTTCAGCTGCCGTCGTCTTTCCAAGTTCCGGGAAGGCTCAGGGAAAGGTGAATGCCTATAATCAGTGTGACTGTCGGGACCTTGTACAGTCCAATAGTTATGTTTTACAGTATCCTCTCCAAACCACTCTGATGAGAGGAAACAGGTTCAGCTGAACCCTCTTTCTTGATTGCAGGATAATTTGAGTGGTAAAATTACCACAGAACACAAACGCAAAGAGTGTTTAAGAGAGAGCAAGTTTATATTCTACCTAATTAAAATGTGGATAGAAAGTCACACAAGCAGGACCATCAGTACATCCATATTTTGTTTTCTCTCTCTCTCTCTCTCTCTCTCTCTCTCTGCCTAGCTGTTGTAAAGTAATTTCCATGAACTTGGGCATGTGCAAGCTTTCCAAAGTTATTATTATTATGAGCATTAATACAACACAGCCATGTGATATGGAAAGCATGTGCTGGTGGGCACAATAAGCAGAGGCATGGTTTTCGTCAGAGTGCTGCTTGTTTTCCATTCATTGGGGTAAAAAAGGGGGACACAGTGTAAAGATTGTATTTGTGTGCTCTGTAACAAATCAGTGTTGTTTTGAATGGCATTGTTTACAGTGTGCCCAAACGGTCTATCAATTATCTCTGTCACAAGGACATGTGTTGGAGGTTTTCCCTTGTTGTCTTGGTTGGCAAGGTAGGCGTAAAATTGTTTGACTCTGCCCTTGGTTTTGTAGTCGGATTGTATCTGAATCGTGAGTTTGTGTTGTTACATTTGAACCACAACAGGGAGGAGGAACTCTTGGCCCTAATGGTAACTGAACCATAGAAATCACTACAGGACTACAGGACATAAAACGAGAGGGTTATAGTTTCTCTAAGCTCCAGAGTTCTATTTCAGTTGTTGATGTCTTGGACTCCGTGTTTCTCCCTCAATCATTCTGTTTGTCTCCCTCCCTCCTCTGTTTCTCCTATAGTCCTGTGCCCCATGTTGTGTCAAAACGGAGGGGTCTGCATCCAGAAGGATCGCTGCCTCTGCCCGCCAACCTTCACCGGCAAGTTCTGCCACATCCCCGTGGCCACTCCCTCCACCAATGACATTGAGAAGCCTCCGCGCATCCCCTCAGTGCTGGCCAGTCAGCAGCTGCTGACGCAGTCGGAATACATTCTCCCTCTGCAGAGCCAGCAGCAGAGCCACAGTCAGCCCAGCGGTGGTAAGTGTGACAAGGCCGGCCTCATTTGTGGCAACGGTGGGATCTGAATGGTGATGAATGAAACACAAGTTGCTCTTAAATTAATACATTAGACACAAATCTTTAAAGCAGAGTCTCTAGTGAAGGATCCTCTCCTTGACAGTAAGACTGGGATTCATATCAAATAGAAGAAGGAAGAGCTCTTGAATGAGCACAACAACAGCTAATTCTCTGCAAATTATGGTGTGATTCTGACATGTTGATAAAATACAATCATAGCTAACAGCATTTTTTCACATTTTCAAATTAACCATCATGAATTGCCTAATAATGCATTAAAAAATGATGCTTTCGTCTGACATTAGTTATCTGTGGTTTGGCTTTGAATGTGCAAAAATGGTCAACTAAGGTTCACACGTCACACAGTTACACACGTCTTTCCTGTAGATGAATTCCATTCAAACTGCACCGTGTGTGCTGAGCTAAAGATGACAGTTATACATGACTGTTTTCCCTTGGCCAGGACTCAACACTTAAATTGTACCGCTCAGTGCCAATAGGTAATAAGCCTTGAAACACGGACAATATTTCCTCTAGGTCTCTGAGACATTCACAATCACTAATTTCCCATTGTTTTAACATCATTACAATGCATATTGAGAACACTCCGATTCGGCTACTTACGAATACTCTCACTGTTTTGTCATATGTGAATTTTGGATGTTATGGCAGCCAGATGTTTCTGACCAAATTTTATCAGTTGACATACACTCTCAGATGGTGAAGTATATTTGTACAACATGAAGAAAAGACAAACACTGACGTTTCCCTGCATGGTGGTATTGAGGCCCTGGAAAATACACGTCATCATATTCGCCAATCACTACTAACTACGCAGTTGGTGAAATCTGAAGCTTTAACAGTTACACTGCAGTTAGATGACACTTGTTTTAGGATACAATATGGTTGGTAATCTTCTGCTGCTTTTAAAGATGTTATCATAAGAATGCAACCCTGAGCTCATGTGTATTTGTCCATGCTCTATAAAGCCCAACGACATCAGTGTGGCCTGTGTTCGCTCCGGGGGGAGGGGGGGATGGTGAAACACAACCAAAAGTTAATGACAGTGAAATCTAAACAATGGGCTGAACTCATACTAACAAAAGAAATGTCGGGGTCAATTATGTTGACGAGCTGCTTCCAAAAGTCCACGCTCTGTTCCAGGGCTGGGAGAGTGTTTGGGAGTAGAGCTCTGAGGGCTTACGCAACCCCACTGAGGAGGCCTACATTGATAGAATGGTCTTAGACTTATCTGGCCTGCCAATAGAGTACCACAGTATGAGTCATAATACCCATAAAGCCTAGTGGTCAAACAAGGAAATGGTTCCAATCATTTTTCCACCATTCATTTTTCCCATAGGGGATTTTAGAAACACTTAAAATAAGGGCTCTGTTTCGTGTATGCTTACCCTGGCGTGACATTTTGATAACAGTATAAATCTCTCTAGGACAAGGTGACTTTTATCAATATATTTGCCTGTATCTATTCCCCAAAAATGAAATGCTAATTAGCTGCTAATGTGACTATCATAAAGAACTACAAATGCCGTGATTATATGGACGAGACTGCCGAATCGAGGCAAAGGTAATAATCTCTGCATTAACTATCTAATGCTAGCTACATTTAGTAATGAATAAATTGGCAACATTTCTTTAAATTGAGAATTCTGTGTACTGTCTTGTGCAAGTTTTAAATTGACACAATACCTGTCAGCTAGAGGATCAGGTTTGAAGGTAAGACCCAGGTGCAGACAGTGTCGAAGTAACAAAAGTTTATTAAATCGAACACGGGCAGTCAAAGGTACAGGACGGCAGGCAGGCTCAGGTCAGGCAGAGGTCGGTAATCCAGAGTAGTGGGGAAAAGTTACAGGTCGGCAGACAGGGTCAGGGCAGGCAGAGGTCGGTAATCCAGAGTAGTGGGGCAAACAAAACAAAATGAACAAAACGAACTGGCAACAGATAAACAGAGAACACAGGTATAAATATACAGGGGATAATGGGGAGGACGGGTGACACCTGGAGGGGGGTGGAGACAATCACAAAGACAGGTGAAACAGATCAGAACATAGCAGGGCTTTGGTAAGGCCAAATGGCCTTACCGCCGACCATGTTGAAGGCGGTCTTCCACTTGTCCCCTTCCCGTATCCGCTCCAGGGGGCCACCGTGTTTTCCAAGCTGGATCTACGTAAGGTAGGCGTTACGTAGATCCAGCTTGGAAAACACGGTGGCCCCCTGGAGCGGCTCTAATGCCGAGGAGATGAGGGGTAGCGGTTCTTCCCCGTTATGTCATTGAGACCCCAGTAGTCGATGCATGGACACAGGGTCTTATCCTTCTTCTCCACAAAGAAGAACCCTGTGCCTGCGGGAGAAGAAGAAGGTCGGATGAATCCTACAGCTAAGGAGTCCCCAATGTAGGTTTCCATCGCCTTGGTCTCTGGTCCCGACAGAGAGTACAGTCGTCCCCGGGGCAGAGTCACGCTAGGTTGAAGGTCAATCCCGCAGTCATACGGTCAGTGCGGCGGAAGCAAAGTGGCCCGGATCTTGTTGAACACCTCCCGGAGGTGTCCTGATACTCCGCGGGAATGGCGGAGAGGTCCGTAGCGACTTCCCGAGCCCTCAGGAAGACATCCCGGGGATTGTTGTGCTAACTTCAGGAAATGGGCGTGGCAGAACGGGCTCCAGCCCATGATGGCACCAGTAGACCAGTTAATGAGGGGATTGTGTCTCTGGAGCCAGGAGAATCCCAATACCATGGGAATCTGAGGAGACTTAATGAGCATGAACTGGATAGCCTCGCTGTGGTTCCCTGCCACAAGTAGGTTGATGGGTCGGGGTGTTGTGGGTGACCCGGCCTATAGAGCGCCTGTCCAGTGCTCTAACGTCCATGGGAATGGAGAGGGGTTGAATGGGGATGCCCAGCTTGGAAGCCAGGGTAGAGTCCAAAAAGCTCTCATCGGCCCCGGAGCGATCTTGACTGGTTCCCCCACAGCAAAATGGCATGAAAAGGGGTGCGAATAAGGGAAGAAGAAAAGTTCCCCATATGTCCCACCAGAGTACTCGCTCCTGCCGGTGAGCCTGGTTTTAGTGGACAGGTGGACACAAAATGACCATGACCGCAATACAGGAAACTCTTGGTTTTGAGCCTGTATAGCCGTTCAGCTGGAGACAACCCAGCTCTGCCTTGTTGCAGAGGCTCGGGAAAGGTGGATCGGCAGTCTTTGGCGACTCTCGGGGGAACTTGGGTAGCCTTGGGTTCTCTTGGCAACGGGGCCGTTGGGGACTTCCGAGATGCCTCGTAGGCGAGGTGGAATACTTGGACGAACGAGTGCAATCAAATCTCCTCCCCCTCCTTCATTCCCGTAGTCGTCCATCAAGCCTGATGGTCAAGGCGATGAGGGAATCGCAATCCGTCTGTAGTTCCCAGGCTGCAAGCTCGTCCTTCAATTCCTCCAATTCCTTCTCTCCCGGACAGTGGGGCATCGACAGTGGGGCATGTTGTTCCCATACTGCCGTAGCCCAGGCAAGAGCCCTCCCGAACATCAGCGTGATGAGGTTCGCTATCTTAGAGCGGTCCGAGGGGAAGGAGGAGCGCTGAAGCTCGATGATGAGTGCACACTGAGCTAGGAACGTCCGACAGGTGCCCGGCTCTCCATCGAAGCGTTCCGGGGGAGGTAAGCGAGGTTCCCAGGAAACTGGGATGACCGGTGAGGCGGCTCCGCTGACAGTTGGGCTACTGAGGAGCTGTGAGATTACCATCGTGGTAGGCTGTCTGCCAGACAGCCCGTGGAATTGCCCCAGCAATGATTTCAACGCTTGGTCATGGCGTTCGGCCAAGGTCTGGACCCCTTCCACAAGGCCACAAAGCAACTCCTCATGCCTAGCAATGGTGGCTCCTTGGGAGGAGATGGCGTTGTGAAGCTGGTCCGAGTCTGCTGGGACAGTCATGGCCAGTTTGTACTATCAGGTTTGAAGGTAAGACCCAGGTGCAGACAGTGTCGAAGTAAAAGTTTATTAAATCGAACACAGTCAGACAAAGGCACAGGACGGCAGGCAGGCTCAGGGTCAGGTCAGGCAGAGGTCGGTAATCCAGAGTAGTGGGGCAAAGGTACAGCGCGGCAGATGGGCTCATGGTCAGGGCAGGCAGAAAGGTCAAAACCGGGAAAACTAGAAAACCAGGAACTATAGACAAGACAGGGGCAAGGGGAAAACCGCTGGTAGGTTTGATGAACAAAACGAACTGGCAACAGACAAACAGAGAACACAGGTATAAATACACAGGGGATAATGGGGAAGATGGGTGACACCTGGAGGGGGGTGGAGACAATCACAAAGACAGGTGAAACAGATCAGGGTGTGACATAGAGATGATGTGCAGGAGCTTGCAGGGATATGTAGTCTTTCCTGATGTCTACTTTGATGCTAATTAGCAGTTTCAAATCTGAGAGTAAATAGAGAAGAATATATTGATAAAAGTCACCTTGTCTGAGAGAGATTTATGCAGTTATCAAAATGTTACGCCAGGGTAAGCCTACGCAAAACACAGCCCTTGTGTTTCTAAAATTCCCTATGGGAAAAATGAATGGTGGAAAAACGATTGGAACCTTTTCCCTGTTTGGCCGCTAGGTTTTATGGGTCTTACAACAACACCACTGTGGGGCTCTATTCTGTAGTGTTTATCATAAAACATCGTTGTCCATGCACATCTCACAAATCCACTTGTATCAGCAATATACTGTACCTCTTTCTAATGGCAAGTTTGATACACTGATATTTTTTTCTAGCGCAGCCAGGACTCTTACACTCTATTTCCTTGGCAACTTGTGATGCAATTTAGCATCACAACCGCAGTTTGACAACCATCAATTGGACCACACTTAAGGGCTATTCAGCCTCTCTTCGCTTGAGGGGGAGTGCATTTAGGAGGGCTGATGCCTGCTCTGTTTTCATCTCCTTGTTGACTAAAAGGCAAACTTTTCATGCGTGTACCTTGTGAGGTCACCTTTATTTTTTAGCGTGCAAAACAAAGGACACCTCTGTTATGCTGTCAGAACAAGCTGTGAGGACGAGGTCAGCCATTACTGCAATACTGGGCTGTATGTCACGGCCAGACAGTGTGAAATAGTGAATTGGCAATTAAAAACATCTTGTCACAACTCAAGTGGGGTGCAGACCATCAGCGAGTAAATTCCAAATGATCTCAGAGTTAGTCTATGAACAGTTATGGGAAATCCTGCAGGGGTGAGACAGTGGGATTGCTTGTTAACCACAGAGAGCGAACACCTGAGACATGTTTGGTTCCAAAACACTGTCTCTGATATGGTTCCATTGTCTCCGCTTTTTATAATTGATGCAGCCGTGTTGTGGAGTTCAGCAAGTGAGCCTTGTAAAATCCATAGTACGATCATAGAACAAAAGACCCATTTGCACTCTCATTGTTTTGGGGCAAATGAAAAACACAATCCAAACTGCATCTGTAAATGAAACATTATGTTGGCTGCATATCTCCAGGGCCCTCGTGTAAACAGTTGCGTAAAGCCCTGAATAGTAAACCAGGTCCTATGGGTCTGATATTACGGATAGCTAGGAGGTGAAGAGTCCAAGGTCCTGGGTCTTGATTTTGGGTCTTGATTTTAGCCTTATTTTTTGCCTTTTCATTTTTTCAACCGAGAACAAACTGTGCACAACTGTTCCTTTAGTACAAACAGATCTGGGACACTCAGTCACCCAGAATTAACTGATTATCTCCTTGCCTTTTTAGTCTGTAAATAAAGCCCAAGAAAAGGTTGAGATATGAGTCAGGCTCTGGCCTTCCGCTCAGTCTGGGCCTCTTGGCAGTGTAGTGGCTTCACCGTGGGGGAAACGTTGTGCCAACGTTTCCACTCCAGTCTTTAAACGATGAGAGGCTGCCATCATGACTCACAGTAATAGCATGTTTTAGGAGAACAACCACTCAATAAAAGACATACAGGGGGGTGGATACCCCACACACACCCTCCTTTGATTCTTAAGATCTGCAATAGTAACAGGGCTTCACACTCGCTTCCTAACAAATGGAATGACTAGGACCGCCATTCAAAATGTAACTTTGAATTGAAACCACATCAAAGACTTTGTATCACGCACCAAAGGCACCTCGCATACATGGCAGCTCCCATTCATATCCACTTCCTTAGTTAGCCGTCAGCACAAAAATGTAAAGTCAACCATTCAGCTGTAGGTAAATGTGAACCACCAGGACAGAGTTCAAGTGAGAGGTCCTTCATAGGATGACCTCTGACCCCTGGAGGCACAACGGGTCAGGGCAGGGTCAGGCTCTGTGCAGAGACTGTATGGAGTCAGCAGTGTTTACTAATGCTAACCCCCACTAGCTAACCCCTAAACCCCATTCCCGTCTCACCCTCCCCCCAGCTTCTGGCTCATCCATGGTCAAGGTGCGGGTGCAGCACCCCCCAGAGGCCAGCGTGAAGATCCACCAGGTGCTGAAGGTGGGGTATGGGCCAGGCACAGTTAGGGAGCAGTCGGAGACGGTCACCTGGTCAGCAGGCCTCTCGGGGGCCAGGACCAGTGTTCTGCCAGGGGAGCGGGCCGAAGCCCCACCACCCAAACCCAGAGTCCAGGCCCAGACCCTCCACGGTGACTCCACCTACACAGAATCCTCCGGATTCAAGTACTGCTTCAGGGAGGTCCGCAACGGCCAGGTGAGACTTCTCAAAATGACTTATACTATTGATTCCTACAGATAACTGCCAAAATAAATGAAACACTTGAGTAAATGAGGGATACAAAGTATATTGGAAGCAGGTGCTTCCACATAGGTGTGGAATTAACATCCCATCATACTTAAGGTCATGTATAAAAATGCTGAGCAGGCCCAGTTGCCCATTATTTTGGCTACCATGGCTAGAAGGTGCATTGAAGCTGGTCTGGTGCCTCGTTGTGGCCCAACACCCTATTAAGACACTTTATGTTGGTGTTTCCTTTATTTTGTAATATGTATATTACCTGTATATATGTAATATGCATTAAATGATGTAGCTAAGTCTTAAGCAAGCCAATAGAAATAGGTGGCATCTCTCATTGTGGTTGTGCCAGTTTAAATCCAATGCTCTTCCTTCTCCTATACCCCTCAGTGCAGCTCACCTCTCCCAGGACTCAGGAGTCAGGACACCTGCTGCCGAGGGATTGGACTGGCCTGGGGCATCAACGAGTGTGTCCTATGCCCTCCTAACACAGGTGAAATACAGTGTGCCCTGTCCCAGTTCTCCTTTAAAGTGAAGCTTGGCCTTTTGTCCGTATCCCGCTTCTCTTTTTTTTAAAGGTTTTTTAATTGAACCTTTATTTAACTAGGCAAGTACACTGGTTTTCTCCTTTCAGTCTTTCTATCACAAAATGGGTTAATCCTTTTTACCTTCTGTCCCCTTTGTGTACCTACCCCTCCTCTCATCTCAAAACCAATCAATATATACCAGAAACAAATGGGGAGGTCACTGCTGATTAGTAATCCCAGGTGCAACAATCAACAAAAAGTAACACTTGTTCTACACTATGATCATATGCACTTTGTTTATGTGTACATGTGTAGATTAAGTAATGTATTGTAGATGACAGCTATGCCATGTTTGACTATGATTTGTTTTTAGTGTCTCAAAACTCAATTTGAGTGGTCCACAATACATTTTTTTGTATTATTGTGTGACACTTAAATACATTTTTTTAAACGGTATGTCCCATGCTACAGTATGGTGGCTAGCCTACCAGCTTGTTCTTGTTAATCTCCTCTTCACTACCTTATTGACATTGACTATGGTTTTTTGAAAGGCCGGAGTGCTTCAGATTGGAGTGGAATTCCTTTTAGAAACCTTAAACCAGATGGCCTTGCTCTGTTGTTTGAGATTAAATAAGAACTTATGTATTACAGTGTCAAATTATTAACTAGTTATAAACAGTACATAAAGTTGTTGACATGTTTTACTCCAGACCTGACTAACCTGAATGGAATGTACTTTTCTCTTGACCATATTTGTCCATAAGTTGGCTTTGCCCTCTCGCCTCCTAGACCATATCAACATCATGTCAAAAAGTAGTGAGCTAATGTTCTGTTTTCAACTTCTTTCATCACCACTATTCATTTTAACAGGAATCCAGACAGTCCTGAGAATGTTTTAGGTAACTCTCCTCAGCCATGCCGGTAAAAGAAAATGACTTGTTTTAGATAGCAATGCCTAGAAATCAACACGGTCTTGTTTGTATCTGTTCCTTTTAACTAACAGGGAATTCATACTATTCCACATTATTATTGCTGTTATCAGTAATGGACATATTATGTAACAGATTGACTCCACGCTTAGCCAGAGCCCGTAAGAAATACAGAACATTATGTCGCCTGCTCTGTAGGGTCATTGATAAATACAAACACATGGAAGTAAATCACCAAACAAGGCTGTTTTTCTTTCTGTTCGACAACCTGGAAGATATGCATGGTTTTCATCATTTTGATTTAGACCACGAATGAAACCTCCTCAATTGCAATTTCTCCCTCCTTGCAAACAATTCTCCAAACATTACCATAAATAAATGGTTAATACCAAACAATAGAGGCCTTGTCCAAAACTCTGGCCTGGGATCACAGAGTCGTTTGAAACACTAAGTACTTTCTCCTTTCCATTTCCTTTGAGGAATGTCCTTTGAATCTTTACTCTGCAACCTCAAGTTACTTCACAACTTCCCACTTGTCTCCCAAGACTGCAAAAGTCCTCCAAATAGAGCTTTGTTTGATGTGAGAGGAGAGACAGCTGGGAGGGAGATTGTTAGCAGACAGGTGACCAATATTGTGTGATTTAGGCTGCCAACAGTCCAGCAAACAATTGGGAGTAACATAGCTAGCTAGCTCGCTGGAGATGGGGTTGATAGCCAATGTTAGATGAGAGTGTGTTTTCCACTCTAGACTGACGGTGAGTCATCATGCTCGTATGGTAAAAAAAAAACGTTATTTGCTTTGCTTCATTTAGTTGACCCAGAGCGTTCCGATGTATCCCATGGCTCCTGTACGCTTGGCTCTCTCTCTGTGGTGCTACATGCTGCTAGTCTTCCATGGTGGGATCAGGGACTGTACAGTACACACAGATTGACCACTAAAGCATCTGAAATCTCATCCAGGCTCTGCAGGAGAAAGACAGTCTAGAAAAGATTGACCCGGTGAATTTTGACCCATCACTCTGGTTTTACTGTAGACGCAGCTATTGGCACTACATGACTAGGTATCCTCTTTCCCTTTACAACATTAGGGCTCACACAGGGTCTCCCGAGTATTGCTATTTAAACATCATTATGTGAATTGCCTTTTCAGGAAATGGAGTCGATGGGAGCTGTCCGGCTGGATTTGAGAGGATCAACGGCACCCAGTGTGTTGGTGAGTACCCAACACATCAGTCCCTCTGAGTACACCTGACTATACCACTTACTGTAGAATGATGGTGGTCTTCTACAATCTTAGATAAAAGGGTTCAGAAAGGGTTTTTCTACTATCCCCATACCTTTTTGGTTCCAGGTGGAACTCTTTTGGGTTCCATGTAGAACCCTCTGTGGAAAGGGTTCTAAATGGAACTCAAAAGGGTTCTACCTGGAAACAAAAAGGTTATACCTCGAACCAAAAAGGGTTCTTCAAAGGGTTTTCATATGGGGACAGCCGAAGAACCCTTTTAGGTTCTTTTGGAACAGGAGAACTGACAGGAAGAGATGTGTGTTGAAATGTTATGAAATTATATTTGACAGTATTTATTTTTAAACAAATACCAGGTGAAACAGGGGTGGAAAAGAGAAGCATTGCAATGGTCTATCTTCATAATATGACCTCTCTCATTTTCATTTGATGTTTTGAGTGTAACAATGTATGATATCACTTCATCGAGTCAGCAGCTGTCTCCTTAGCTTGTCACACTGTATTCCATATAGGCTCAGCTCAACCACACACACAGAAAAGCTCTTTGAAGCAGCTCGTTATTCAACCCAGTCTTGTCACTTGGCCCAGAGATCTACTGCCGAACGCTGAAGAGTCTGAGGTGATAAGCTCTGAAACCATGAGCCATGCCTTGATTATCTGCCACTATGGAATGGCTGCTTCATCTGTCTCTGTAGAGCCTAATAAGATATGAGAGGGAACGGAGAAAACAGAGCACAAGTCTCCGCTGATGGCAACATGCAAATGCTATCATGCTAGCTATGAGTCACTCAGGCTCGTTCAAACACATGGGATATAGCGCTCAGATGGGGACATACCAATGTGGTTGCGCTCATTCATGGTGAATCTGCTATTGATCTGAGAGGGACACATACCCAAAGGCAGGCCACAGTGACACCATGCCACTCATCCGTATGATGATATGCATGTAGTTTTAGTTGATAAATTACATATTGCGAAAACATCACCTGCGATTCTTCAGAATAGCATTGAGGCTCCTGGTATTATATTGTACATGCCCATTAGTTAGCAGCTGATATAAATGGGAAGAGAAAAAAACTACATTGATCTGTAAGTTAAATTCAAGAACTTAAAGGAACATACTGTATTCACCTCACTAACATGCCTCAATGGATATATGTATTACTGTTATTTGTCAGGAGAAACTTTTTCACTCCTGCATCTATATAGAATGATTTAACATAGTAACTCGAATGGATTAGGTTCTGACAGATGATGATACAAACCATATTTGCAACGCTGCCTTTAAATGTCTATTTTGTAGCAAGAAGGTCTACAGTGAATTGGTGATGAGTTCAGTTCACTCCTACAACCCAACAGATGCAGCGTATGCTAGGCCAGTTGGTTGTATAACCTGACTGCTATAACCATTTCTCCAGGAAGAGCCAGATAGTGTGAGAAGTAATGACTACACCAGGCCCTGTTGCATCACTCACTCGATCTCCCTAACTCCCTGAGAGTTACAGTACATCTCGTGTCGTAAGCTGCTACGATATTGATGAGGACGGGGTTGGATAAACACTGATATGTTTATGTTATGGTTTTCGTTTACACTCACGTTGGATGTCGCCAGACTTTTTAGTTGAGTGTTTCCAAGATTATGAGTTCAGGTTGGGGCTAGTTTGACCAAGGTCTCAGCTAACACTACAGTTTATAAAAATGTATTTGTTTCACATAGAATTAACTCTGAGCACAAATGTTTGTCATGTCTAACCATCCTCATTGGGTTTCAAGTCAGTCACTATTAATATCCGTAGAATATTAATGTCCTCTGTGACCAGGGTCTCCCCCTGCAAGTACAGTATATCAGTGGGGAGCCCTATTATCTCCCCGGCCTTCAGGAAGAGGGTTCATGACTGTTTCCTGTCTGTGGATCCTATGGGTGGATGGGGTTAGGGAATAGGGATGTGATCGTAGTGTTTCCCTTCCTAGATGTTAATGAGTGTTTGCAGCCAGGCTTCTGTGAGAACGGCAACTGTGTGAACACTCGGGGGAGCTACAGTTGTGTCTGCAGGCAAGGATACATACTGGACGCCTCTCACGGGATCTGTATCTGTAAGTAGCCTACAGGGCACCCTGCTCAAAGGAAAAGGAAGAGAATGCTGCGCTGCTATGCCGCGGTGTCTGGAATGAGCAGGAATGACGCATGGCCGAGGTGCTATGGAGCTGAACTGTACAAAACATTACACACAACCTCCCATACAAAAACATGTTGAGTAAAGAGATAGAGGAAAATGTAATGTGTTTAGGATGTGTTGGATATTAGCCAACATACTGTAGCAGTGTTTCCCCAAGGATTTACTTCCAGCAGCGGTGGCAAAGGTGGGGGGTGGAGGGCATGGCCAATGGCGCAAACCGACCCAAACATTTTGTTTTACAGGTCATTTCCTGTAATTCTACATATTTTGCCATTTGTGATGTTTTTTTTTTTTTTTTACAGTTTTAAAGCTAGTTTCTTGCAATTCTACATATTTTGTCATGAGGCTGAGAGAATAAATTGCCGTTTTCAAGCTAGTTTCCTGCAATTCTACACATTTTGTCATGGCTTATATCGTGTTCTGAGTGGCTCAAACATTAGAACAAAATCAATGGGATACAAAAAGCTAAATCAATCATTATATTTGTATTTATTTTTTGATTCTCTCTAAATATCTAGTTTTTATTTTGGTGATTCTTAGTTCTCAAAGGTGGTCTTTGAGAACTAAGGGAAAAAATATATAACTCCATTATTTTTTCTTCATACTTTATATCAGGTTTTCGTCATTTTACACTGAAAACGTTTTACCTACCAAAAAAAATGTTTTCTATCTTTTGGAGTGGCGGCAACAGTTTAGCAGCGACGGCTGGGGAAACACTGTGTAGGACAGGTAAACTACCTCATGTAATAAAAATGTCCATTATCTTTACTCATGCTGATCCCAAAAATGAGTTCAACTTTCACACACTTTTAGATTGAACATTATTCAGTAGTACTTTACATTAACTGTGCTGTATTATATCATACATAAAACATACATTACACATCTATACGCACATCATAAACATGACATTACAGCGCCTGAAGTTCTGTGACACTCGGCCTGCTTATTCTAACCGGCATTTTACGATGGTCAGTGCTTCTGAAATGCTGGTTGGCCTGTGTGTTGCCTTTGGATCTGACGCAGTTTGCATCTGCTTGTCTGGGGCCACCCTCTCTATCCAGTCCGCCCCAGCTCTTGGCTCTAACTGTTGGAAGCTGTTTGTTTTGTGCATTGTTGACTCTGAGCGGTCATCTTTAAATAATGTGTTGCCAAAAAGTTCATGGGAATGCTTTCAGCTTTTCTGTTTTCTTGCTCTCTGAAGTGAGGGTTTAACAGCGATAAATTCTGACGTTTCTTGTTTTTTCTGACGTGTGGTACTTCTGCAACTCATTGTCTGTCTTCAGTTGAATATTTCTGTTTCTTAACCCGACTAAAGCAACAGATGTGACACAAATTGTGATACAAAAAGCAAAGACGAAGAGTACACCAGCATTATATTTCAAGATAATGTGTGAATCAACAATCAGCATGTGGTTGGGCCTGCATGTTGGGTTTGGTGTCTTCTTTTGCTTGAGGCCTTTTGGGGCATTGAGCTGTTTCAGTATGGCTATAATACCGCTATCTTCTCTCCACCATTCTCCCATTGGCATGTCCTCACCCTGTCTTCCTCTTGCAGCCCGTAAGGTGATCTCGGAGGATAAGGGCCAGTGCTATCGTATCCTAAACTCTGGCTCTGGCCGTGGTAGCTGCTCCGTGCCCATCCTCAGGAACATCACCAAGCAGATCTGCTGCTGCAGCCGCGTGGGCAAGGCCTGGGGCAAGAACTGTGAGAGGTGTCCCTACTTTGGATCAGGTGAGCATCCCTATTCTGATTCAAACCTCCACATCATACTGGTCCGGCATTGGATAATCATAATGCAGCTAGTGCCCAGTGTTAACATCTGCCTAAGTCACAGTATGTACACTGAACAAAAATATAAACACAACATGTAAAGTGTTGGTTTCATGAGGTGAAATAAAAGATCCCAGAACATTTCCATATGCACAAACAGCTTGTTTCTTTCAAATGTTGTGCACAAATTAATTTAAATCCCTGTTAGTGAGCATTTCTCCTTTACCAAGATAATCCATCTACCTGACAGGTGTTGCATATTGAATGAATTGTCTGTACAGCTCTGAGACAGGATCGTGTTGAGGCACAGATCTGGGGAAGGGTACCAAAAAATGTCTGCAGCATTGAAGGTACCCAAGAACTCAGTGGCCTCCAAATGGAATAAGTTTGGAACCAACAAGACTCTTCCTAGAGCTGGCCTCTCCCCCAAACTGAGCAATCGCGGGAGAAGGGCTTTGGTCAGGGAGGTGACCAAGAACCCGATGGTCATTCTGATAGAGCTCCAGAGTTCCTCTGTGGAGGAGATGTGAGAACCTTCCAGAAGGGTATAATGACAAAGCAAAAACAGTTTTTTATCACATGTATATATGTATTCAGACCCTTTACTCAGTACTTTGTTGAAGGACCTTTGGCAGCAATTAGAGCCCCTAGTCTTCTTGGGTCAATGGGTCTGAATACTTTCCGAATGCACTGTATATAGGTATGAAACACACTAACCAATTGAATCCTGCTTGTGGCGTTCTCTGTTTGCTCCTGACAGTTGCTTTCAAGGAGATCTGCCCAGCAGGGCCTGGCTACCACTACTCTGCCTCTGCCATCAAGTTCAACCAGAGGGTGGTGGAGCAGCACGGGACTGGAGGTCCCCCTGTCATATCCCAGAGCACCCCACAGACCAGGCCACAACAACCAGCCAGTAGTGGTGCACAGACTCCCCAAACTAGTCCCCAACAACCTTCAAGCTCAGGCTTTTTCACTCCCCAAACTAGACCCCAACAGCCAGATGGTAGAGCTCTCATACCTCAGACCAGGCCCCAGCAGCCATCGAGTGGAGGCTCCCTGTCCCCCCAGGGCAGACCACACATCCCAGCCATCTCTGTTACAGCAGGACCCACCCGGGTGGTGACAGGTGAGTAGAGAATAACTCATAGCAACCTTAAGGAGATTCCTCACCGTACAATGAAGAGTTTCATTCCAAAACGCGATATAACCATTTTCAGAACTGTTTGTAAATTGACATGAATTAAAAACACATCTTATGTTATGGTGACCGTAGTACCGCCACACCGGCAGTCACGAGTCATGACCTCAGTCAAATTCCCCCTTCCCCTGATCCGATACAGGTACATGATAATGGTCCATTTAAAATCAAAAATAAATTCACACATCTATTATTTAGTATATGTAAAGACAAGATTAAATCAAGAATAGTCTGATTAGCCTATCAGAAGCTTCTAAAGCCATGACATAATTTTCTGGAATTTTCCAAGCTGTTTATAGGCACAGTTAACTTAGTGCATGTAAACTTCTGACCCACTGGAATTGTGATACAGTGAATTATAAGTGAAATAATCTGTCTGTAAACTGTTGTTGGAAAAATTACTTGTGTCATGCACAAAGTAGATGTCCTAACCGACTTGCCAAAACTATAGTTTGTTAACAAGAAATTTTAATGACTCCAACCTAAGTGTATGTAAACTGTATGTTCAATTGTATTCTTCATGCTATAAAATAATATAAAATATTGCCACGGAATTCTAAGCAAATCTTGTCTGCTAAATTAGCTAGTGTAGCCAATCAGGGCCTAACATAAGGACAACTCAGAGTATGCTATTCTGTTCTTCTGAAATAGACTACATTTTCTTCATATCATGTTTCTTGGACCGGTCTAAAATAAATCATGGAGTTATTGTGATAGTGTAAGCTACATTTTCAAATGTAGATGTTCCAAAGGTCTGCATCAGTGGCTTGTGTGGAAGCCAGGAGATGCTAAATGTGTTTATGTTAATTAACTTCTTATGGCTGCAGGGGCAGTATTGATTAGCTTGGATGAAAGGTGCCCAGAGTAAACGGCCTGCTCCTCAGTCCTAGTTGCTAATATTTGCATAGTATTATTAGTATTGGATAGAAAACACTCTGACGTTTTTTAAACTGTTTGAATGATGTCTGTGAGTATAACAGAACTCATATGGCAGGCAAAAACCTGAGAAGAAATCCAAACAGGAAGTGGGAAATCTGAGGTTGGTCGATTTTCAACCCAGCCCCTATTGAATACACAGTGGGATATTGGTTATGTTGCACTTCCTAAGGCTTCCACTAGATGTCAACCGTCTTTAGAAACTTGAATGAGGATTCTACTGTGATGTGGGGCCGGATGAGAGCTCTTTGAGTCAGTGGTCTGGCAGAGAGCCAGGTCCTGGTCACGCTCATTTCACACGACCTGCGTTCCATGGCTTTTCTACAGACAATGGAATTATCCAGTTGGAACGATATTGAAGATTTATGATAACAACATCCTGAAGATTGATTTCATTCTTAGTTTGAAATGTTTCTAAGACCTGTATTATAACTTTTTAAAGTTTTCGTCTAACGTTCGGCTGGACCTGCACGAGCGTTTGGATTTGTGTACTAAACGCCCTTACAAAAGTAGCTACTTGGACATAAATAATGGACATTATCAAACTAAATCAAACATTTAATGTGGAACTGGGATTCCTGGGAGTGCATTCTGATGAAGATCGTCAAAGGTAAGGGAATATTTATAATGTTATTTCTGATTTCTGTTGACTCCAACATGGCGGATAAAAAAAAAATGTCCTTAGCGCCGTTCTCAGATTATTGCATGGTTTGCTTTTTCTGTAAAGTTTTTTTGAAACCTGACACAGCGGTTGCATTAAGGAGAGGTATATCTATATTTCCATGTCTAACTATTGTATTTTCATCGACATTTATAATAAGTATTTCTGTAAAATTATGTGGCTCTGCAAAATGACCGTATGTTTTTGGAACTAGTGAACGTAAATCACCAATGTATACTGAGGTTTTTTTAATATAAATATGAACTTTATCAAACAAAACATACTGTGTAACATGAAGTCCTATAAGTGTCATCTGATGAAGATCATCAAAGGTTAGTGTTTCATTTTATCTCTATTTGTGACTCCTCTCTTTGGTTGGAAAAATGGCTGTGTTTTTCTGTGAGTTGGTGGTGACCTAACATAATCGTTTGTGGTGCTGTCGCTGTAAAGCCTATTTGAAATCGGACACTGTGGTGAGATTAACAACAAGATTGCCTTTAAAACGGTATAAGATACATGCACTGTATATTTGAGGAATTTTAATTATGAGATTTCTGTTGTTTTGAATTTGGCACCCTGCCCTTTCACTGGCTGTTGTCATATCGATCCCGTTAACGGGATTGCAGCCCTAAGAAGTTTTTTAACAGTCAATTACCATGAGAAGGGAAGTTATTTGCTTGACAATAAACGGCTGACAAGATTTCATGACCGCCACAACCCTAGTCTTATGAAAGAGATCTATTATCTTACCATGACATGGGTTAGTGAAAATACATGATTCTGTTTGAAATGTGTTGCAAGGTCATTTTCTTTTAGAGAGACAAATAATCATGTTTTGTGGCAAAACGCTATATATCTGCCCCAAACAGAACTCCAATAAAAAAAGTTTCCCGATTGGGTTTTAATTACATGTAATTAAGTATAGATACATAAATAAATACATATTAAAATCATCTGTTTGTTTCAACTAAATTGTGCAAATATCATATAGCCAATGTATTGTATCCAGAGGGTGAACAGTGTACTGTAGTGTATGCAGTGTGTTTTCTTTTTGGACATTTAAGCATCTTTTTGTAACAATTTTATTGGGGTTTTAAAGTTATTTTTTCATTCATTAGGATAAATCTAGGCAAGCGTTATGAGTTTGATTATATAAACATCAGGGAAGGATTTAAGGAATAATAAGGACATTGAAAGTCTGTCGCAATTAATTTGCAAGGATGGGTTGATTGTTGTTGTCGGGGTGACACGGCACGCTGTTTGGCTCTCTCCTTTTCATGAGCTTGTTTAAAAAGTTCCTCTTTCAGCCAACGGGAACAGATATAACAGGCTACAAACTGTCGAAGGGATCCATAATCAAAAGGTCCGTGACACTCAAGAGCTCAACGCTAGCGTAACGCTCGGTAGCAACTACCCAGCGCGCGAACAGCTGACTGACAGCTGTCTATCACCGCATCTAGCTGACTAAGCCAGGGGTTAGCCTAAATGGATAAGGTAAGGTTCTGATTACGTTCCTAGGTGTTGGAAAAATATTTAGAGAAACCTAACTTACGACTAAGCAGACAAATATCATGCAAATTACTCACTTTTGCACCAGTGGCAAAAAAAAGCATATGGATTGTTTCAGCCATCTGTACACTGGATATAACCAGATCAATATATTTAAAGAGTTGGACCAACTTTTTGAATTTTGAATATTGTTCTAATTCTATTCATTCAGTTACATATAAATTTTTTAAATATTCCAAATGTAGCCTAATGTTAACCGGAGCTAACATGGCTGCTAGAATGTTGTAGTGAAATGTAAATGTGTCATACTGCAGAAATATCAATGTCCCAACTCTCTAAACACATGGCTCTGGATATAGTGCGTTTTGGTATGAAACAATACGGATATTACTTTTTGCAACAACAAAAAAACACGCTCTAAAGCACATCTAAAGTAAATGTTTTAAAAGTATGAAAACAGCCATAATTCATACACAGAAAATATGCAAATGTGAAAAATGTGCACTTATCACGTTTTGGAATCAAACCCTTCACATGCTCTTGTCATTTCCACATAGCAACATTCAACTATTGAGACAGAATTGCAATGTTTAGTATTTTGATGTTTGTGTCCAGAAGGCTGTAAGAAAGACAATTCACATCAAGCTGCCTCTTCTCAACAAGTGAAAGCTCTAATGTATCTAGACATTCTCAGTAAATGTTTATGTCCTGTTTTGGTTTCTCCAGCTCGAACCCCCACTCAGACCAAACGGCCTCCAGTTGACCAACGGCCAATATCTCCAGTGAGACCCGCACAGCCCCTCCTATCTCCGGTCACGCCCCGCCCACCCATCCCCAGGCCAGGTACCGTAAACCATATACCATAGCCACAAAGTGTTTAATCTTGATACAGTAATGGCTCCAAGATTAGGTCAAATTCTGATAAACGCTGGTTCAACTTTCTGGCTTCTCACACTGCCAACTCCATGTAATTTCCTGTTAGAACATTTCCTATAAACTATTGTACTCCACACCTGACTCAAGAACAAAGAAGCGTATAGTTTGGAGTCTCTATTGTGAAGTGAGAAAAAGTTCATAGTTCTCCATTGAAGTATGACAATTGGTCTTCCTGTGTCTGTTCTGCTCTCATTTGATGTGACAGCACTTGAATGCATGAATTCACTTTTCAAATGGACCATAATAATGAGTGCTTAAGAATCCCGGGTAGGTGGTTGAATGCTCTGGTGGTGTCGATTTTTACTGCCGGTTTTATCCACCTTCAAATACATGTTTTATTTAACCTGTATTTAACTAGACGTCAGATGTGTTTCTGGCTCTGGCCTTTTCTGTCTCCACTAGAGTACTTAGTCAACCCTGACCCTCATACACACACACACGAACACACACACACCTCAACTTCAAAGCCTCAGTCAATAAAAGGTGTTTTACATTCTTTAATGCACTTCTTTGCAATAGAAAGAGAGATTCAAAGAGGGAATACCCTCACACATCCCGAGCCAGGAGGTCTGGCTCAAGATATAAGCAGTAACCAGATGGGTACAATGCTCTGTTTGTGCCGCAAGACTTTGCCTAATGTGAGCCAACTGTTCACCACCGGACTGTTCGTTTATCACGTTGTCAGGTTTGAATCTCAAGGCTGGGCCGTCAAAGAGCTGCTAACTTTTAGCTCGTGAGGGAGGTGGCAGGTTTGTGCTGTAACCTAGAATTGAACACTATTATGCCCACAGCCTTGAACCTGCCTCATAATAAGTGAGTTCTGAGACTATAAATCCTCATAATGGTCCCTGAGAAATATGCGAGCTGCACACTTAGAAGAAAGAAAAGAGATCAGATCCTCCTCACACCATTGTTATCCCCTCTCACGTCCTCAGGCGGCTGATATGGATGACATGACAACTAAGATCACACTTTGGAATAGTTTTTTGAAACGGTGACAGACAAGCTAACTACATGTGCATATCTGTCCACGTGTGCGTGCATGCGCGTGTATGTGCGTCTACGGCCATCTGTTTGGGCGTCCAGTGCGGGGTGTGTGTGAGACCATGCCCCAGGTGTGTGGACAGGGCCGCTGTGTGGACCAGCCCGGAGGGAGACATACCTGCATCTGTAACGAGGGATACCAACACAACGCTCAGCAGACTCATTGTCAAGGTGAATGTTGTTTTGTTAGGGCACTGTTTCTAGTTAAACTACTTAACTACTATTAGGAAGCATCAAACACACACATACACAGACCAATATTGTCTGTTCCTGATGCTATACTGGCCCTCAGCTCTATTTATAGTGTGCGGTCGTTGAACATGTGATAGTCTTTATGGATGAGTCAGTTTCAGACTGGTTAGGTGCCGCAAGCATCTCACTACAATCCCATCCCCTAAGAGGCAGCTTGATTACTGTAGGCTTGGTCAGGCTCCTCTTGACCTCTCTAACCCCACACATCCCCCCCTTTCCTTTCAGACATAGACGAGTGCAGGGCGTCTCCCCCGCCTTGCGGCAGCGGCCGCTGCCAGAACACAGAAGGGGGCTACAGGTGCAGCTGCCCCTCTGGATACCAGCCGGGACCCCGGGGCACCAGCTGTATAGGTACAGCCCTCCCACTGTACACACCACTCACACACACACACACACACACAGTCGCTAGCCACAGCAGCTGTGCTCTGGACGTTTATTCAGACAACAGCTACTCTGTCTCGTTGGGTATAGAGAGAGACCTTCTGGCGTCCCCCTGGAATGCTCTGTGTTCTACTTGGAAGTCAAGGATTAGGAAATGGTGTCTGGTACTCTGGTCACTGTTCTTTGAGAATCTCTCACGTTGTTATTTTTCTCTCGTCTGTATCTCTAGATGTCAATGAGTGCATCCAGGCTCTCAGTCCCTGTTCTGTTGGGGAGTGTGAGAATACACCAGGCCGCTACAGATGTGTGTGTCCTGCTGGCTTCAGAGCCAACTTCCAACAGACGCAGTGTCAAGGTAAGAGGGGACGCGTACTCCACGTAGTATTACAACAGCAGCAGTCAACAAGTACTATTGACATGATTGTGATTGTTTTAAGGAACGTTATGTCGATTATGATAGCTGTGCACAAGTCCTTGTGATCATTCTAGAAGAAACTAGATAACTGTTAACTGTCGAGTCTTTGAGTAAAGGACAAACTTTTTTTTGTGGCACAGATATTGACGAGTGTCGTCAGGTTCCGAACCCCTGTAACAACGGCCGCTGTGAGAATAGCCCTGGTAGCTTCAAGTGTGTCTGCCGCACTGGGTACAAGCTAGAGGGCAACACGTGTAAAGGTAAGGAAGCTATCTCTGCGTCTAGTCAACATTGTTTCACTACCGAAGCGACTGTACTGTATATATTGCTGTCTTCACTCACCAAAGATTGTGTGATGTTTGTGAAATAATACTATTGGTCATTCGGACATATCAAACTTCCGGTCTATCATTCTCCCTTTCCCCAGATGTGGATGAGTGTGAGGACCCCTTGAAGTGTCCTGGTCAGGCCTGTGTCAACTCTCCAGGATCATACAAGTGTGTGTCTTGCCCACCAGGGTTTGGGCTGCTCAACGAACAATGCCGAGGTAACACTCCTTGTCCGGAAGCAGTTGTAAACAAAACCAAATAATAACCTTTCTTCTGAAAATGTTGAGGTAATGACCAATGTTATAGGGAGTTTAAGTTGAATTCTACACAGGCTGTTTGATAGAGGCCGCTAACGGTCTGTGTCGCCCCCTGTTGTAGATGTTGACGAGTGTCGTCAGACCCCCAGCCTTTGCACCAATGGTCGTTGTGAGAACACTCCCGGGAGCTACAGGTGTGTTTGCCATACGGGATACAAACTACAAGGCAAGGCCTGCACAGGTACGAGCGATGACTGTATTTACCTACATTCCCTCTTTTGAGCCTGTCAGCGAAAGGAACTTTCATTCTATGGAAAACAGATTCTGCCGGACTATTAATGTTCTGGCTCTATTTCAGATGTGGATGAGTGTGAGGACCCTTTGAGGTGTCCTGGTCAGGCCTGTGTCAACTCTCAGGGTTCTTACAACTGTGTGTCTTGCAAGCCAGGCTTCAGCATGATCAATGGACAATGCTCAGGTAAAATGACATTGTGTCTGTGTGTTCTGAGGTATACCCGTGCGTCTGTGATTATTTTTTTTTATCCATCCATCCGTCCATTGATACATACATTTATAGTGTATTTCAAATTGGCATCTACCTTTCAGCAATCTCTTGTATCTCCTCCCCATTCCTACAGATATAGATGAGTGTCGTCAATCCCCCGGCCCATGCACCAACGGTCACTGCGAGAACACCCAGGGAAGCTACAGCTGTGCGTGTCTCACTGGCTACAGACTGCACGGTGATACCTGTACAGACTCAGATGAATGTGCAGACCCGTCCCAGTGCCCTGGCCAGGAGTGTGTCAACTCCCAGGGCTCATACAAGTGTGTGTCCTGCAAGCCAGGCTTTGGGCTGGTCGACAGACGCTGCACAGGTAGGACACAACATGGTCTTCATCGACAACAGCACATTGGAGCGATTGCGGACAGTTCTTCTCCTTCTTTTCTTTGCAGATGTTGACGAGTGCCTCCACAGCCCATCTCGCTGTGCTAACGGTCGTTGTGAGAACACGGCTGGAAGCTACAAGTGTGCGTGCCGATCTGGCTTCAGGCTACAGGGCAACACCTGCACAGGTAAGACTTACTTCAGCTGATAAAGGGCGGTCAAATGTATGACTTTCTTTAGCACAGAATAGAGTAAAATACTACCAGAAATGGTCTTTGTTCTGTCAACTTTATTATGGGATTGTAAAGTATAACCTCTGTTGGCTTCTCCAGATGTCAATGAATGTGAGAACGCCCTACAGTGTCCTGGTCAGGAGTGTATCAACTCTGAGGGCTCCTTCATATGTGTGGCCTGTAGCCCAGGCTTTGTGGCTGGAAATGGACAGTGTACAGGTGAACAACCTTCTCAACCACACACACATACCCATTTGTATTCCATATTGATAATTGTATCAATACTGATATTGATACTTTCACACAGATATCGATGAGTGTCGGCAGACCTCCAACCTATGTGCCAACGGCCTCTGTGAAAACACTCTCGGTAGCTACCGGTGCGTTTGTCGCACCGGGTTCAAACTGCAGGGCAGCGTCTGTATTGGTGAGGCTGCATGTGTCTGACTTTTGCATGTCTTTACATGATGGTTCAAGGTCCATATCACTGTTTGATGTGTAACCTCCACTTGCTTCATTTTAGACGTTGATGAATGTGCAGACCCCCCACAGTGTCCTGGGCAACGGTGTGTGAATTCTGAAGGCTCCTACAAGTGTATCGCCTGCAAAGCTGGCCACAGAATGCAAGATGGGTTATGCGCAGGTAAGACTAGCTGTCTATTAGGCAGTATATCAAGTCAATTCAAGGCATTCTGTCCATGTAGTCGACATGTTTTTCCAAGGTGTTTTATGGCTCTCACACTTGCCTGCCACATTTGTTTCTGGGAAGGAGTGCCATGGCTCTTTTACGGCCAAGGAGAGGAGGGGGATTTATGAACAACTGCACATTTCTGCCTAATGAGGAAACACATTTGTAAAGAGTTGAATTGTGTCAATGTTGCGGAATGTGACACGAGACCGAAATGAGCACCAAACTCTTTTTCATACGCCTTCCACTTGAGATTGTATTCCGTTCATACGGCTTTATGGAATCAGACAATCACATCGCTAACACCGTTGGTGTTATTGGTGAGGCAGCTTGACTAAGACCGTCACCATACTAAAGTTTGCTGAAGAATCAAGCTGTTCCAACACTGTTTATATAAACTGCACAGAGCAGTGTGACCGGGCCGATTTTCATCATCTTACAGTAGGCGATGAGTGAGCAAAGGGGGTGGCCCTCTAGACCCAGTTCCATACTGCAGTCAGCGCTCTCCTCTGCATTCCTCTCCTCTGCTCTCCTCACTTCACCTTTTCTGGCTTCTGTTACTTCTCTTACTCACTACCAAGCAGTTTATTTTCTGTGGGGCACACAAATAATCAGCCCGAGTATCATTATTAAAGGACACTGTGCACCATCCCACCTGGGTGCATTGCCTCTACCTCAAAATAAACAAAAAACAAGAGACCACATAAACAATTCATATGAATGTACCGTTTCCTTCACAGTTCACTGTCAGTCAGCACTTTACCCATGCTGTGATATCCAGAGCACATGAAAATCACTCCGAGGTACTCAACGAGGTATTCACTCCGAGGTACTCAACGGATGTCTGGCTGTTAGACTGGTGCTGATGTGAACCAACAGAGTTTGCAACAGATGTTTAGACTTCAAAGGGGATAGCTTGTAAATCAGAGACACCTTAGAAATGGATGTAACACTTGGGAATGGGTGGATGTCTCGTTGGAGTGGTTTCACTGTCAAAAAGTTATATCCACGAGGGACTGAACCCATTTGTGCTGTGTTGATTTAAGAGAAACACTTGGAAGCTGTTTAACCTATTTTAGGGGGGAACAGAAATACCCTATACATGAAGCAGAGGTGTGTGTGTGTGTGTGTGCGCGACCCACCTGCAGTACCCATGAGCATTCCCCTCTCCCTTCCTCAGATGTGGATGAATGCCAGAGCCCTGACACCTGTGGTGCAGCGAGGCTGTGTGTGAACACGGACGGCTCCTACCGCTGTGACTGTCAACCAGGCTACAGAACCACTGGCCTTGGACGCCAATGTCGAGGTCAGTATCGATGATGGTGCTACTGATGGTGATGAATGCCACAATGTTGGTGATTTCTTTTGATGACGTGTATATGCATGTTGCTGTTCTTTTCTGTCATATTCTAACGTGGTTGTCGTGTCTTTTCACAGACGTCAACGAGTGTCTAGAGGGGGAATACTGCTTCCCTAAGGGAGAGTGTGTGAACACAGAGGGCTCCTACCGCTGTGTGTGTTCCCAGGGTTACACCACCAGCAGCGACGGGAGCTCCTGCCTAGGTGAGGCCTCACGACCATCACGCACACACACCTCATACACACCTCATACACACACCCAAGTCCCACTGGCCTTTCTGTAGGCTACTCTTAAACCTGCAGAATGGAGAAGTCTCTACTCATTACATATATTTTCTGTTTACTCTGCAGTTTAAACTGCACAGCCCGTTAACTTGGACAACTCTAATCCCTTATACAAATAATCCCTTATAGGCTACTTTACACAGATTATATTACTCATAGCCACTCACACAGGGAGATTGCTTTGCTTGGCGGTAGGCACAGCGGGGTTGTCTGTGGTGATGTAATGGCGTGTTGTCATTGCGTGCCCAGATGTGGATGAGTGTGCCAGGTCAGGCCCGGGGGTGTGCCAGGATGGGCGCTGTGTCAACACAGAGGGCTCCTACCAGTGCCAGTGCCAAGTGGGATTCACCACCAACCCAGAGAAGACAGCCTGTCTGGGTAACTCAACACCTCAACTACTTTGCACTGTTCATCATCCACCGTAGACAGACCATTGAAACCTTGTGTCCCTTTTATGTAATACGCACCGCTTTCGAGATTGAGCTGTGGGGATGCTGAAGTTTTTGTGTGTGTGTGTGTTTTTGTGTGTGTGTGTTTTTGTGTGTGTGTGTGTGTGTGTGTGTGTGTGTAATCCCCACTCTCTCTCCCCCAGATGTAGATGAGTGCTCAGAGGGAGCAGTGTGTCGGACACAGCGTTGTGAGAACACCATTGGCTCCTACCGCTGTATCACCTCCTGTGAGCCGGGCTACCGGGTCACCCGCACCGGAGAGTGTGTCGGTCAGTTCCATCTCTTCATCAAACTCATCGACTTCATCCTTTACTAAATCTAGTTCACACATAAGAATCTACTTTTTATTATTCTCGTATTTATTAATCCACTTGATTTATTTTACAATGATCTGATTCTATGCTACAATAGAGATTGAATGCCATTCTCACTATACTGTCATACAGTTTAGCCATGATAGTTTATGTAGGAATGTTTGGCAGATTGGACACAGATGTGGGATCCAGGCTGAGGGCGGTGCGTAAGGGTTTGGTCGTCATGGCAGCTGTGTTTGATTGATGTGTCAGGTTGGAGGCTTTCACCTCGCAGATGCTCAGTCACAAGAATGCCATTCGCCTTTCCTTGCCAAGATATGCGTCTGTAACACGCAGACACACACAGACATGGTGGAAAAAGAGCTAGGGATATATCTCACTGTGTTGTCTTCACTGACTGTTGATTTATACCTTTCAATAATTGAATCAAGTTTATCCATCTAAATATAATGATGAGAGTGACCATACTTGAGACCATACTTCAGATTAATTTAGGAGTGATGTCATCTCTCTCTCCACTTCTGTTTCTTCTTCTCGCTCACAGATATCAATGAGTGTGCCAATGAGACCGTATGCGGAGAGCATGCATTCTGCCAGAACCTAATTGGAACATACCAGTGCATGTGTGACCAGGGCTACACAGCCACCAGCGATGGGAAGGGATGTGTGGGTACGTCTCAACACAGATGCACGAGTCTCTGATAAGTGTACAAACGCTACCATTCTGCTGTCCTGTCATTTGTCTTTGCTTGATTTAGCCGACATGGTTATACCTTTTCGCCCCATATTTCTCTTTCTTTCTCTCTTGCACTCACTCTCTTTCTCCCTCTCTCTGTCTCTCTCTATCACTCTATTTCTCTATCTCTCTATCTATCTCTCTGTCTCTAGATGAAAACGAGTGTGAGACGATGCAGGGCGTGTGTGGCGCGGCGCGCTGTGAGAATGTGGATGGCTCCTTCATGTGTGAGTGTCCAGGCGAGGGGGAAGAGTTTGATACGCGCTCAGGACAGTGCCTCAGCACGCCCCGACCAGGTACTGTACGCTGTCCAACACTGTTGTGCTTTTCGAGGATTATCTAGATAAGCTTGTTTTTCCCCGTATGAAAATAAACATTTCTATTCCCTGATGGGAATAACACTTTCCCTGCTTCAAATGTTCATTCCTACACCGTTTTAATGGCATTTGACACCAGTTTGTGCATGGTGAGTTTGGTGAGACCTCTTCAACAGGTGCCCATTCCAACAGCTTGGTGTTGCTGCCCCCTGCTGTTCATCAGGGAACACTATGTTGTCTTGGTGGTCAGCAGCGCTGCCATAACCACACACACCTCAACCCACAACCCACACGTCCACGTTTCTCACAGGTCTTCCAGTGTTCTCTGGCGGCTCCTCCTCGTCTTCCTCCACCACCGGCCTCGGTCCCCAGCGTCGGCCCGATGCGTCCCAGCTGCCCCCTGCCCGGCCTGGCGAGTTGAGGGAGTGTTACTACAACACCGAGGAGCAGCGCTCGTGCAGCGTCCTGGCCCGCAACACCACCCAGCAGGAGTGCTGCTGCACCGTGGGCCAGGGCTGGGGAATGGGCTGCCAGTTCGACCCCTGTCCTCAGCTAGGCACAGGTAAGGGACCAGTGATCAACACTGATGTGAAGAGTATGTCTATGGTATGACTCTCTTCCGGCGCCGACAGAGATGGCCGCCTCGCTTCGCGTTCCTAGGAAACTATGCAGTTTTTTGTTTTTTTACGTGTTATTTCTTACATTAGTACCCCAGGTCATCTTAGGTTTCATTACATACAGTCGAGAAGAACTACTGAATATAAGATCAGCATCAACTCACCATCAGTACGACCAAGAATATGTTTTTCGCGACGCGGATGTGTTCTGCCTTACAAACAGGACAACGGAGTGGATCCTATGCAGCGACCCAAAAAAACGACTCCGAAAGAGAGGGAAACGAGGCGGTCTTCTGGTCAGACTCCGGAGACGGGCACAGCGCGCACCACTCCCTAGCATTCTTCTTGCCAATGTCCAGTCTCTTGACAACAAGGTTGATGAAATCCGAGCAAGGGTAGCATTCCAGAGGGACATCAGAGACTGTAACGTTCTTTGCTTCACGGAAACGTGGCTTACTGGAGAGACGCAATCCGAAGCGGTGCAGCCAACAGGTTTCTCCACGCATCGCGCAGACAGGAAAAAACATCTTTCTGGTAAAAAGAGGGGCGGGGGCGTATGCCTTATGACTAACGTGACATGGTGCGATGAAAGAAACATACAGGAACTCAAATCCTTCTGTTCACCTGATTTAGAATTCCTCACAATCAAATGTAGACCGCATTATCTACCAAGAGAATTCTCTTCGATTATAATCACAGCCGTATATATCCCCCCCCAAGCAGACACATCGATGGCTCTGAACGAACTTTATTTAACTCTCTGCAAACTGGAAACAATTTATCCGGAGGCTGCATTCATTGTAGCTGGGGATTTTAACAAGGCTAATCTGAAAACAAGACTCCCCAAATTTTATCAGCATATCGATTGCGCAACCAGGGGAGGAAAGACCTTGGACCATTGTTACTCTAACTTCCGCGACGCATATAAGGCCCTGCCCCGCCCCCCTTTCGGAAAAGCTGACCACGACTCCATTTTGTTGATCCCTGCCTACAGACAGAAACTAAAACAAGAGGCTCCCACGCTGAGGTCTGTCCAACGCTGGTCCGACCAAGCTGACTCCACACTCCAAGACTGCTTCCATCACGTGGACTGGGAGATGTTTCGTATTGCGTCAGATAACAACATTGACGAATACGCTGATTCGGTGTGCGAGTTCATTAGAACGTGCGTTGAAGATGTCGTTCCCATAGCAACGATTAAAACATTCCCTAACCAGAAACCGTGGATTGATGGCAGCATTCGTGTGAAACTGAAAGCGCGAACCACTGCTTTTAATCAGGGCAAGGTGTCTGGTAACATGACCGAATACAAACAGTGCAGCTATTCCCTCCGCAAGGCTATCAAACAAGCTAAGCGCCAGTACAGAGACAAAGTAGAATCTCAATTCAACGGCTCAGACACAAGAGGCATGTGGCAGGGTCTACAGTCAATCACGGACTACAGGAAGAAACCCAGCCCAGTCACGGACCAGGATGTCTTGCTCCCAGGCAGACTAAATAACTTTTTTGCCCGCTTTGAGGACAATACAGTGCCACTGACACGGCCTGCAACGAAAACATGCGGTCTCTCCTTCACTGCAGCCGAGGTGAGTAAGACATTTAAACGTGTTAACCCTCGCAAGGCTGCAGGCCCAGATGGCATCCCCAGCCGCGCCCTCAGAGCATGCGCAGACCAGCTGGCCGGTGTGTTTACGGACATATTCAATCAATCCCTATACCAGTCTGCTGTTCCCACATGCTTCAAGAGGGCCACCATTGTTCCTGTTCCCAAGAAAGCTAAGGTAACTGAGCTAAATGACTACCGCCCCGTAGCACTCACATCCGTCATCATGAAGTGCTTTGAGAGACTAGTCAAGGACCATATCACCTCCACCCTACCTGACACCCTAGACCCACTCCAATTTGCTTACCGCCCAAATAGGTCCACAGACGATGCAATCTCAACCACACTGCACACTGCCCTAACCCATCTGGACAAGAGGAATACCTATGTGAGAATGCTGTTCATCGACTACAGCTCGGCATTCAACACCATAGTACCCTCCAAGCTCGTCATCAAGCTCGAGACCCTGGGTCTCGACCCCGCCCTGTGCAACTGGGTACTGGACTTCCTGACGGGCCGCCCCCAGGTGGTGAGGGTAGGCAACAACATCTCCTCCCCGCTGATCCTCAACACTGGGGCCCCACAAGGTTGCGTTCTGAGCCCTCTCCTGTACTCCCTGTTCACCCACGACTGCGTGGCCACGCACGCCTCCAACTCAATCATCAAGTTTGCGGACGACACAACAGTGGTAGGCTTGATTACCAACAACGATGAGACGGCCTACAGGGAGGAGGTGAGGGCCCTCGGAGTGTGGTGTCAGGAAAACAACCTCACACTCAACGTCAACAAAACTAAGGAGATGATTGTGGACTTCAGGAAACAGCAGAGGGAACACCCCCCTATCCACATCGATGGAACAGTAGTGGAGAGGGTAGCAAGTTTTAAGTTCCTCGGCATACACATCACAGACAAACTGAATTGGTCCACTCACACAGACAGCATCGTGAAGAAGGCGCAGCAGCGCCTCTTCAACCTCAGGAGGCTGAAGAAATTCGGCTTGTCACCAAAAGCACTCACAAACTTCTACAGATGCACAATCGAGAGCATCCTGGCGGGCTGTATCACCGCCTGGTATGGCAACTGCACCGCCCTCAACCGTAAGGCTCTCCAGAGGGTAGTGAGGTCTGCACAACGCATCACCGGGGGCAAACTACCTGCCCTCCAGGACACCTACACCACCCGATGTCACAGGAAGGCCATAAAGATCATCAAGGACATCAACCACCCGAGCCACTGCCTGTTCACCCCGCTATCATCCAGAAGGCGAGGTCAGTACAGGTGCATCAAAGCTGGGACCGAGAGACTGAAAAACAGCTTCTATCTCAAGGCCATCAGACTGTTAAACAGCCACCACTAACACTGAGTGGCTGCTGCCAACACACTGACACTGACTCAACTCCAGCCACTTTAATAATGGGAATTGATGGGAAATGATGTAAATATATCACTAGCCACTTTAAACAATGCTACCTTATATAAATGTTACTTACCCTACATTATTCATCTCATACGCATACGTATATACTGTACTCTATATCATCGACGGTATCCTTATGTAATACATGTATCACTAGCCACTTTATACTATACTATGCCACTTTGTTTACATACTCATCTCATTTGTACATACTGTACCCGATACCATCTACTGTATCTTGCCTATGCTGCTCTGTACCATCACTCATTCATATATCCTTATGTACATATTCTTTATCCCCTTACACTGTGTACAAGACAGTAGTTTTGGAATTGTTAGTTAGATTACTTGTTATTACTGCATTGTCGGAACTAGAAGCACAAGCATTTCGCTACACTCGCATTAACATCTGCTAACCATGTGTATGTGACAAATAAAATTTGATTTGATTTGATTTGATTTGACTATATTGAGTATGTATCTAGCAGGAGGTTGGTGGCACCGAAAAGGTATATAAAATATATATATATGTATATATGTATGTATATATATATATATATATATATATATATATATATGTATGTATATATATGTATATATATATATATATATATGTATGTATATGACTAAAGGGAGTATGTATGTCTATGGTAGACTCCTGGAGTCAGCTCCACCTATCAACCCACTCAGAAAAAGTTATCCCTGATGTCGTGAAGTGTTCCTCTCTGATATGTCGTTTTGTTTCCTGTGGTTTCTGTTCAGCCGAGCACCAGGCGTTGTGCCCCAGCGGACGAGGATATGTGACTGGGCCAGGAGCGTTTAGCTACAAAGGTAACAGCTGTCTCTCATACACACGTGGCAGGTATCCTAGCGGTTAGAGCGTTGGGCCAGTAACCTGAATAGTTGCTAGTTCAAATCCCTGAGCTGACTAAATGAGCAAAGCACTTAACCCTAATTGTTCCAGGGTTGCTGTCGATAGTGGCTGACCCCTGGCTGTGACCCCTCTCTTCAAGGGCAAAAAAAACAGCACATTTTGATTTCACACTTGTACATGTGTGAAACAGGACAAAATATAAGCACCCCTATTTGACCTTTTTTTGACCCACAGGATTTGTAGTCATGCTTATTGCTTATACTGTACTGTACCTGTAATCCAGGCCTTCATCTGCTCTCACAGATGTGGATGAGTGTAAACTGTTCCACCCTGAGGTGTGTAAGAGCGGTGTATGTGTCAACAACATCCCTGGCTACTCCTGCTACTGCACCAGTGGCTACTACTATGACAACGTGTTTCTGGAGTGCATCGGTTAGTGGCAAATCATTATCAGTGATATTGGGCCGTTTTGACCCAGTCTTCATAATTGCGGTTGAATTAGATGGATGTATATAATGGGTAGGTTCCTAAAATCTCATCTCTCTCTCTCTCTCTCTCTCTCTCTCTGTCTCTGTCTCTGTCCTCTCCTGGTAGATGTTGATGAGTGTGAGGCAGGGGAGGACAGCTGTCCAGGGGGAATCTGCGTCAACACATTAGGCTCACACTTCTGTACCTGCGTGCCTCCTCTTGTGTTGGACGACACTCAGCGCAGCTGTGTCAATTCCACTGGCCTCGCCGTGGGTAAGACTACACACGCTGGGAGACGGGAGTGCCCAATAACTCACCTTATGAGTCCTCATTACTCATTTTTTTACTTAATAGCTCAAACTGTGAGCTCTCTCTCTCTCACCGTCTGTTTTCAATCTATCTCTCGCTCCTGCTCTCCCCATCTATCTTTACCTCGTTTTTCCCACCTCCCTTTCTCCATCTTTCTTTGCCTCTCTTTCCATCTCACCCTTCCCCTCCTCATTCCTGCCCTCTCCCTCCTGTCTCCAGATGAGAAGCTGTCCTTCTGCTGGCAGTATGTCACACCAGACCTGGTGTGTCAGAGCCCCCTGCTGGGCGGACAGGTCACCTTCACTGAGTGCTGCTGTCTGTATGGAGAGGGCTGGGGACTGCAGTGTGCTCTGTGTCCTGCCAGAGACTCAGGTACTACTAGACTGACCACACACTCACTGATAAGCTACTATGGCCACGCTGATTGTGGATGAGTATTTACATTGAACATTCCGCTGTGTTAGCATTCTGTCCCGAGATACAAGCAAAATGTAGCTCTGTTGTGGAAGAGTTGTGTTTATGGTGTCATTTTTGGTCTACGCCTCTTTTCCTTCTCTCTCTCTGTCAGAGGACTATGAGGCTCGGTGTAACGTCTTCCTGAGGCCCCCAGAGTTTCCTCCCCCCTTCCCTGACCGCTACGGTCCGGACCCAGGGCCAGGTAGAGGAGGAGGAGGGGGGTATCGCGTGCCCTATGGACAGGACTCCTTCCCAGACCCCATCCCCCGCAGGCCTGAGTACCCCCGGCCTGACTATGACGACTACACACCACCAGGGGGCAGCAGGTCTGGCTTCAGAGGCAGAACACCCAGCACCTTCAGGGTCCCAGAGATCCCATACAGACAGCCCTCAGGATACATGTAACACACTGCCCTATTCACCACACACTCATTCACATACATCATCACAAGACACAACATATGTTCTCGACAAACATGTTGGATTTCTCCCTCCCAGTCCTGAGCGGTACTATGGCGAGGACGACTACGGCCCGCCTGACGCTCCTCCGAGACCTCCCTTCCGCACCCTCCCAGACCCTCGTTCTGAGCTCTCCTTTGGGGCGCGGCCCCCTCTCCCCATCCCCGAGGGCCTCCCTCTGAGTCTGGCCCCCCTCCCGGACAGTGACCCCTACAGTGAGGAGGAGGAGGAAGGGCCAGAACCCTGGCGTGTGGGACCCCCTTTCCCTGACAGACGGGGGCCAGGCGGAGGCCCAAGGAGAGTCTATGAGAGTACGCCCTCTCTTTCTGTGCATTACTGCATTTACTGCATTAATGTCATTTTGTCAATGCTGCTGCATTACCCAAAATATTTCACTTTTTTTAAAGATGTAAACTTAGCCTAGGCCCTGTGAAAAAAATGTGTGTCAGCTATCTGTTCTTACTTCTGACCATCTCCTCTCCCCGCTCCAGGACAATATGAGCCGTATGCAGGCCTGAGCACAGAGGACTGTGGGATACTGCACGGCTGTGAGAACGGCAGGTGTATCCGTGTGGCGGAGGGATACACGTGTGACTGCTACGAGGGATACGAGCTGGACATGACCTCCATGGCCTGCATAGGTAGGTATCCCTCCTCACACAATGCACAAGACAAACGCTTCAACTAATCGCAGTTGTATATATGCAAAACTCCCTGCCTTTCACTTGTCCTTCGAACCTTATGCCTTTCAATCTACATACTGTATGCATCACATAGCAAGAGCCATTCTCTTATTCTCAGATTGACATTTATGTTACAGTAAAATCTGTAGATTCACCAGTGCAATGGAGAATCTAGAAATTTCCAGGGAAATTCCGATTTAATTCCGATTTACACATCTACCGGAACATACAGTACCAGTCAAAGGTTTGGACACACCTACTCATTCAAAAATGTGTCTTTCTTTTTGACTATTTTCCACATTGTAGAATAATAGTGAAGACATCAAAACTATGACATAACTGTGGTATGTAGTAACCAAAAAAGAGTTAAAACAAATCAAAATGTATTTTATATTTGATATTCTTCAACAAAGCCACCCTTTGCCTTGATGACAGCTTTGCACACTCTTGGCATTCTCTCAACCAGCTTCATGAGGTAGTCACCTGGAATGCATTTCAATTAACAGGTATGCCTTGTTAAAAGTTAATTTGTGGAATTTCTTTCCTTAATGCATTTGAGCCAATCAGTTGTGTTGGGACACTGGTTGGTATACAGAACATAACCCTATTTGGTAAAAGACCAAGTCGATATTATGGCAAGAACAGTGCAAATAAGCAAAGAGAAACGACAGTCCATCATTACTTTAAGACATGAAGGTCAGTCAATCCGGAAAATGTCAAGAACTTTGAAAGTTTCTTCAAGTTCTATCGCAAAAACCATCAAGCGCTATTATGAAACTGGCTCTCGTGAGGACCGCCACAGGAAAGGAAGACCCAGAGTTACCTCTGCTGCAGAGGATAAGTTCATTAGAGTTAACTGCACCTCAGATTGCAGCCCTATTAAATGCTTCACAGAGTTCAAGTAACAGACACGTCTCAACATCAACTGTTCAGAGGAGACTGTGTGAATCAGGCCTTCATGGTCGAATTGCAACATAGAAACCACTACTAAAGAACACCAATAATAAGAAGGGACTTGCTTGGGCCAAGAAACACGAGCAATGGATATTAGACCGGTGGAAATCTGTCCTTTGGTCTGATGAGTCCAAATTTGAGATTTTTGGTTCCAACCGCCGTGTCCTGGTGAGATGCAGAGTAGGTGAACGGATTATCTCTGTATGTGTGGTTCCCACCATGAAGCATGGAGAAGGTGTTGTGATGGTGTGGGGGTGCTTTGCTGGTGACACCGCCTGTGATTTATTTAGAATTCAAGGTACACTTAACCAGATTGGCTACCACAGCATTCTGCAGCGTTACGCCATCCCATCTGGCTTACGCTTAGTGGGAGAATCATTTGTTTTTCAACAGGACAATGACCCAAAACACACCTCCAGGCTTGTGTAAGGGCTATTTGACCAAGGAGAGTGATGGAGTGCTGCATCAGATGACCTGGCTTCCACAATCACCTGACCTCAACCCAATTGAGATGGTATGGGATGTTGGACAGCAGAGTGAAGAAAAAGCAGCCAACAATTGCTCAGCATATGTGGGAACTCCAAGACTGTTGGAAAAGCATTCCTCATGAAACTGGTTGAGAGAATGCCAAGAGTGTGCAATGCTGTCATCAAGGCAAAGGGTGGCTACTTTGAAGAATCTCAAATATAAAATATACTTTGATTTGTTTTAACACTTGTTTGGTTACTACATGATTCCACGTGTCATTTTATAGTTTTGATGTCTTCACAATTATTCTTTAATGTAGAAAATAGTACAAAAATAAAGAAAAACCCTTGAATGAGTATGTGTGTCCAAACTTTTGACTGGTACTGTATATACATTTGGACGTTCACTGATTCACATGTATGTGTTTTCACTTGTTTCCTTGTTCTGCTTCTATGCCCAGACATCAATGAATGTGAGGATCCTGACAACGTGTGTGCGAGCGGCCGATGCATCAACACAGACGGCTCCTATCGCTGTGTGTGTCACCGGGGCTACGTCATGTCCCGCCGGCCCAACCACTGTGTGGCAGCATAACACAGCTACTACTTTGAACATTGTCTTCCCCCACTCAACAGTCCTATCTGCTACTAGGGAAGTGTCAGGGGCTCACTAAAATACCTGTCCAAAAAAGCTGAGAGGGTTGTTCTCTGAAGAAAACGTCAACGTACTGACGTATCGTGTCTGAGAGAGATTTGAGTCCATAGAACTCTGATATTAATACAGTTTGAGTCTTATACAGCACACACAACTCATTATACATACACATAAGCTCAACTACACACACACACTTGAGACTGCTATTTTAAAGCAGGTAAATAAGTATGTCCTTTAGCCATCCTTTCCTTTGAAGTTGAAATGCATAGTGGTGAAAAAGAGATTAATGTACATTGTCCAGAATCCTAACGATACGAACACGTATTTAAAGGTAGTATCCGGCCCATTGAGATTGCTCACTTTGAGCTCAATCATGATCAACACACCGTGTTCTGTGCCCAGACCTGAGGCAGACAGGAACCATTGAATGGGGACAGTGTAGTCTCCAAGGCAAAGATGACACGCTACTGCCACAGACGAGCAGAGCCTTTGTCTAAGTCAGAATCTCTGTCTGTGGATGTTTTGTTAACGAACGCTCTCTTCAGCTGGACTGTACAAAAAAACACAGCAACATCATGACATCGCTGAACCAAATTTGTATTCCTCTAAAATGTCAGTGACTTGTATTCTCTCTATTTGTTGATTTTACAACCCCACTGATGTTTCTGATTGCTTCTTGTATTAATTTATGCTGTTCAAAGTGAAATTACTCTTTGTGTAATAATAACTTGTATTATTTTATAGAAATGTATATGCGGAAGAGGAAGCTACACGTCACTGACTTGTTTGTACATTTATTTCTTTAGACTTTTTTTTTTTTTTTTTTTACACGAGAATCGAATGTACCTTAAAGCTGATATAAGATAGTTGACTTTGTATTCACAATTTGAAATGTTTGTGTGATCATTAAACAATCAGTGATAACATACCATGTATATATTTACAATTGAGAAATAACTTCTTTTTTTTACCAAATGATATCTGTTTCAGTGAGTAGAACCATTTCTGTAAATGTTCCTTCCTGGTGTCGTTTACAAGCTGAAACAAACCCGAAAACATTTCCTCCTTCCAGCACCTAAAGATGTATAACACTATGCACTGTATTTGTGGACAACATAGCCGTTGTGTACTTTTTATAAACAATATTTTTTTGTTGTTGTCATTTTTTGTATTTGTTTCTGGTTAACTGTTTTGTCAGTGATTAAAAAAAAAAAACTTTATTGCTATGAAAACTATTTGAAAATATATTTGCACACTTTCCATTCCAAGTGACTTTTGGATCTCATTCTTTGTTACAGAATCACATTTATCGTATATACTTTTCAAGTCAAATCAAATGTATTTGTCACATACACATGGTTAGCAGATGTTAATGCGAGTGTAGTGAAATGCTTGTGCTTCTAGTTCCGACAATGCAGTAATAACCAGCGAGTAATCTAACCTAACAATTACAAAACTACTACCTTATACACACATGTGTAAAGGGATAAAGAATATGTACATAAAGATATATGAATGAGGGATGGTAGAGAAAGGCATAGGCAAGATGCAGTAGATCGTATCGAGTACAGTATATACATATGAGATGAGTAACGTAGGGTATGTAAACAAAAGTGTCATAGTTTAAAGTGGCTAGTGATACATGTATTACATAAAGATGCAGTAGATGATATAGAGTTCAGTATATACATATAGAGATGAGTAATGTAGGGTATGTAAACATTATATTAAGTAGCATTGTTTAAAGTGGCTAGTGATATATTTTACATCAATTTCCATCAATTCCCATTATTAAAGTGGCTGGAGTTGAGTCAGTGTGTTGGCAGCAGCCACTCAATGTTAGTGGTGGTCTGATGGCCTCTCGGTGACAAGCCAAATTTCTTCAGCCTCCTGAGGTTGAAGAGGCGCTGCTGCGCCTTCATCACGACGCTGTCTGTGTGGGTGGACCAATTCAGTTTGTCCGTGATGTGTACGCCGAGGAACTTAAAACGTACTACCCTCTCCACTATTGTCCCATCGATGTGGATAGGGGGGTGCTCCCTCTGCTGTTTTCTGAAGTCCACAATCATCTCCTTTGTTTTGTTGACGTTGAGTGTGAGGTTATTTTCCTGACACCACACTCCGAGGGCTCTGACCTCCTCCCTGTAGGCCGTCTCGTCATTGTTGGTAATCAAGCCTACCACTGTAGTGTCGTCCGCAAACTTGATGATTGAGTTGGAGGCGTGCATGGCCACGCAGTCGTGGGTGAACAGGGAGTACAGGAGAGGGCTCAGAATGCACCCTTGTGGGGCCCCAGTGTTGAGGATCAGCGGGTGGAGATGTTGTTACCTACCCTCACCACCTGGGGGCGGCCCGTCAGGAAGTCCAGTACCCAGTTGCACAGGGCGGGGTCGAGACCCAGGGTCTCGAGCTTGATGACGAGTTTGGAGGGTACTATGGTGTTAAATGCTGAGCTGTAATCGATGAACAGCATTCTCACATAGGTATTCCTCTTGTCCAGATGTGTTAGGGCAGTGTGCAGTGTGGTTGAGATTGCATCGTCTGTGGACCTATTTGGGCGGTAAGCAAATTGGAGTGGGTCTAGGGTGTCAGGTAGGGTGGAGGTGATATGGTCCTTGACTAGTCTCTCAAAGCACTTCATGATGACGGAAGTGAGTGCTACGGGGCGGTAGTCATTTAGCTCAGTTACCTTAGCTTTCTTGGGAACAGGGACAATGGTGGCTCTCTTGAAGCATGTGGGAACAGCAGATTGGGATAAGGGTTGATTGAATATGTCCGTAAATGTAACGGATGTGAAACGGTTAGCGGTGCGTGCTAAATAGCGTTTCAATCGGTGACGTCACTTGCTCTGAGACCTTGAAGTAGTGGTTCTCCTTGCTCTGCCAGGGCCGCGGCTTTTGTGGAGCGATGGGTAACGATGCTTCGTGGGTGACTGTTGTTGATGTGTGCAGAGGGTCCCTGGTTCGCGCCCGGGTATGGGAGAGGGGACGGTCTAAAGTTATACTGTTACATAAACACACCAGCCAGCTGGTCTGCGCATGCTCTGAGTGCGCGGCTGGGGATGCCGTCTGGGCCTGCAAGGTTGTTGTTATAAAGTAGTAACATATTGGAAGCTAGTTCAGTATACATTAGGAGTAAACCAGTGGTGTAGGTATTACACAGTATTTTGATTTAGCCTGATGGCTCAAACTAAATTATTCCGCTGCACTATCGTTCGCTACATACTTTGTGTTGATGAGGGGCACAAGGGGCGTTGTATAAAACAAAGTCATCAGCGATTGGATCATCTCTAACCAATCTGCGTATCAAAACCAATCACGAATTTCCAAACCACTACATTACCCATGTGTGTTCTAGGTTTGGCTCAACCTATTGGTTTCTGGACCAATCAGACGGCCCAGGATGTGGTTTGGCTGGAGAAAGGAGTGTGGGTAGCCAGGCAAATTTTGATTAGAATCATCACTGTCCCTATCTTACACTATCATAATAGCAGTTTCCACCTCTCTCACACATGCTCTATGTGGCCAGGCCTCTAATCCATTTACCTGCTACTCTAACCCTAATTCCCAGGAGTGTTTATAAAGATCCCATGTCTAATCTCTTTTATAGGCCAATCCTTCTCCACCACATACTACAAAGCTGATTAAAGAGGTTCACTTCATTCTTAATTATCTCTTGCGGATTGCAAGGGCTAGCCAAATATCCGCTTTTTCTGTTGGACTGTACACTCTCTGTTTTCTCTCCTCATGAACTGTCCTGAATCTGGGCCAAATGACTGGAAGACCGGTGTTAACACAAATACGATAAGTGGCAGCTTCGGAGTAATTGTAATGCCTCATTATTACTGTGTTCACCAATAACCAGTAAAAACTACATTTGCTGTTCCTTTGTTTATCCTTTGTTTATTACAAATATAGCCCACTCGAGTGGGTCTACAATTACATTATACCAAACATTAGGAGCACCTTCCTAATATTGAGCCGCACCCCCAATTCAGCCTCAATTCGTTGGGGCATGGACTCTACAAGGTGTCGAAAGCATTCCACAGGGATGCTGGCCCGTGTTGATTCCAATGCCTGCAGTTGTGTCAAGTCGGCTGGATGTTCTTTGGGAGGTGGACCATTCTTGATACACATGGGAAAACCCAACAGTGCTGCAGTTCTTGACACAAACCGGCATTTTTTTGCCTTGCCCATTCACCCTCTAAATGACACGCACACACAATCCATGTCTCAATTCACTCAAGGCTTAAAAGTAATTCTTTAACCTGTCTCCTCCCCTTCATCTACACTGATTTGAAGTGGATTTAACAAGTGACATCAATAAGGGATCATGGCTTTCAACTGGATTCACCTGGTCAGTCTGTCATGGAAAGAGCATGTGTTCTTAATGTTTTGTATTCTCAGTGTATATCACTCAGCCTTAAAACATGTTGTGACTATGGAGCCTTTATTAAATGATCATTCAAACAGTAAGAGTACCTTAAAAACAGGCATTAGTATTATTATAGTTTTGTAAGTGGACTTTCAGCCTGTTACAATGTAATGATATGGGATCAGGACAAGGGACAAGATGGGCTAATAGTATCCTCCTGCTCCATCACAGAGAGGGAGAGAGTTCAGTCCTGTATGTACCATTGACCTGCACTGTAACAGAGCATGAAAACTGCACCCAGGCTGACCCGCGCCTCAGTACACACCCAGGGAGCTATATAATCACTTGATTTCACCCATTAGCCCTGATGGTGCTGGTTGTGTTAACAAGGTCAACTGAGGCTCTCTCTCTCTCTCTCTGTGCGAGTGTGAGTATCTGTGTGAGTGTGTGTGTGCGTTGAGTGTGTGTGTGTGTGTGTGTGGGGGGGGGGGGGGATATCTTGCTGATGTAGCCGTTGTTGGATTAGGGCTGAGGAGGAATGAGAAATGTCAGGTAGTGTCAGACTAGACAGTAATCCTATCTCCCTGTACTGGGTGCCTACCCGGGTCAGAACCGGGTCAGTGTGCTGCTGCGCTGTAATACATTTCACAGCTGGGGGATGACAAGGGCAGGGAATGTGTTTCAATAGAGAAGAGGCATCAGGGGTCCACAGTGGGAACCTTTCATCCCAAATCATTTTCATATGGTGGAATACCATGTGGAAATGTCTCAGGGAACTAGCCAAAATCATATTTGTTTGGAATATCCACAATTTAGAGGGGAAAAAAAGGAATCGTAATGTATTGGTTGTACAGAGCATTTGGGAAAGTATTCAGACCCCTTGACCTTTTCCACATTTTGTTATACTCAAATTAATTCAACGAAATCTTTTCCTCCTCAATCTACACACAATACCCCATAATGACAAAGTGTAAACAGGTTTTTAGACATTTTTGTAAATGTATTAAAAATAAAAAACAGAAATTCCCTTTGCTATGAGACTCGACATTGAGTTCAGGTGCATCCTGTGTCCATTGATCATCCTTGACAACTTGATTGGAGTCCATCTGTGGTAAATTCAATTGATTGGACATGATTTGCTAAGGCACACACACACCTGTCTATTTAAGGTCCCACAGTTGACAGTGCAGTTCAGAGAAAAAAAACAAGCCATGTGTCACGGTCGTCCTCCTCTTCCTCTGAAGAGGAGAGGCGAAAAGGATCAGAGGACCAATATGCGGCGTGGTAAGTGTCCATGGCAAATCTTTAATCAAGAAAGACTGAACACTATACAAACGAGTAACAAAAACAATAAACCAAATTCGACCGTGAAGCTACAAAATGAGACCTGTGCTAAAACAAGCAATCAACATAGACAATCACCCACAAACAAACCTACCTAAGTATGATTCTCAATCAGAGACAACTAATGACACCTGCCTCTGATTGAGAACCATACTAGGCCGAAACATAGAAATGCCCCAAAACATAGAAAAACAAACATAGACTACCCACCCAACTCACGCCCTGACCATACTAACTAAATACAAAACAAAGGAAATAAAGGTCAGAACGTGACAGTACCCCCCCCCCCCCCCCCCCCCAAAGGTGCGGACCTTGACCTATAGGGGAGGGTCTGGGTGGGCGTCTGTCCGCGGTGGCGGCTCTGACGCGGGACGCGGACTCCACTTCACCATTGTCTTAGTCCGCCTTATTGTCCGCCTCCGTGGCTTTCTCACCATGGCCACCCTTCTCAATGACCCCACTGGACAGAGGGGCTGCTTGGGACAGAGAGGCAGCTCGGGACAGAGGTGGGGCAGCTGCTCGGGACAGAGGGGCAGCTGCTCGGGACAGAGGGGCAGCTGCTCGGGACAGAGGGGCAGCTGCTCGGGACAGAGGGGCGGCAGCAGCTCTGGGCAGAGGGGCAGCTCTGGGCAGAGGGGCTCCGGCAGCGGCGCCGGACAGGCGGGAGGCTCCGGCAGCGGCGCCGGACAGGCGGGAGGCTCCGGCAGCGGCGCCGGACAGGCGGGAGGCTCCGGCAGCGGCGCCGGACAGGCGGGAGACTCCGGCAGCGGCGCCGGACAGGCGGGAGACTCCGGCAGCGGCGCCGGACAGGCGGGAGACTCCGGCAGCGGCGCCGGACAGGCGGGAGACTCCGGCAGCAGCGCCAGGCAGACAGGACCACCTGCAGGAAGGAGACAGAGAGACAGCCTGGTGCGTGGGGCTGCCACAGGAACCACCAGGCTGGGGAGACCTTCAGGAGGCTTGGGGTTAGGAGGAGGCACCTGAAGGACCGGGCTGTGGGGGAGCACTGGAGCTCTGGTGCGCAACCTTGGCACCACTTCCCCAGGCTGGATAACCACTCTAGCCCGGACCCTCCAGAGTGCAGGCACAGGTTGAACCGGGCTGTGGGTAAGCACGGGAGATCTAGTGCTTACTACACGCACCTCTCCCTTAGGCCCTATTCCCACATTCGCCCGGCACGAGCGGAGCGCAGGCAGAGGACGCACTGCACCCTCCCAGCGCCCCGGAGACACAGCACGCAGAGCCGGCGCAGGATACCCTGGACCAAAACTGCGTACCGCCGACCAGACCCGCTGAGCAGGCACCATACGCCCTGGCTCGATGCCCGCACTCGCATGACACTCTCGGGGGGCTGTTCTATAGCGCACCGGGCTATGGACACGTACTGGCGACACCGTGCGCTTAACCGCATAACACGGTGCCTGCCCAGTATCGCGCTGCTTATAATAAGCACGAGGAGTGAGCGCAGGTCTGCTACCTGGCTTAGCTCCACCCCTCGTGTGCCCCCCCCCAAAAAATGTTTTGGGGCTGTCTCTCGTACCTGTCGCACTGCCGTGCTGCCTCCTCATATCGCCGCCGCTCAGCTTTCGCTGCCTCCAGCTCTGCTTTTGGGCGGCGATATTTCCCAGCCTGTGCCCAGGGTCCCTCTCCGTTCAGTATCTCCTCCCATGTCCAGGAGTCCTGTGATACCGGCCGCTGTTGTTGCTGCTGCTGCTGCTGCTGTCGTCGCTGTTTTTTACCACGCCGCTTGGTCCTTGGTTGGTGGGTGATTCTGTCACGGTCGTCCTCCTCTTCCTCTGAAGAGGAGAGGCGAAAAGGATCAGAGGACCAATATGCGGCGTGGTAAGTGTCCATGGCAAATCTTTAATCAAGAAAGACTGAACACTATACAAACGAGTAACAAAAACAATAAACCAAATTTGACCGTGAAGCTATAAAATGAGACCTGTGCTAAAACAAGCCATCAACATAGACAATCACCCACAAACAAACAGTGCAACCCAGGCTACCTAAGTATGATTCTCAATCAGAGACAACTAATGACACCTGCCTCTGATTGAGAACCATACTAGGCCGAAACATAGAAATGCCCCAAAACATAGAAAAACAAACATAGACTACCCACCCAACTCACGCCCTGACCATACTAACTAAATACAAAACAAAGGAAATAAAGATCAGAACGTGACACCATGAGGTCAAAGGAATTGTCAGTAGAGCGCCGAGACAGGATTGTGTCTAGGCATAGATCTGGGGAAGGGTACCAAAAAAATTCTGCAGCATTAAATGTCCCCAAGAACACAGTGACCTCCATCATTCTTAAATGGAAGAAGTTTGGAACCACCAAGACTCTTCCTAGAGCTGGCCGCCTGGCCAAACTGAGCAATCGGGTGAGAAGGGCCTTGGTCAGGGAGGTGAAGTCTCTGAATGCCATTGAGTGGCCCAGCCAGAGCTCGGACTTGAACCCTGAAAATAGCTGTGCAGCGATAGGCTATAATTGCTGCCAGAGGTGCTTCAACAAAGTACTGAGTAAAGTGTCTGAATACTTATGTAAATGTGTAATTTCTGTTTTAATTTTTAATACATTTGCAAAAATGTCTAAAAACGTTTTTTTGCTTTGTCATTATGTGGTATTGTGTGTAGATTGATGAGGGGGAAAAAACGATTGAATCCATTTTAGAACAAGGCTGTAACATAACAAAATGTGGAAAAAGTCAAGGGGTTGGAATACTTTCCAATTGCACTGTATAATATGCCAAATGGATTGATGGATTTTTGTTGGATAATCTATTTAGAAACGTATTGTGATCCAGCTAATACCAGTAGCTCAAGTGAAGCAGGTATCTAGAACAGCGTTTATACCTGATTCTAACTTCCGTCTTTTGTCCTGATCTTGTCCGCATTCGGATTGTGCCGATATTTTTGGACAGGTGTAGACATCAAACGATTGTGATCAGATCATCCTGCCCTCCTCCGGAGGAAGTCAGACACGCCTTGTGTGTGGATACCTTACACGTGTAGACAGATCTGGACAGAGAAACCGTTTAAATCGCCATCATTCCGCCCTCTAAAATCATTCACAGGTGGCACCAGTGAATGATTATATCAATGTGTCTTACAAAAAATAAATACATATTATTTTGAAAGAATAGCTGTGAAATAGTTTGCATAAAAGAAGGGACCAGGAAATGTGGTCACAATGCAAACACAGTAGATGGATAACCGACACATTTGAATGCCGTGTGTGGAGACACATTTCTGGAAATGTGCGCACAATCAGAATGCAGACAAGATCAGGACAAAGGACCCATGTTAGCACCAGGTATAAACTTGGCTAAGGTGTCTGATGGCTGGATTTGGATGTTCTCGCTCCTCACAGGGCTTTCACACATCAGGGTTGTCCAAAAGTGCTGCCTTAGCACCCCTGCCAACGCACTGGCATCGGATGGCTCATAATCCTCACCCTCCAGACGCCCTGGCCCTCCTACCTCATCACCGCCTCCCCTTTCACCAGATGTAAGCCCTGTCCTGTACACATGTACCTGACCTACTGACCAGTTCCAAGTAAAAGTCCCCTCTCTCTTTCCACTACCTCCCTCCCCTCCCTTTCTCTAGTCTAATTCTATCCCTTGGTTTTCCGGCCTGTTCTAATCCCCCCCCCCCCCCCCCCCCCCCCTCCTGCCTCTCACTTTCTCTCAAGCTCACCTTACCTGACTTTCAAAGAGTAACCATGAAAACACACTTCAAAGAGAAAGGACTATGCGAGACTGGACAATCTTTAACTCAAATTAAATATAGTGATGCATTTTGGTTCAGGAACTGGAATAGTGCTGTCACCAGTATGCAATTTATAGCTTTTAAAAGTGAGATATTGTTATGAGGAACAACGAATACCTGAAAGCAAAGAGGATGCCGTGTCCGTGAGTCTGTTCTGAGTGCTTTCTCTGTTTACACCAAACAGTAGAAGAGGGAAATCCTGGTCCAACAATTACAGAGGTGAGGGAGGGCGGAGTCTGGAAAACAAGAATAGCTAAATGCATTTAATGACGGACATAGTGCATGGTGTTCCATCATAAGCAATAAACGTTTCATGTTTTCACCTCACTTTGATAACACTTTGTCAATAAGAGGTACCAGTGAAAATCCTCTTTAACAAATCTTATTCATACTTTGACTAGTGTATCATGTATACATGTTTCCTTCTGTGTAGTATGTAAATATGTACATATGTATGTTGTATGCTCAACACAATGGAAGTGAGAAGAGAATGAAACCATCAACAAACGTTTAGTGCTTGTCAGGATTTGTCCTCCAGGCCCCGCCCCTTTGCAATGACACAAGTCTTCAGCTAAATAAACCTGCAACTATAACTGTGGCCCTTGTCTCAGTGTCCTCGCTCTGTCACCATTTCTCTACCTTTAGCTCCCAAACCAGAATACTAGAATACTACTACTGCATTGAAAACTATAGTTCTCATTTCATCTCCTTGAGACGTTCTTCCTGGATATGGATCTAAAGGATTTTTGCCTGAGTGAAAACGTCCACTTCCGCAGCCAGCACAACCAGTAAGAATTATTGAGATTTTACATTCATATTTGGTATGAAAGTAATGAACAATTGAATGTGATCATAGATACATTTTATTGGTCGTTAATCTGATTGCCACCAATTATGTGCTGTTGATGTGTGTTTATTTTACATTTAAGCATGATATAAGGCTTAATTCAGTTGGGGGAAAAAAAAGTTATTATTAATTGTCTGCAGAATAAATGCTAAATGTTGGTGTCCTCCATAGGGAACATGAATAGAGTTGTTGGTCCTTGAGGTGGTCCACCTAATAGGCAGACTATATTGTGGTCTGCATGCCACACTGTTATCGTAGCAGTTCTATAAATAATAGTGCATTATATCAGTGGCACTATATTGTTGTCATGATCATTTCAATTCTGCCATCAGCCTGTTGGACTCCTCAAACACCGAGGACGCTCCTTTACTAGATGATATATGTATCAAGACGGACCCCCCCAGCCCTACCTTCGCCCTGGACAGAACCACAGCATTCAGTCCCAGCTCGGACAGCAGTGGATACAATTTATTCTCACCGGGTCACTCGCTGGACCCGGAATCCCCGAGTTCGAGCAGCAGCGGTAGCGGTGTCAGCGCAGCACCGGACTCTAGCAGTGCATCTCAGTTTTGCTCGGATCGCAGTTTGGCGCTCTCCTCGCACGTTGACTCCATCCTCAAATGTGACTACTTATCGTCGCTGGGCTCTGGACCTAAAAGGCTGTGCCTAGTGTGTGGCGACTTTGCATCGGGATATCACTACGGAGTAGCGTCGTGTGAGGCATGCAAGGCTTTCTTCAAGAGGACAATTCAAGGTAAACAAAAAGTGTATAGGTTTCTGCAAAAACCTGATAGAACATCAAATCAAGCAGTCTGTGATGGTGTGTGTTGCGTGCACTGTGTGCGAGCGTGCACGTGTGATACTTTTAGGACAAGGCGAACTTCTGGGCTAGATCTTAATTAATAATAAAATCAATAATCTATTAGAGGGGGAAGCGCAAATTAGGCTGATTGCGGCATACACAGATTTCCAATAGTTCTGTCAGCCGCAGACTCAGCTATGGGATTGATTTTCGTGTGAAGACTCAATGTGCTTCATATTGGTTGATGGCCCCAGAAATGCTTTATTGTCCCCCAATATGAAATCGGGGAGGGGACTGTGGATCTATCACGGTCCGTTCGTACGTTCGTTACACGCGATAGGCCAATCTCAAACAGCACTGGGCCGATTTTGATGCGTCTTGCCATAGAGATCCGGCATTTACAATGTTACACGGATTGGCCGGGAGAGCTATGGCCTAGTAGGGGGGGGGGGGGGGGGGGGGGGGGCGACAACGATATGTTTATTGTTGCCTTGTTTCTAAATGGGAAAAATTGATTTTGTATAGTCGTTGGTTTTGATTTCTTAATATAATCCTGAATATTTGTTTTTTGCAGTCTGAAACTAGAGCGGATTATTCTCTGCTACAAATGTTCCAAAATAACTGACGCGTGATATTGATCCAGTGGCGCTTGATGCGTTAACGACTGAATCTCAACATTATTTGACTATGCGCCTAATTTCAAGTATGAAGTTGAATGAAAATACTTATTGTATTATCATTGATCAAAAGTGGCTTTTCATAATGCGTTATTTTAGCAACAGTGCCCATCTCAAAGTATGAAACTGCAGCTTAAACATGTGTTATTGCACCTATAACACCACACAACACATTTTAGTTTCTTGATGAATGGCACTCTGAAGAGGTGCCAATCTCTTGTTAAAAGCTAGGAGCTGTAATTTGGATGCCCTAATCTCAGAGCCTCTTGTCCAGGGGGGTGGGGGGTTTAGGGGTGAGCTCATTGATCGAGGGCCCTTGGCCCCTAGATCACCCCCAGATCCAGACCCGCTTGTCTGGGTATAGATGTGTGGGAGAAATGAATCAATACTCTATTAAATCCCCTTTTTGTCTTGTGTGAGACCAAACGTTGTAACACTTGTTGTGGTCGTTAGGCTCAGTGTGAAAAAGCCAATCAATATCTGTATTTTGTCTGGGCTTTTATTGATTGCTGTGTGAAAGCTCAGGGTGCCAGCGAACACAGAGGCAAAGGACTTCTGTCATAGTGCCACAGACAGTGAAACTCAGTAAACCACCAGATGGCAAGGGTTAGCCATGGTGGCACGCCCCACTAAAAACACACTTTGTTTTACAGCATGGCAATTTGACCTTTAGGCTTTCTGAAAAGTTAAGCATCGAGAATGCACTATGAGAGGGATACTGTAAAATACAGTGTCACCATTTGGATTGCATTTTTGCGACATTGGCTTTTCTGACTGGTAAACCTCAAGTATAGAGTGTGTGGTGTAAACAGAGCTGCGCTTTTCTCTGTTTCCAGGTAACATTGAGTACAGCTGCCCTTTGATGAACGATTGTGAGATCACCAAGCGTCGTAGGAAGTCGTGCCAAGCGTGCCGCTTCCAGAAGTGCCTGCGTGCCGGCATGATGAAGGAAGGTGAGACTTGATGACCAACTCAGCAACTCATCTCAGTGGGATCAATGGGCTCAATAAACGGACATGCTTAAGTGTGCAGGTCTGCAGAACACATGCAGCCTGAGTTAGAGTTTTTAACTACTCAACCTCTATTTTCAATCCCCATTAGCTGTGGCCAAGGCAGCTGCTACTCTTCCTAGGGTCCTGCAACATTAAAGCAGTTTTATACCATTTTAAATATTACACAACATTACATTTCCTAACACTTTTCACAACACTTTAAGTATGTTCCCTTAGGCCACTACTCTTCTACCACATACACTACCGTTCAGAAGTTTGGGGTGACTTAGACATTTATTTGTATCTCTTTTTAAAAATTGATTCTATTGCTTGCATCAGTTAACCGATGTGGAATAGAGTTCAATGGCGCCGTGACTCTATGTAGTACTGTGCACCTCCCATAGTCTGTTCTTGACTTGGGGATTGTGGCTCAATCAATGAGCAAAGAGGATAATCACTGATCATCATGTTTGTGTCACCACAGGTGTTCGCATGGACCGAGTCAGAGGAGGACGTCAGAAGTACAAGAGAAGGGGGGACTCTGGCCTCTCTCTTTATACGAAGGCCCCAGACACACACCCCGCCAAGTCCAACGGTGTGTACCCTCTGTCGTGCAACGCTCACACACTCCAATAAGAGTCTTGTCAGTCACAAGCGGGAAGTACAATAGAGTGCATTACTAATATATCTGTTTGACCTCTTTCAGGATACAAAGTGATCTCCCAGCTCCTCTTGACAGAGCCAGCCCCCCTGTGTGCCACGCCTGACAACTCAACCAATGATGACAACCTTAAAGCCCTGCTGATGCTTTGTGACCTCCTAAACAGGGAACTCCTGGTCATGATTGGTTGGGCAAAGCATATCCCAGGTATCCACTCCTGTTGCTCTTGTAGGTCATGTTAAATAAGCGTGACTCCCTGCTTAAAAACAATTAAAATACTATGCCATTTTACACTGGTACAAAGGGACAAAGTTCACTTTTTATACTGTGAGAACTTATAGAGTATTACATTTCCATATTTGCCCTTCCAGGCTTCTCTGCCCTTTCATTGGTGGACCAGATGGCCCTGCTGCAGAGTGGTTGGATGGAGACACTGGTCCTGTCAGTTGTGTCTCAGTCTCTGGGCTATGGGGAGGAGCTGGTGTTTGCTGGGAACCTGCGTCTGGGCCAGGCCCAGTGCAGAGCAGCCGGACTCTCTGACCTCTACACCGCCCTGAGACAGCTGACCACCAAGTACAGGCAGATGAACCTGAGCCGAGAGGAAGTGGTCACTCTCAAGGCTATGGCCCTCGCCAACTCAGGTACTAACTACATGGCCTGCACTGGATATCTGTTATCAGTAGTTCAGTGTTGTCAGCTGTTTATTTATTGTTTTATTTAACCTTTATTTAACTAGGCAAGTCAGTTAATAACAAATTCTCATTTACAATGACGGCCTACCCCGGCCAAACCCTCCCCTAACCCGGACGACGCTGGGCCAATTGTGCGCCGCCCTATGGGACTCCTGATCACAGCCGGTTATGATACAACCCGGGATCGAGCCCGGGTCTGTAGTGACGTCTCTAGCACTGCAATGTCTCAGACCGCTGCGCCACTCAGGATCCTGTAACTGTGAGAGATTAAACTCAAGAGACCTAGCTGTACCCTTGTACAATCCCTCTTAGAAAGCAGTATAAGAATGACAGAACTATCAAAAATATACACTACTATCTAATCTACCCGGCTACTGCTTACAATAAATAATTGTGTTCAATTCAGCTTTACAATACACTGGCTTGGTACAAAATCTACGACACCGTCCTCAGGCAGCCCTACATACAGCCAGCCACTCCTTCAGGACTGTGGAGAGAGTCAGGGCTCTATTCAATCCGTATTGTGGAAGTTCAGCGTTGCAGCGTGATTGAAATGTAGAGTCAAAATGTTACCGCGTTAGCAGAGACTGTATTTACGTAAACGCTGCAGATGTCGGCCTGATCGGAAATGACCCTTTACATGTCTATCTTGCATTCTGAAATGCTTTAGCAATAGATTGAAGCCTCTAAGTGTGATCCACAGTGACTTTCCCTCAGGGTGTGTCCTTGAATAAACTTTTGCTCCAGGGTCAGGTCCCCTAGCAGGGCAAGGCTGTTAAATGATGGTCAATACCTTGAAAAGCTACTAGCTGTCAGGGACTGAATGAGTGGCTAGACCCCTCATATTGGCAAACGTCCCTCACAGGTCTCGTGTTTTAGTAATGGGATTCTCTCAGCATGACCCATGTCACTATCAGCCCTCCACTTTTTTTTTTTACAACGACCATTAATAATTGTATATAATGACTAACGGTATTACCGATGCTATACTACATACTTGTGTGCGCCAAAACATTTGTTGATGAATCATTTTTCCATCACCTCTGTACTATCTGCCAGTCTTCAGACCACATTGACAGAGAGTGGGGAGGTCTAGACGTCTGCCAAATCTGTTCTCCAACACCCACTTCTCTCACCCCTCCCTCCCCTCCCTTCCGGCTCCCGCTGTTATTCCCCAGGCCACAGCAAGTGGAAACTGATCAATATCCTAGCAGTGAGAAGGCTGCTTCTGCCCTCAGCCCTGATCAATAAATCCATCTGCCTCCCAGCGCCCTGCAAATTATCACAGGAATTCAGAAATCCATTAGGCGAGTCTGGCTGCGTTAGCCTGACACTCCGGGGCAGTCACAACTGCCTGAGGTGGCTAGAAGGATCAGAGGAGAAAGCCTTTGTTTTTACATTTACAGTCCTTTCAGGGAAAATGAGGGCCGGCTGCATGCAACTTAACCTTGGCCCGTCCATTAGCCCTGAATGGCGAAACAAATGAGGTGGACAATGGGATCGGACACGCTGTCGTGCCGAAACAAGGGGAGGTTTATCACACAATTCCACCCACACCCAAACACCCACAGGCCTCCCTTGACCTTGTCTCTCCCCGCTCAGACGCAGAGAACCTGGAGAGTGTGGAGGCAGTGCAGCGGTTCCAGGACGGACTCCATGAGGCCCTGCAGGAGTACGAGAGCGCCCAGCACACAGCAGAGCTCCACCGGGCAGGCAAACTGCTCATGACCCTGCCCCTGCTCCGGCAGACTGCCAACCGTGCCGTGGACACCTTCTGCCGGCTCCACCTGGAGGGCCACGTGCCCATGCACAAACTCTTCCTGGAGATGCTGGACGCCAACATATGACTGTTCTACACCTAACCTCCCATTGGCCCCTCACAAACCGTAACCAGGTGGCCCATTGTTGTGGGGTCAGAAGTTCAGCGTTTTGGTGGGTCACAGTTTAATGACAAGTCATGGTGTCATGGAACGAGCCTGATAACTGCGTACTGTAGAACAACATATACAAGTGATAGATCTCATTTCTCATTAGGGCAAAAGCCAAGGGCTCTATTCAATCCGTATTGCTGAAGTTCAGCGTCACAGTGCGATCGAAATTCAAAGGCAACGTCCTTGCGTCAGCGGAGACTGCATTCACGGTAAATACTAGCTTATGTCGGCTCAATCAGAAATGACCTTTACATTGCTGTCGGGCAATCTGGAACTCTTCAGCGATACAGTTTGAATAGAGTTCCAAGTCTAGTAGATTCATATATTTTGGTACTTTTTACAGAGGAGAGTATGTACACTACATAGTTTTTTTTTTTTATATCGTGGGGATTTTCCAGCCATGATATTCAGTCAATATGAAAGAATGTCACTCATGATGAAAACATAATAGCACTTATTGATGATGCATTCTGTTAGCTAGATATCACATAGCCAAAGGCCTCTACAAACTGTTAGCCAGGCTGAACCAGACTATTAGTACTGCTATCATTACAAACAGAACATTCTTTTGGACTTACCTGCCTTATAATGTACTAAGAAGGTGCGTTGTCATGACATTTGTATTTTATTTATTTATTACATGATCTCTGTACAAAGACATGAACTGCTTTCCTACTAGTTTGTATGCGTTTGAAGAAAATGCTTTTGGAATTAAATGCGTTTTGAGTGTGACAGACATTGGAGCGTGAACATTGTGTTTCATGTTGAACCCCAAAGTAGGCTCACTAATTAGTTAATCGTTTTATTCGATTTATGAAGATCAGATTAGAAAAGTACAGTCATAAAAGCGAGAAACTCGAGGGTATTGTATATGAAATGCACTCCCAGCATCCTCGGCTAACATTCTGCTACTGGCAAAGCAATCCCACTGTTGCCAAAATAATAATTATTAGTTCATGGACAGACAGATGTACTTTGTACAGACAAACACAGAACATTCAATGTTACATTTCCATTTAAGATATTTGTTACATATATATATATACATATAGGCTGATATATATATATATACACACACAGTTGAAGTCAGAAGTTTACATATACCTTAGCCAAATACATTTAAACTCAGTTTTTCACAATTCCTGACATTTAATCCTAGTAAAAATCCCGTTTTAGGTCAGTTAGGATCACTACTTTATTTTAAGGATGTGAAATGTCAGAATAATAGTAGAGAATGATATATTTCAGCTTTTATTCATTTCATCACATTCCCAGTGGGTCAGAAGTTTACATACACTTAATTTGTATTTGGTAGCATTGCCTTTAAATTGTTTAACTTAAGTCAAATGTTTCAGGTAGCCTTCCACAAGCTTCCCACAATAAGTTGGGTGAATTTTGGCCCATTCCCCTGACAGAGCTGGTGTAACTGAGTCAGGTTTGTTGGCCTCACACGCTTTTTCAGTCCTGCCCACAGCTTTTCTATAGGATTGAGGTCAGGGCTTTGTGATGGCCACTCCAATACCTTGACTTTGTTGTTCTTAAGTCATTTTGCCACAACTTTGGAAGTTTGCTTGGGGTCATTGTCCATTTGGAAGACGCATTTGCGACAAAGCTTTAACTTCCTGACTGATGTCTTGAGATGTTGCTTCAATATATCCACATAATTTTCCTCTTCGTGATGCCATCTATTTTGTGAAGTGCACCAGTCCCTCCTGCAGAAAAGCACCCCCACAACAAGATGCTGTCACCACCCCAGTGCTTCACGGTTGGGATGGTGTTCTTCAGCTTGCAAGGCTCCCCTTTTTCCTCCAAACATAACGATGTTCATTATGGCCAAACAGTTCTATTTTTGTTTCATCAGACCAGAGGACATTTCTCCAAAAAGTACAATCTTTGTCCCCACGTGCAGTTGCAAGCTGTAGTCTGGCTTTTTTATGGACGCTTTTGGAGCAGTGGCTTCTTCCTTGCTGAGCGGCCTTTTAAGTTATTTCGATATAGTACTTGTTTTACTGTGGATATTGATACTTCTGTACCCGTTTCCTCCAGCATCTTCACAAGGTCCTTTGGTTTTGTCCTGGGAATGACTTGAACGTACTTTGGTGCAAAGTGCGTCTCTAGGAGACAGAACGCGTCGCCTTCCTGAGCGGTCCCATGGTGTTTATACTTGTGTATTATTGTTTGTACAGATGAGTCTAGTGGTTAGAGGAGGCAGGTAGTCTAGTAGCCTAGAAAATGAACGTGGTACCTTCAGGCATTTGGAAATTGCTCCCAATGATGAACCAGACTTGTGGTCTACACATTTTTTTCTGACGTCTTGGCTGATTTCTTTTGATTTTCCCATGATGTCAAGCAGAGGCACTGAGATTGAAAGTAGGCCTTGAAATGTATCCAATTGACTCAAATTATGTCAATTAGCCTATCAGAAGTTTCTAAAGCCATGAAATGATTTTCTGGAATTTTGCAAGCTGTTTAAAGGCACAGTCAACTTAGTGTACATAATTCCACTGGAATTGTGATACAGTGAATTCTAAATGAAATAATCTGTAAACAATTGTTGGAAAAGTAGATGTCCTAACCGACTTGCCAAAACTATAGTTTGTTAACAAGATATTTGTGGAGTGGTTGAAAAACGAGTTTTAATGACTCCAACCTAAGTGTATGTAAACTTCCACCTTCAACTGTATATATATATATATATACACATACACAGTACCAGTCAAAAGTTGACACACCTACACATTCCAGGGTTTCTTAATTTTTACTATTTTGTACATTGTTGAATAATAGTGAAGACATCAACACTTTTGACTGTTACTGTATTTTATATTTTATATATATATATATATATATATATATATATATATATTGCAAAAAAAAAAAAATTGCATTTAAAACAACGTAGGATAATGGGTTAAAAGCCTACCTTTGTGTTTCTTACAATTTCACAAAACAGTTTAACCAATGACACAAACACACACATAAATGGAAGAGTTTGATTAATAGTATGACTTTCTGCTTCATTTATGTGGCACATCATGGAATTGCAGAGGAAAAACAAATGCTACCAAAGTGAAAGACAAAAAACCAAAAAAAGAAGTGTGACAAGTATTAGACAAGACAGTAAACAGAGACACTTGAACACGCCTCTTCATCTGAGCTATTGGTGCAACAGGAAATACTGCTGAACTACGTTGTTGTCAGTGACATATCAATCAACCCGGTTAACATTGCGACAGAAACCACTAAATACACAAACATGTGTTCAGAAAAAGCACAAAGAGATAGACCTCTACCGACATTTGGTAAAATCACTCCACAATCAAGTTGCTTGTCCTTGTAACGAAGTTTGGGTAAAATGGTCATAACCCATAAAAAAAAAAAAAAAGATAAAACACAGGTACGTGAGGCACTGGGTTGTGATCTGGAGGAAGACTTGAAAAAGAATGATCCAAAATGGCAGTAAGTTAGTCAGATGTAACTAAACATATGAATGATAAAATGTCTATCATTTATCTATAGATTTGCCATCGGATTCTTCGTCAACAATCATCACTACATTTGATACTGCGTGTGCAGTAGGCTTATTGACTCATTCAAGGTACAGAAAGCCAACCGTAGTGCAAAGCAGGAAGACTGAAAGAGAAATCTATAGAGGATATCAGAAACATTTAGAGGCCAGCCAACCTGGACAGCTGATGAAACTGTGGTTTTGCACAACCGAATAATACAATTTCTGCAGAAACTATCGGAAACTGTCTCAGGGAAGCTCATCTGCGTGCTCATCCTAAAAAAAATCTCAAATGCTCACTTTCGATGGCCACACTGGAGAAGTGTGCTCTTCACAGATTAATCCCGGTATTGTGTAGGCAAGAGGCTTGCTGATGTCAACGTTGTGAACAGAGTGCCCCATGGTGGCGGTGGGGTTACGGTGTGGGCAGGTATAAGCTACGGACAACAAACAAAAGAGCATTTTATCGATGCCAATTTGAGTGCACGGCAAGGGAGGCTGGTGGGAGTAGCTACAGGAGGACGGACGCATTGTAATGGCTGGAATGGAACGGAGTCAAACATGTGGTTTCCATATATTTGATTTGTTAAATACACAGTTCCATTTATTCCATTCCAGCCATTACTATGAGCCCACCAGCCTCCACGGATGCACAGAGATACCGTGACGAGATCCTGAGGCCCATTGTCGTGCCATTCATCTGCCGCCATCACCTCATGTTTCAGCATGATAATACACTGACCCATGTTGCGAGGACCTGTACACAAAATGTCCCAGTTCTTCCATGGCTTGCATTCTCAGACATGTCACTCATTGAGCATGTTTCGGATGCTCTGGATCGATTTTGTTTAACAGCATGTTCCAGTTCCTGCCAATATCCAGCGACTTCGCACAGCTATTGAAGCGGAGTGGGACAACATTCCACAGGCCACAATCAACAGCCTGATCAACTCTATGCGAAGGAGATGTGTTGTGCTGCATAAGGCAAATGGTGGTCACACCAGATACTCACTGGTTTTCTACCCACACTACAAAAATGTTTAAGGTATCTGTGACAAACAGATGCATATCTGTATTCCCAGCTATGTGAAATACATAGATTAGGGCCTAATGATTTTATTTAATTTGACTTGATTTCCTTATATGAACTGTAACGCAGTAAAATCTTTGAAATTGTTGCATTTATATTTTTGTTCAGTGTAATTTAATTAAATGGACTGCTCTACCAAATGCAACCGAACAACTGTATACATGGCTAGATGTACAATGTGTATCATCAACACATTGACAGTTTGGATATATGTTGTATATTAATCTTTTGAAAACAGAAGAACGACATTTGATGTGTCCTTGATGCTAAAAAAAGAAAATGTCCATAAATACGACAATAGGTGCCGTCACTAAACCACACATGCTCAGAAACACCAAAAGCGTCCATTGTTAGTCCACTCACTCATACATCACCGAGCCAGTCAGAAGCTGGTCTCATTCATAGGGGGTTTAGAACTGGTGGGGGGCACAGGGGAGGAGCTCTCTGGAGTGGCTGCTGCAGCCTCAGGGGGCGGGACTTCTGTAGTAGGGGAGGTGTCAGCTCGACGAGGCGACACGGGGGTCTGGGAGCGGGTTGGACTGACGATTGTAGCAGGGGCAGGGCTGGGTGAGGTGGGCTGCGGCCGGCGCGGCGATGAAGTTGGGGAGGCTGCAGGGGGGCTGGAGAAAGAGGCGGGGGTCCGTAGGCCCAGTCTAGCCTCCAACTCCGAGCATACAGCCAGGCTGCGCCGCGTGCCCCCCTCTGCCCCTCCTGCAGAGTCCGAGACCTTGGCAAGCTCCTGACAACGCTCAACAAAACTACCCCTGCGCAGAGACCCCATGCCACCGTCCCGGTCTCTGTCCTGGGGGACGGTGCGGCCGGGCCGGGGGCTGCCACTGCTGCTGAGGGAGGCCTGGCTCAGACCCAGGTGGTGGGGCTGGATGCCCAACCCCGCCATGGAGAGAGCCATGTCCCGGGGCTTGGTGAGGGGCACCGGAGGGGCCTGGCGGGGCAGGCTACCAGAGAAGGGACCCGAGCTGCTCACACTTCCTCTGGTCCCACGCTCTCTGGAGCTCTCACTCAGCTGGGACTGCAAACTGCAGAGACAAGAAACAGAGAGAATATGATCAGGGCCTAAAATGTACTTTTTGTTCCACCAGCCACTGTGGCAGGTAGATTTTATTTTTAAATTACCACTCAGATTTTTTTTTACCAGCCCAAAAACAAAAAAACAAAAACAAAAAAGGTATTAGTAAGAAGTAATGTGGTATATTCATTTTTTCTTTTAACCAAAATATCAGATGAGACAATGTTCAGCTGCCCCTTTTAAGGGCGGAAGGTTACCGTGGTAACGAGGCTACTCGAGTCATGCCATGCGTCTGTAACATTTGGGATGTGACTCGTAGTAGACATCGTCTACAGCGTCTCTTCACTATCAGTTGAAGCAGCAGATTCAAACAAACATTGAAAAACAACGGCGCTTGTGAACACAACAATGTAAATAGCCAAGACACACCAGGACAAAGTCTCACTTTGATGACTTGAGTAAATTAGACCAACTTTTATGCCTGTGCCTCCAAAAAATGAATCTATCAGGGGTTCACTTACATTGCGCAAAGCTGTTGCTGCGTGAGGTGGGATTTGTATTCCTTTGTGCAATTAGAAACACTATACTTTGAAGGCACCTACTTCAGCATTTTTCGCACATACTCTCAGACTTTACTTTTGATTCTATTTTTATTCACAAATGCGAATGCAACGCTCACATTGTAGAGCCCTGCAAATTGACCACCCCCCCAAACTAAAGCTACTCGCATTTTGGTGGGTGTTCATTTTATGCCCTGAACATGTGCACGGCACATGTGCACTTGCAGAAAGGATAGCATCAGTGGGTTAATATACGCAGCTGTATGGGTCATGTAGCAGGTGCGTGATTACATGGGCAGTTGGCAATGGTGGCTGGTGTACCTGGAGGTGGAGGCTCGGGGTGTGGAGGAGTGGGTGAAGGAGGCAGCGGGACTCATGTCGGGCGTACGGGTCAGAGCCAGGTCACACTGGTCCAGCAGCTCCAGGAGCTCCTCCTCTGTTGGGCCTCCCAGCGCTGAGGGACAACCAGACAGAGACAGTCAGAGGCCTCAACTCAACTTCTAGGACACATCACTTAAGCAAACCAGTCGACACAAAAAAAAAAGCCACGTGTTGTAGAGCGGAGGTCGTCGTACCCCTGATGTCCACTTTCCCTGCGATCTCCATGGCGGTGGTCAGGTCCCACATCTGGATGCTACCGTTGGCGTGGCCACCGAAGAGGTAGCGGCGGGGACGTGAGCCGATGCGGCTGGACCCCTCGCACTCGTGCACCATGAAGGAGGTGATGGAGGTGCCGTCCACAGAGCGCACCTCGCACACCCTCTTCCCGTTGGACGAGAGGCGCACGTAGAGTTTGTCTGTGTCGGGGACGACCCTCTGGATAAACACCTGCTGGTCGTCTCGCTCGCCATACGGACCTGTTCGAGAGGAACACGCACCCTTACAGTACGTACCCTTACAGACCGTACCCTTACAGTACGTACCCTTACAGTACGTACCCTTACAGTCCTTTTCTCATTGCATCTCTAAAAATGTTAACAAACCAGTGTCCACTTTTGACCCCTGACCTCTGTCTGCTTACCTATCTCAGTGCCGGCAGCACAGCCCCCGTGGCCGTCGATGTCCTCCAGAGAGAGGATCTTGAAGGAGGTGAGGGGGGTGGAGCCTGGCTGGGTGGAGATCATGCCCCTGAAGCGAGTCACCGTCCATGTCCGCACGTGGTTGTTGTCTGCACACACTGACGACACAACAGGGTTAGCCCAAACACATCTGCATGATGGGCCCCATCTTCTGCACTAAACTTGGAGGACCAACGTTTCTCTGTCAGCAACATCAATGTTTAACGTATCGCCGTGTCAGCTGACATCCGAAAAGGCAAAAATCAAATCAACCCCAATGAGAAATGTAGCTAAATTAATTCAGAAGCATAACATCCAACAGCTCACAAGCGGAGATGGTAGAATACACAGCGAAGTAACGATCATCCCTAAAACGTGGAGGCTCCTAGCCAACCATTCTCACCTGATATGAGGTGCTTCTCAGAGAGCATGATCTTGGTGACGGGGCTACGGTGGACTGAGAAGGTCTGGAAGAGCTGGGGCCCAGAGCCCACGGTCTCCGGGTGCTGCACTATGACCCGCACCGTGCCCGAGCTGGTCCCGTAGGCGATCTCGATCCAGTTGCCGCTGTCGCCTGACGACACATTGGGGACTTTTATCCCATACACTATTTTAGCCACAACGCATGCAGTGTTATGTACCGTGCATATCAAGAAATGGAAGTGGATAGTCAGCCGGTAGACCCAAAAAGGTTAAGGTTGAGGCATTAGGATCGAAATTGGTTTAAGTTAGTGTTCATGTTAGGGACGTGAGGTTAGGGTAAAGGTCAAGATTAGTTTAAAGGTTAACGTTAGGTAAAGAGTTAGCGAAACGCCACCGGGAACCATTCAAAATCTGCCAGCTGCCTATAAAATGACCATTGCTGACCATAAATTAAGTAACACGGCAAACAAGTTTTTCAGAAAATAATTGTTTTGCAACATGTATTTATTAAGTTTCTATTTCCAATAACCACAATTGACCAATTGATACTGGCTAATCCTTAAAAACAAACAACAAATTAATTTCAGTGAAGGTAAAAATCGAAACGGGCAGACATACTTGTTTTGGGCGTGAGGTAGACACTGAGAGCAGTGATGGCGTCCTCCGTGGGGTCGCGGTACAACTCTGTGACTAGGAGGTCATTGTCCTTCATCCTCAATGGAAACTTCTGAACATCTGTTGACAAGAACACGTCCATGAGAGGTCTATATTTTGCAACTGTATTCATATACTTATACTGAATGATGTACTACAAAAACACTGCATTCTTCTACACAGAAAAACTATTTCAATAGTTGTCCATTATTGCGTCATAGGTAGAAAAGATGACTTCCCTTACCTATATAATATATGGACCCATTGTTACAGCCTAGAATGAGGAAGGATCCGGCAGTGTCATAGCTATTAATGGGAACCACATCTTGATTCTGAGAAGGGAAAGACAAAAGGAAAACATGAAATAGTGTACAACACATATAATATATGCCATTTAGCCAACACAACTTACAGTCCTGTGTGCATACATTTTACATATGGGTGGCCCTGGGAATCGAACCCACAATCCTGGCGTTGGCAACTGAGCCATACAAGACCACATATACTATTAATACACATAATATGCTCTTTTGACGTGGCATTCTTACAGAACGTACGGACACAACTTTACCTGCCAATGTTTGGTCACTGCATTCCATACTCCCACTTTCCCTGTGTGGCTGGTGGCAATAAGCTGGTTCCCCACGAAGAAGAGAGCCTCCACGGGGACATTCAGACTGAACACACCTGGAGGGAAGCAGGTAGAACGGAGACCTATTAGCACGGCCCTTACAATAAGCACCCACAACTACCTATGACGTGGTCTCTTAAAGTACTAAAACGACAAGTCAACAAATAAACATTTTGAGCGATAAAAACTATACCCGTAGCCGTAACGTTTGCTTTAACACTGTGCGTTCATCCGTTTGCGGACTGACCTATCTCGTTGCCGTTGCCGTCGGGACAGATAGTCCAGAGGATGATCTCTGTGCCCGAGGCCACGGCCACCATCTTGTCGTTGTCTCCCAGGGAGCCGCCCATCACCTTGGCGTTGAGCGCCACCCTGTCAATCACCCAGTCCAGACGGGGACTGGTGAACACTTGCTGCCAGCCCGTAGACTCCTTCACTCTGATGGACGAGGACGGCACAGTTTAACACCCTCGACGGTCCTTACCCCCCCCAAAAAAAGACTGATTCATACGACGCTGTGATATTGTACACGGAAGTCCTGTGTTCTTACCGGTAACAAACAACAAACTGGGCATAAGCCACAGCGATCCAGTTGTGGTGGCCACAGATGATGCGGACCATGCCTGGGTCTGCAAGCTGAGCTGTGTCGGAAGGGAAAGATGAACAGGCGTGGGTGAAGGTGAACCCTCCAGGTTGATAATATTCCCTTAACAAATAAATGGCTCCAGATTAGAGCTTTTACTTTCAATCCATTGCAACCAGACAAGACATATTGATTGAAATATAAATAAATATATATTGAAGCTAAACAGAATGTCAAAATACTGGCCCGAAAGATCGTCACGGTCTGAGTCACGGACGGTTCACTCTAGCCCTGGTGGTCTCCTTACACAGACCTGCACCTTGGAGACTGTTTGCATCGACGCCCCACACATCCAACCCCTTATACATAAACACAGACCCGCACGGGTCAGTTCTTTGGAACCACACTCACCCCGCGCCAGCCATATCAATTCCGAGCCCCACCCCATATCCAGCAACAGGACAGATTTTTATCTGCAACCCCACCCACATATAATTATTAATAGAGCTGATCGGTGACCCGCCAAATAACATCAATTTAGTTCATTGTTTTTTATGACTCCAGAGTAGTAGGCTACTAGGCCATTCCCCTTCCCTGCATGAATGAATTTGACTGCATCTCTATTCAACATTAGGATAAAAGGAAACCATGCCATGAATTAAGAGCGATAGGCCTATCTTCTTAGTTACACGATGCAACACATTGACAACCCAAATTGCTTTGAAAAAGAGCCTTCTAATGACCTAATGAAAGCATATAGCCAACGTAAAACACCATTATATTAAATATTGTTTAGATAACGAAATAGTTTAATTGAAACTTAGATATACAATTCCCAAAATCAAATTGGCTATAGGCTGCAAAAATAGCCTGTATTCATTTAGTAGGCTACTGGCTACTCAAACTTTTACCAGCCGCAGGCGTTTAAACTTTCTATAGCCTGCTTACGGTCTAAATGAACGAAAGCCTGAATTAATTTAGCCTAATACTGAATGTTAGGAGTAGATTCCTAGAGGACTAAGTATTTTCTATCTACTAAATGTCTTGGTAAGTCATGGTATTTAAAAAAAAACTTTAAAGTACTTTTTTAGGAGTGGGCTCCTCAATTATTTGATTGACAGTTCCGGTCGCCTAGCGATGGACGTTAGTCCCGCTTCAAGAAGCGGCATTCCTTTACAGACCAGTAAAATGCCCATTCAGTGGCGCTTCGAAACGATCTCCAGAGAAGGTTGTGTCGGCAAAGCCGTCGTGTACCCAGACATACAAACATGCCGTAGCCAAGGCGCTTTCAAGGGTACAGTGGCAAGAAAATGTATGTGAACCCTTTGGAAATACCTGTATTTCTGCATAAATTGGTCATAAAATTTGATCTGATCTTCATCTAGGTCACAACAATTGACAAACAATCTGCTTAAAAACAATTACACGTTTTCATGTCTTTATTGAACACCCCGTGTAAACATTCACAGTGCAGGGTGGAAAAAGTATGTGAACCCTTGGATTCAATAACTGGTTGACCCTCCTTTGGCAGCAATGACCTCAACCAAACGTTTTCCGTAATTGCGGATCAGACCTGCACAACGGTCAGGAGGAATTTTGGACCATTCCTCCTTACAAAACTGTTTCAGCTCAGCAATATTCTTGGGATGTCTGGTGTGAACCGCTCTCGAGGTCATGCCACAGCATCTCAAATCAGGTTTAGGTCAGGACTCTGACTGGGCCACTCCAGAAGGTGTATTTTCTTCTGTTGAAGCCATTCTGTTGTTGATTTACTTCTGTGTTTTGGGTCGTTGTCCTGTTGTATCACCCAACTTCTGTTGAGCTTCAATTGGCGGACAGATAGCCTTACATTCTCCTGCAAAATGTCTTGATAAACTTGGAAATTAATTTTTCTGTCGATGATAGCAAGCTGTCCAGGCCCTGAGGGAGCAAAACAGCTCCAAACCATGATGCTCCCTCCACCATACTTTACAGTTAGGATGAGGTTTTGATATTGGTGTGCTGTGCCTTTTTTCCTCCACACGTAGTGTTGTGTGTTCCTTCCAAACAACCCAACTGTAGTTTCATCTGTCCACAGAATATTTTGCCAGTAGCGCTGTGGAACATCCAGGTATACTTTCGCAAACTTCAAACTTGCAGCAATGTTTTTTTTGGACATCAGTGGCTTCTTCTCAGTGTTTTACGTATCGTAGACTTGTCAACAGGGATGTTAGCATGTTCCAGAGATTTCTGTAAGTCTTTAACTGACACTCTAGGATTCTTCTTAAACCACATTGAGCATTCTGTGCCTAGCTCTTGCAGGCATCAACAGTGCTGTACTAATTTATAGACATTTTGACTTACTGTGGACTGATGAACATCACGGCTTTTAGAGATACTTTTGTAACCCTTTCCAACGTTGTGCAAGTCAACAATTCTTAATCTTAGGTCTTCTGAGATCTCTTTTGTTCGTTGCATAGCTCACATCAGGCAATGCTTCTTGTGAACAGCAAACTCAAATTTTGTGAGTGTTTTTTTTATTGGGCAAGGCAGCTCTAACCAACATCTCCAATCTCGTCTCATTGATTAGACTCCAGGTTAGCTGACTCCTGGCTCCAATTAGCTTCTGGAGAAATCATTAGCCTAGGGGTTCACATACTTTTTCCAACCTACACTGAATGTTTAAATGATGTATTCACTATAGACAGGAAAAATACAATAATTTCTGTGTTATTAGTTTAAGCACACTATGTTTGTCTATTGTTGTGACTTAGATGAAGATCAGATCAAATTTGATGACCAATTTATGCGGAAATCCAGGTAATTCCAAAGGGTTCACATACTTTTTTCTTGCCACTGTATATGACTGCGGGAGATGAAACTTCATTGAGCCCTAGCTGTCATGCAGAATAATGTTCCTATTACATATGCATTGTAAATTGACGTGGAATTTTGTGATTTAAAAAAATAAATCTACAGTAACCCCCCCCCCCCACAAAAGGCAAGTTGAAACGTTTGTCACATCCCTAATGCATACTACCTCTTCTATTAGTTATTTTTTTACTTGACTCTTTCATTGTTATTACTGATGTTGATTGTACTGCACTATTGAGGAAACTACCACATAAGCATTTTGCTGCACCTTTTCAAATGACATTTTATTGGTCACATACACATATTTAGCAGATAATATTGCAGGTGTAGAGAAATGCTTGTAAAATGTGTATGTTAAATGTGCATGTGATTCTGAGGCCTTACCACCACTTATCCTCTCCTCAATCGTTGCTTTACCCAGTATGCCCGCGTTGCCCAGGTTGGGTGGCATGGTGTTGCTGCGTCTCACTGGAGCCCTCTCCATGGGCAAGGCACAGCCCACCATATACTGAGGTCCCGCCACACTGTGACGGTTTCTCCGCTTTGCCGGGTACACTGGTGAACAAGAGGAGACGATCAGGAAATCAAACTTATTAAAAACACACACTTTGACTGTCCTTGAAGTGAAGTCAAATCTACCTGGAGGTGGCAGATAGCCATTGAAGAGCACGTTTCCACAGGAAGATCGGTCCAGTTCGTCACAAAGCTGCAGCTTACGCACTGAGTGAGAGAAAAAAAAGTAACCAAGGTACAGACACGAACACACACAAAGAAAGACAGCCTCTCATTCACAGCTGTATTGGACTAGCTACTGGCTACTTTCTTACCCAACGGAGTGATGCCATAGAACTCCGCTTCATGCATGAGCAGGTGCACATTTATAGACCTAAAAAGAAAGATTAAGAAATCTAATTTGGAAAACAACCTGCCCTCAAGGCTGAATAGATTTTTTGTTGTTGATTTTTTAAAACTAATTGTAAACAAATGTAAACAAAGGAATCAGCACCTGGGAAACAACTCTTTGGTACGCAGGAAGTTCAGTATGGGAGTAAAGAGAGATGGGTCCCGATCTATGAAGATCTGTGGGAGATAAAGGTCAGAAGTACATTACAAATATGTTATAAGTAGGCCTAAGTGGTTGCCAATATCAAATAGGTTTATATACACATAGCCTAGTTTTTTTTAAATCGATTTCAGACAACTTACAGCTCCAGTTTCATCCTTCAAGGTTGAGATCCTCCCACTTAGAAGACTGGCAGAGACAACATCTCACTAGTTAGACCGTACTGAGCTACAGCAAATGACCACATGCCATCTCTATGGGTCGGTAATTAATGAGTTGGAGTGGGTCATTATGAAGACACTTGTGAATTTAATAAAAGGCATTGGCCTAGGTCTCAAAATAAAGAGTCTACCTACCTTGAGAAAAAGGAGTCTGGGACCCATGTCAATGTCTGTCTGGAGGTGCTGAACCTGAAACAACATGATCACTCAAATGAGCATACACACAGACTCAAGTTTGATCAAGTTCAAATCCATTGAAAAGCTAGCAAGCTAACATTACCGAGCTAGCTAGCTTTGCACTTCCGGCTGCACTGTGAAGTCAGTAGTTGCTAACTTTACTGTCAGAGACATACGGTTTAGCTGGAAAAATATCTAACTAACAGTAGTTCGTTTGCTAACTTAAGACAATGTTACTAACGTTATTTGATTACCAAAAATATCTAGTTAGCTAGCCAGCCAGCAACTTTTACATAGCTAGCTAGCATTCACCCAACAACAATAGCTAGCAGGCGGTAGCTAACTATTCAAAGAAATGCCAGTCCTCACCTTTTTCCTCCAACGTTTAAATGGATAATGTCTCCGGTCCTTGCTATATTAGCCATATTGTAAGCTGTGTGAATGTTCATGCATTGCCCACAAAGTTAACGTTTGAATTAATCATCACAAAAACTATTTAACCAACGACAACGTTAGACACATAATTATTCCTGTTACAACTTCCTGAAACAGAACCTTCTTCTTCTGTGGTGTCTGACAGTCAACAACAACCATATTTTCATCGTCGCCGCGCCACAGGGTGTTCTGGAGTGCGGAGTACAGGTGCGATTTACCCAAGTATTGTTTTTACTGTAGGCTACAAGCAACGTCTGACATAATACATATGATCTGGTCAGTAAACACACTAAATGACCAAAGGTATGTGGACACCTGCTCGTTGAACATTCCATTCCAAAATTATGGATTAATATGGAGTTGCTATAACAGCCTCCACTCTCTGGGAAGGCTTTCCACTAGATGTTGGAACATTGCTGCAGGGACTTACTTCCACTCAGCCACAAGGCACTGATGTTGGGCGATCAGGCCTGGCTCGCAGTCGGCATTCTAATTCATCCCAAAGGAGTTCGATGGGTTTGATGTCGGGGCTCTGTGCAGGCCAGTCAAGTTCTTCCACACCAATCTCGACAAACCATTTCTGTATAGACCTCGCTTTGTGCACGGGGGCATTGTCATGCTGAAACAGTAAAGGGCCTTCCCCAAACTGTTGCCACAAAGTTGGAAGCACAGAATCATCTAGAATGTCATTGTATGCTGTAGCCTAACCAGAACTATGAAAAACAGCCCCAGACCATTATTCCTACTCCAGCAAACTTTACAATTGGCACTATATGCATTGGGGCAGGTAGCGTTCTCCTGGCATCCACCAAATCCAGATCACTCCAGAGAATGCGTTTCCACTGCTACAGAGTGTAATTGCGGAGAGCTTTACATCACTCCAGCCGACGCTTGGCATTGCGCATAGTAATCTTAGGCTTGTGTGCAGCTGCACAGCCATAGAAACTTGTTTCCTTAAGCTCCTGACGAACAGTTCTTGTGCTGACATTGCTTCCAGAGGCAGTTTGGAACTTGGTCGTGAGTGTTGCAACCGAGGACAGACGATTTTTACACGCTACACACTTCAGCATGCGGTGGTCCCGTTCTGTGAGCTTGTGTGGCCTACCACTTTGCTGCTAAGCCGTTGTTGCTCCTAGATGTTTGCACTTCACAATAACAACAGCACTTACAGTTGGCAGGGGCAGCAATTTGACAACCTGACTTGGGAAAGGAAAGGTGGTATCCTATGACGGTGCCACGTTGAAAGTCACTGAGCTCTTAAGTAAGGCCATTCTACTGCCAGTGTTTGTCTATGGAGATTTCATGGCTGTGTGCTCATTTTATACAACTGTCAGCAACGGGGGGGGGGGGGGGGGGGGGGGCTGAAATGGCCAAATCCACTAATTTGAAGGGGTGTCCACATATTTTTGTACATATAGTGTATCTACTCAGGGTGTAGGTGACAGTGACATAACAGACAGAAAGAAGAAACAGGAAGTTGGGGCTCCAAGATTCTAGGTACATTGTTCAGCATGTCTGTAAACCATTATCACAATTCATCAAAGCATTATTCATTCAATACATGTACAACGGTGTGAACAGATAAGATGTTTGAAGGTCTGTAGTTGTTAGCTTCAATAATGTTATGAGAACTTGCTGCTATTTTGTCCCTAACTGTAGCAGCAGTGATACATTAATGTATGGTTTTATGCATGAGCAGCGTTAATACTAAAACATGTTGTATCAAATACAGTAAATACAGGACATATTTAAAATAAATGATGCGAAGAAGAGTGAATGTAACTGGAATTAGTATTGGTCCAACATGGTCCTTTGGCCTGAATATATTTGAAGAGCCAATTGACAAGACAATGGCATTGAACTTCGCATGCAATCCAAATGAACACCACACAGTGTTTTTTTTTTCAGTATCCCAATTTGTATTTATCAATTCAAAGAAACAACTGTACAGCGTCAATGGTTTTAAGTTGGATCTGTTTTATACATTATTATTCATTCATTCACCTTTTCCATGTAAGCAAGTGTGTCACCCCATTATTGTACAGTGATTGGCGGAATGAGACTTCAAAACATGCAGAGCAGTATCATAATAGGGACTATGTTATTCATGCAACTTCTTTGTCCTGATATTGTGATGTTTTCTGTTGATGTTGTACCAATGAACCATTTTCCCCATGAATATTTACATTTGTTTAAAAACCTCCCTTTCACAGCAGAACAGAAAAAAATGTAATTCTTTTTTTTACAGAAAATACTTTAAGCAATTACATTTTGTACAGGTCATCAAGCTGTTGAACTTTGCAAAAACATCCATTCAGTAGTTCCCTAAAAACCAGTGGTGCTCTAGGGTCAAAGGTCAGGAAATGAATGGTAGGTGTTGAGCATTGACTTGTCCACAAACAGCAGTGGAACATCTTGGATGAAAACTGAAATGTAATTATTATTCCCTGAAATGAAATAATGGCCGAAGACTATTGATTTGTAACCTTTGAGGTGGTAATGCTTTCATGAAGGAAGCACTCCAGGACTTAACGCACATCACACACACCTGAAAAATCATGACTGCACGGCTTATACAGAGGCATTGTATCAATAACGGGATTCCTTTCACAAGTCTCCCAGTGACAACTGAATGCTTGTGTGTATATCAACTGTAAGTTATAAAATTGTGCTTTCTAGGTATTAACAACATTCCGCTGGTTTGTCATTTGAAAGTCTATAAACTCAAATGACCCTCTGTGAAACAGAAAAGATAATCGGGCCTTGGCCAAGCCAACAGACTTGCCGGCCCACATTTGGAAAATGACCACTGGTCATTTAAACAGATAACTACTGAATGAAACCTTAGCATGACTAAATGGATGAAATATTGTATAGGCATGTTTGGTTGTTAGGACGTGAGAGATTTGTGAAACTCGTACGTTCATGCACTGTGGCTGGAATTCCAGCTGTTAGTAATGTGTAACAAGCAAGACGAGCATGAAAAACTGCCATGTGAAATATCTCACATCATGGTTGAGCATGATACTCTCATACTTTTCCGGCTGGTGTACTTAATGTTCATTCATGAAGATAATTCAAAACTCATTCTCCAGTAAGCAAATAAAAACATTTCCCTCTTGGACCCTCAAGGTCCACTGCTCCTCAATAGCACTGCGCAATGGGGGAACGTTTAAGTGCAAGGGATAAGTTGCATAAATTCTCTATTCGCATTCCGGTCAACCTCCCTAAGCCACCATAATACTTTGACGGCATACAATCTGTTTCAAGTGAGACTATGGCATACAAATAGGATATCTGTGACATCTGTACACAGATGTACAATGGTAAGCAGCATTTCCAAACATAGATACCATTCAGAGACATCCAAATTAGTGTTAAATCAGAACTAACACAATTACGTACATCAATTTGAAACCAATTCGTTTTTATTGAGCATATTGTTTTTGGAATGAGGCATCCTCCATATGAGCTGCCCAAGCAAGATAAGTCTACTCTAAACAATAGATAGTAGTGAATGCACAGTGAAACTCCTGAATGCAAGACTTCAGCAAACTAGCACTTTATCGCTAGTATCCTCCAACTACACTATGATAATTGTACTGTATGCCACTCAGTAAAGTATGTCATACGAATCTAAGAACTCGCCATAGAATCTCACAGATGTCCACAGCGCCCTATCTGGCTGTGTCCTGTGTCATATATTGTACTGTATTTCACATTCCGTGTGATAGTTATGTTCATTCAAAAATAAGTTCTGCTGATCCTTGCCTTGTTGTGTCCAACATGCGTTATGGATTGCATTGATTTGGCATTCAACGCCTATATAGATGCATAAAATGTGTTTAAAAAAACATGGTAGAAAAAGCTACTCGGGAAAGATTTCATGATATTTGCACTGTACTATCTCGTCCTCGCACCTCCTCACTTCTGTACAAATCTCTGATGTAAGGAACAGGCAAAAGATTTGTCCACTAGCTTCCATAATGTAAGACTTCCCGTTACCAAATATGGCTTTGCAGTGCTACGACAAACAGATCATTTTATTGTATGATGCATGGAGAGGAACAAACGTGAACATCGTCGCTGATAGCTACATACTGTGAGAGGAACATATGATCGGACTGCTATGCAAAGCCTATCAACAAGAGATGTATCTCAAGCAAGACATGCATGTGTTTCATTCATCCAGAAGATAGGAAGCTTTTGTTTACATCTGTCTGACATCGACTTGCACTCCTGAGGCCTTGGAGTGACCAATCGGCACCGTGTCATTTCTGTGTGGCCCCTGATTCTTGCTGTGTCCTCATCAACTCCTGTGGTTAATTGTTAAGAAGCCTGGCCTGTGGAACGGCAGTGCCTGGAAGACTGAGGGAGAACTGAGGACGCAGATGTGAACAAAAAAAACCTGAGCTATGAAAACCCTGGGAGTGGTGAGAAGCTGAACAGACACACACATCCGCACACACATGCTCAGACACACACAACTTCATTTCAATTTTTTTTGACTGTCTATAAAAAGCATTGTGATATTTTCTGAATGGACAAAAATAATGTTGACTGGGTATGTGGAGTGCGGTTACCACCATCTGATGGTCTTTGAGAAGGAAGGAGGCTTGAGGTCTTGCCAGATGGCTTCCAGTCCTGTCCCTCTGATGCTGGGTGGCTATGGCTGCTGGGTCCCTGGGGGCCCCAGATGAAGGCATAGATGAGTATGGCCGTGGGGGCCAGCCTCCAGGTAAAGGTTCCAGATCATCCATCCAAACGCCAGAACAAGCTCTGTGAAGGCTGATGTTCTCTGCCTCTTCTTTTTGTCCTCTGGCTCAATGTTGAATTGTACAAATTCAATTAGGATGAGTTTGATGATATTACAGTTTTGTGCTGAAGAAAATCCAAAAAGTGAGAAAAGCCCAGAAAAGAATGAAGGCAAAGTGAATGAGCAGAAATACAAAAAGGAAACAACATAAAATAATTGTTCTCCAAAAATAGGCCAGTTGTGAAAAACATTTAGGCATATTTCATTCTCTTTTGTTTGGGAGTATAAGATTGGATGTTCTAGACATACAATACATAAATAGACAGACAAGAGTTACATACAGATACAGCTCATCTCTTACAAAAAAATAAACTTAAAACGTTATGAGCTACTTCTTCATACCACCAGTGATAACAACCCTCTTGTTACATGTGTCCATCTCTCTCACACTGCTGCCCTGACTAGGAGCATCTGCTTTCTGCAGTGCACCAATGTCACCACCAGAGGGTGGAACAAGCCGGGCAATAAGTGTTAGTGCCCAAGACTGACACCCTCAGAGCAACAGAGATAAAGAGAGAGGGCAACGATGAGGGGCACACTGATATTCGTGCTTCAAATCCCTCATGTCAGTTCACCAGGGTGATGTTCCTGTCTTTTTTGACACTAAACAGAACTGAAGCAGGTGGACGAGGTGAAAAGGATGGGTCTTGACTGGGAGTCTTTTAAACCGCTCTCCCTTTCCCCCACCCAGCGCACAACATCAAACTAATTTCTTCTTGCTGGACTTTTCTGAACGCTTGGTGTCCGATTTGGTCTCACCCTTATCCGACCTCTCAGAGCGCTCGGCCCTCTCCGGCCTTTCCCCCCGGTCTGACTTTTCTCCCCGCTCTGACTTGTTATCGGCCTTGCTGCCGTCCCGGCGCGTGCCCTCGTCCGTGGATGAGGTAGTAGGCTGGGGCTGACCCCATTTGGCAATCTCCTCATGCTCTGCGATGCTCTTGTTGATGTTGGTGGTCCAGGCCTTTAGATCATCCTGTGACTCGGAGAGAGAAAGGGAGATGAGAGAGAGCATGGGACAGGACGAATGATAAAGAACGAGAAAGGAAAAGAGAGAGGGCGAGAGAGAGAGAAAGTTATTTGGCACATGGACAAGCATTGCAGTATCACATCGCTATTATATGACTGTGTTTCCATGAAAGAGCAGTCAACCATTCGAACGCCTTTTACCTCATCCTTTGCATGGAACAGAAATTCACTTCCGTCTTTCGTTCTGAAACAGAAGGACAGAGAAGTTGAGGGTAACACACAAAATGGTCATCTACACAACATGTCCCCGATTGAAGGCAGAGTACTAACTTAAGTGTAAAGACGTTTTTCTTCTTCTTGTATCCAAGGGTGACGTCGCAGTGGCAGTGGCCGAGGTTGAGCATGGGCTCGTTGTTGTAAGGTGTGGCGGTGTTCTTAGCATCCTTATAGAAGCCTATCTCTCCTTTGTTCAGCACACAGTACAGGTTGACCCAGGATCTGCTGTAGTGGGGGGGGGGGGGGGAAACAGGGAGTGTTCAGCCAAAACCAACCACAGGCTTAATGCCACCTAACCTCACTCACCTGGGGGCGTTCAAGATGACTGGCCGCAGTGGGCCGAGGGAGAACACACTGCTGAACAAACAAATGAACCGCCGACCGTAGCGTGCATAGGTGCATACACGTGGCTTACCTTTGTGGCGAGGTAGGAAGAACAGCCAGCAGCAAGGAGCAACAGGAGAGAGAAAAACACAGAGACTCTGGTTAAATCACAGTATTGGTATTCGTGAACTTTCATCTATCCTCTTAAGACGATTGAGTGAAACACATAAAAAAGCTAGGCTTTACCTTGGCATGTACATAGCATTACATGTACATCGGAAACATTCATCCAATTGGTGAGTGAGCAGTGGGACTCATTTGTGGGATGAGTCTGTTGCGTTGCGTGTCAGCCATGGCCTCCAGGGGGCAGTGCGGCAGCGAGAGGCGGGCGGTTCAGTCTCCGGGGGCCAGAGACCCATGGTAGGCCACCAAGCATGACCGACTGAACGAAACGTCTCTCGGGGAGGAAGCGGAGTGATGTGTGGCCACTGCAGGGACCTGTGCGGGTAGCCTGGCTATGGCTGCATATCGTACTGGCTATGGGCCAGGCCAGAACCAGCACCAGGTTCGACCTAAGGCTCAGCAACAACATCCATCAACCAGACTGCTCTCCGTCAGGGCCAGTGTTGGTTTAGGCACCATGCATGTGGCAAGCAGTGGAATGGCTGGTGGCTATCTCTTGGTTGAACTCTCATTCTGATACACTTCTGATCAGAGGCTAAACAGAGATCTGAAGTTTCAATAAAATGCTAGAAGAGCATATGTTAAAGCAAATGGCTATTTTCAAATAGGATGCTAGAACATATGTCAACCCAGAATTCTATTTTCAATAGGTTACAAGAGCATATGTCAACTCGGGTCGTTAAGCTCCAATAGGAATGTCTGAACATACAGTATGTCAGACCAGTGCTAAAGCTCCAATAGGATGAGCATATGTCGACCGAGACCTAAGGCACCAATCAGATGCTGGAACATATGTTAATGCCAGTGACATGCACCAATTGAACATTTCGTAGGTAAAGTCAGTTGTTTTGTTAGCTTAGCATGCTCATAAGATCATGCCTGTTTGTAATATCAACATACTCCCCCGCTAGGAACCTGGTTGCCCACCTGTTAGAGCTCTTCTTCATGGTCTCGATGTCCAGCTTGCGGAAGAGGAAGCCCTCGTGGTGGGCAGTGTGGCTGGGCGGCTGGAGGACTGAGGGGCTCACGCTCTGGGCCATCCCTGGCTCTGGCGCCGAGCGTGACCGCCGGGTGGTGGCCTCTCCTGCAGAGTGGTCCTTGGGCCTGGGTCTCCGCCGGGGCTTGGGGCGGTCCCGTGCTCGCGGCCGGTCTGGACGTCCGGAAGACTTCTCTGGCACGCCGTTCGGCACTTTAGGGACCTCCCCTCGGGCCTGAGGAGAGAAGAGAGAGGGCAGAGTTCAGACTGTAAATACAACGTGTAGCCGTTAAACACCCTCATTAATAGCATTTATGTATAGATAACTCTATCTGTGTAATAAAGGCGGCAAACCTGGTGAACAGAAGACTCACCGTTGCTGCCTCTCTGTCTTTTAGCTGCTCCACTATGTCAAACAAGGTCTGGCCGCCTGACCTTTTCTCCCTGTAATCAACCAAGATAAAAAGTGATACACCTTTCTGCAAACAGTGTCGTGGAAATTCTAACCAAAAGGAGAGAGACTATAGATTCTTCAAACAACTTTATTATAAGATTTGCAAATCTGGAGAAGTTAGCAATCTCCTCAACAGTGCAGAGTTAAGAGCCCAACGAACAGAGTTGGCTCTCCGCTTTTATAGAAAGTATAACCTCTTTGTCTTTGTGGCAAAGAGCATGTGTGTGAGATCTTGATGGGAACGTAGTGTACAAACACGTGATAACGGCAGTTTTGTTACAATCTAACTGCTGCCGCTCAAGCTAGCTTCTGGTCTCTTCATATCTCCACACAGCTGTGCCCTTGAAAGATACCAAAAGAACAGGATGGACTCAAACTGTGGTCACTCTCATATGGCCCTTTGTCTTCGCCCGCGTGACCAAGTTACACAAAGACAAGAGTGGAAGAACACTAGCTTCTTCTTAAATGAGAGAAATAGACCGTGGACTTTTTTAGTGCATATGCATAACAGAGTTTGTAATTTTCCCACCATAACAGCACTTAACGACTCCAAGGTACAATGTAGTACTCACGTAGAACGTCTGTCTGACTGCTCCTTGGCTGTGTCGTGTTCACTGGACTCTTGTCTCTCCGTCCGGTGGCGATCTTTCCTCCGGCCTTCGTGTCCGTGGCCTTCCTGCTCACTGGACGTCTGCCTCTCCAGCTTCCTCTCTTTGCGCTCGGCCCGTTCCCGCCACACCTCCTGGGGCAGCTCATCCCGCCGTGCCTGAATCATCAGCACCTCACTAGAGTGCTGGCGCTCCAGCCTGGCTTCCCTGTGACTGTCCCTACTGTCCCTACTGTCTCTATCCCTGTCTCTCTGCTGGGGCTCTGACCGGCTGCTCCCCGCCCGGTGGTCTCTGCTGCTGGGCTCACTGTTCAACCTCTCCCTGCCCATCCCCTCCCTCCCCATCTCCTGGAGCACCACCTCGGCCATCACCGGCATCACCGGCGCTGGCTCTATTAACAAAATATCTCTCTCCCTCTCTCTCTGCTCCCTCTCTCTCACCTCCTTCTCTCTCACCTTCTCCAGCCTACAGGCCACCAGCATGGGGGTCACCATGTCGTCCATGTGTTTGATCTTAGGCTGCCGGAGGTACTGTGAGGCTTTCACCTCCACTGCCGTGGCTGCACCAGTCACCAAGCTTGCAGCTATCCCTTTGGCCTCGACCGCGGGGGTGACCAATCCTACGGCCAACCCTCTGGCTTCCGAGGCGGCAGTCCCCAACCCTGCTGCCACCCCTCGGACCTCCATGGCAGTTGTGGTCCCTAAATTTGTTGCTACCCCTCTGGCCTCCATGGCGGTTGTTCCCAGGCCAGCTGCCACCCCCACTACACCTCCAACCACTCCCCCCATCACGGGCATGGCCCAGGCCTCCAGGCTGTTGCGGTAGCCACTGGAGCCGTTCATGATGGGGGTGTAGTTGGCCACGGTGGATCCCAAGCGGCGGGCCACGGAGGAGGGCAAGGGTTCCTGGGAGGGCCTTTCAGCTCTGTGCTCGGCCTGCTCGTAAATGATCCGTCTCATCAGGGGGGAGCCCTGGCTCCGGGCAGGGGACGTCTCCTGGGGGTCCAGGAACACCTTTCGACCCAGCAGGGGGGTGGGAGGGAGCTTACTCTGCTCCGCTTTCATCTTCTCCACCTGGAACCAAATCGAGGTTAACTAAACATCAGCACTTCATAGTAGAATCTCCTCCACAACAAAATTAAGCATACCGTAAACATGAAGCCAATTGACAAGTCACTTCAAACAAGCTGTGCTCTACAACCTCTTGTAAGCAACCAGGATAAAGACGGCATCAGCTAAGGGGAGTGTTAGTAGGCTAGGGATAGTGACGGACCGTGGTGAGGCGTCGTAGTGAGCTGAAGCGCTCCTCCCACGTGGCGGCGGCCTTGCGGAAGGCCTCGTGGCGGCGGATGAGCTGCTCCACCTCGTCCACACTGGCACCCAGCTCCTTGCTATTGATGAAGGGCTCCTGGGCCGTGAGCCAGGCCTCGGCCACCACCGCTTCCTGGGCAAACTGGTGCACCTCCAGCACTGAGGCAGATGAGAAAGAGGAACTCGGTGTCTGAGAATTGGAATCACATCCCTCACACTGTTGCTCAGTTGTAGCTTACTGTGGTTCCAAATTTTGGAATGGCTTGGGATAATATCAAACAGAGACTTGAGGTGCCAGGTACTAGAGTAAGTTACATTCAGGTAAAATCAGGGGGGACTCACTGTGCTGCAGGACCTCCCAGTGTTTGTCCCATTTCTCAGACAGCTCGTACTGCTTGGCCACCACCTTATCCAGCTTCTCCTTGATCTAAAAATACATTTCCATTGAGCTTCATCCAAACTAGTGACTGTAAATGTAATCTAAACTACAGTACCATCCTCTATGTTCTATGGCAGAACCCTGTCAACAGTGCTGTTACCTCCTCAGCAGCAGGGTTGCGTGCGGCCAGCAGCATCTTGCCCATCTCGATGCACTGCAGCACACTCTTACTGCGCGTCTCCACCTCGCTCTTCAAGCTCTGGTGGTAGTTCATCAGTACCTCCACTGAGGACACATCCCTGAAAGGACCAGAGAGTCCAGAGCCCGTTATATCGCTGTGGGGAATGCTGACAGTGAGGGAGAAGAGCACAGGGTTACACACCCCGGAAGACAAGGGCCAGGTCAGCCTCATATACACCACCAGGAAGCCATTTTGAAAATAACACTGTTAATTGCTATATTAAAACATGCTTACAGTGCATTGCTTGAAATGTGTTCATTATAATTGTTGCTCTCTGTGCAGCTCTCCATATTTGGCATTTTCGTAACGTAAATAAATTCCCTTATTTACTTTTATTACGATAATGCCACAAAATCAAAACAGGCCCCTGAACATGCAGATCAATCACATCTGATAGATGGACAGGTGGATGAGATGGAGCAGTATGAGATACAAACTGTAAATATAGATAAGGCTGTACACACTTTATTTAATGTTTAACGGACGCCCCCTTCACATTTAAAAAATACAATCTTCCAGGAAAGAGATACACAACTTCCTTTTGGATTATAGCTGAACTATACGTCTTTCAGCCTATCCTAGGTCGCTAGGTGTTGAACTAACATTGCTGGGCCTATAGTATTTCAACAAAAAAGGTTCACTTTTTTTCTCTTGCTCACCTCACTTTCATAAAATGTGTATGGCCTAAACCATAAAAATACAATTGTAACCATGTCCACTCATATACCTTGGATTGTCCCCTGTTCCGATCTGAGAGATGATGCTGTCCATCCACATGATCTGGTCTCGCACCACCCCGAAGAACCGCAGCTTGTCTGTTGCCGTGGTGATCTGCACTCGGCACTCCTCACAGGACGTCAAGAGCTCCTTCCAGCAATGCATCACTTCCTGTTCCCGGCCGGCAATCGCCTCAGCCTTCTGCCCGGCGTAGATGGTCCGGAGCTGACCCGCACTCTCCTGGAGCTGCCTCACCTGGACACAGATAGACAGGGACGGGTGATAAATGACATAGGAATAACTAAAAGTACTGTGGAAAAGTACTTACTGAACAAGTATGAGAGAAACTTCACGTGAAGTATTACCACATTGACCTCCTGTATTGTTCTGTCTTCCTTTTTAGTCTCATGTGCTAATAAAATAAAGTGATAGTGGGGGGGGGGGCTCACCTGAGTGACGAGCAGCTGGATGTCGTGCTCGAAGCTGTGCATGAGCCTCTGCAGGGTGCTGGTGTTGGCAGTGCCACCCTGGCGCGCCCGCACCTCGGGCAGCCTCCGCTGCTTATCATCGATTTGGGCCAAGATCTGCAACACAAGGAGATAACAGACAATCAGAGACACATCAAAACACGACACAGACCTATATCCCGTAGCTCTTCTTATGGTTCAAACGCTACCTCGCGGCAGTCGGTGAAGAACTTGTGGAGCTGGTGCGAGGCGGCCAGCATCTGTGCCCGGGTCTCCATGAGCTCCAGGAGGTCGGCCCAGGCCTCGTTCACGCCGTCCTTCCACTCGGCGATGGTGGCGGCCTCGGCGTGGCCGTAGTCGATCAGCTCATCCACCATCTGGTTAACCGCCGTCACACGCTCCTGACCCAGACTGCCCGTCTCCGACGCAAACTCTGTGAACTTCTCCTGCAGGATCTGAAGGGAGGAGAGAGGAGGAGGAGAGGGATGAAGGAACGATCAATATCTAGTTAGCCAAGCTAAGCACTGTTGCTAAAGCAGTAATAGGCTACTTATCAAAACAAATTGCGTTGAAATACATACTACTTCCTTACTAAGCAATAATACAGTGTACTGCATGCCCTTCTTTGAGCCATACATGTAGACATATTAACCCTCTTCTCAACAGGTTTTAGACAAACACTATATGCCATTTAGCGGACGTTTTTATCCAAAGCGACTTATCAGTCATGATCAAATACATTTATGTTTGGGTGGGCCCAGGAATCAAACCCACTATCCTGGCATTGCAAGTGCCATGCTCTACCAACTGAGCTACAGAGGACCACCAGCCCTATCATATTGTTGAAGCCTTTGTCCATTCAGGCTCTGAGAGTGGTCCCACTGACCGTGACGTGTTCAAAGTCCTGTCCCAGTTCTGGCGAGCTGGCCACCACCTCCCTCTCAGCGATCCACTGCTCCAGCTCATCCACCTCATGGTTGAGCTGGTAGAGCCAGTACTGCTGCTCCAGACGAGACTTCCTCTCCTCCACCAGGTCCTTCAGAGACACGTACAGCCGGTCCATCTGAGACTGACACTTACTGATCTGCTCACTGAGACACACGCACACACACGGACAGACACATACACACACGCAGGCAGGTAGGCACGCAGACACACACACACACCAGAGACAGGGTTTGAGACACGTAGTAAACACAGGGTGTAATTGCGGGGGAATGTGTGGGAGTGAAACACATTTAGACATGAAAAACCACGAGCTGGTTTTACGGTGTTGAGTTCGCAGGAGGAGTAAATGTGAGGAGAAGACTTACAAAGCAAACGGAACAACATGAGACAACCATGGGCAACCCCTAAAAACATCCATACCCTACTAGTGCAGAGACGCCGGCGTCGGCTAACAGCTAAGATGATAGAGCCGTTAGCGTTAGCTCTGACACCAGAGACAGAGTAGCATTACGGACCCAGTGCTGACCCTGCTGTCACCATGACTCACCATGCTGCCATAAACAGAGCAACAGAAGTCCATGACAGGCAAACTTTACTGGACTACCTTCTCTACAGGGGTTATGTCGTTCAAGCCATTTACTACCGGGTTACTCCTCAGCACCCAGAAGACAAAGACTGGAGAGGCCCTTGATCTTCTTCAATCAAGTCACAAACTGAGATCCTTGGTTTTCATATAGGGGATTTCCTTTGAGCTGTTAAGGCAGTATATTAAATGGGTATTTCATGGCACACTCCTTTTAGAGCTGCTATAACCAACTTTTGATCCCACGAAAGCCTTGGTAATAGCATGGTGACAGGTTTGTGGGGCACCAACACTGACCTGTCTGGATGTCCCATCTCCAGTAGCTGTCTGCACTGCTGGGAGAGAAGGCCTATCGTCTCAGCGTAGTCCTCTATCGTCTGCTCCAGTACCAGGTGCTTCTTCAGTAGCTGCAGGGTGCTGGGCTCATCCTGAGAGGGTGGCCACAACACACTTACAGTCCATTCTCACAAACCTTGGCATGCTAACGATTCAAGTGCCTGCAATGTTCATCACAGGACGTTGGTGGCACCTTAATTGGGGAGGACGGGCTCGTGGTAACGGCTGGAGCGGAATCAGTGGAATGGTATCAAACACGTGGTTTCCATGGTTTCCATGTGTTTGATGCCATTCCATTTACTCTGTTCCGGCCATCATTATGAGCCGTCCTCCCCTCAGCAGCCTCCACTTGTGTTCAAATACAGTTGCTGATATCTGGAGGGACACAATCACATTGCATTACACCTATGCAGATACAACCTTTTCCTCTTCCAAAAAACCAATCATCTCGTACTTCAAAATGGTAACTGGGCAGATTAAGTACATCAGCGCCTGGTGATTGGCTCCTAGCCTCCTACCTTGCCCTTTTCCTCGTTCATCATGTGCAGCTCCTGTTCGCTGAGCCAGGCCTCCACCTCGGCCGTGTCAAAGTAGTACTGCTGGGCCTGGTACATGGCATCCAGCACCAGCTGTCTTCTCTCTGTCTCGGCCCACAGCAGACCCCACAGCCCGCTGAGCTGCTCCAGGCCCGCCCGCACACAGTCAGCCTCGGGGCTGCGGATGGAGGCGATGACATTAGCTCGTTCCAGGACGTCCTCCACCCTCGCCCGATGGCCCTGCAGCTCCCTCTGCAGAGTCTGGGGGATGGGACGGGACAGAAAGACGATGTCCAGTTAGATATGTTACAGTATGATAGGCATGTACTGTAACGGTGTGATTAGCCTCAGCTAGCTGTCACTCACCTGGTTCTTCTTCATGAGCTGCTGCACAGCCTGGAGACTGGAGCCGTGCTCCTGAGACGTGGCGGCAGGCAGCCGCTCCTGCACCCACAGCTGCAAACACATCACAAGTGAAACTAGCAAAGGAGCACTTGCGAACACTGGTAACTTTGATGGTTATCACCAGCATGGCACTGCATCAGTTTAGTGTTACATAACATCTTTTATCAAGATAACGCCTTTCACAAACAAGAAAGGGGGTTAGTCACCAACTTAAGCAACACTTTTACCCGATGACACTTGTAAGTCACATGTCTCTAAGTGTCTGTAAGTGTGCGTGGTGTGTGTGTGGGTATAATCGGAGGAGGATCAGGACGGCCACTCACTATCTCGTCCTCCAGGTCCCGGCCCACTTGGTGAACCTCCTTGGAGGCCAGAAGGATGCGCCGTCGCTCCTTGAGCGGCTCGATAAGGCGGACGATGCGCGTCTCCACGGCGGCCTGGCGCTCACCGACCGTCTCCATGACCTGGCCCTGCTGGGGGATGGAGGCCGCCGCCACCTGCAGCTCCCCCACCTCCTTATACCACTCCTCCATCTGACACTCCATCGTCTGGAGAGAGGGAGCGAGGGAATGGACAGGGAGTGAGAGAGGAGATAGAATGGAAGCAAAGGGGGATGGAATTGAAGCGTTTGAGGAGGGGTGAGTGAAGGGAGGAGGGAGAGAGGGAGGACAGAGAGGTTAGGAACTAAAGAGAGGGAGGAAGTCCACGGGACAGCGAGAGGCCTGGTGAGTATGGAGAGCATACATCGGTCCCTGTATCAATCACCTCTCACCAAAATATCCTGGTAACATCCAACTCGGGAGTCGGCCACCTAGGAAATCCATGGCTTTCCTAGGTGTACATGATAAGTCTGTCAGTCTGTCATAACAATGTATGAGAAGTGTTTGGATGATAGCTGTTAGATCTACCGCAATTGACTACAAAGCAATTACTCCTCCAGAGTGGCCATATAGCTGTTAGGTAATTCAGAGGGGAATGGTGATTCTCACTAAGGCGGTGACACTCATTTTGGGACAGAAACATCAGGTTAAGATCACCAGGGAGGTGGAGTTGTGTCAATAACTAATTTGAAAAGTGGGCCAGATGCAAAGAGCTGCTGTATGAGTGCCATGGTAAAGTGAATTAGAGTAGGAGGCAGAATGAGGGCCGATCAATCTCATACGAATTCACATGACGATTTGACTTCTTAGGAATTGGGAGGAAAAGAGCCTTCGGGACGGCTGCCTCGGTACCTTCTATCTGGTTAAATGAATCCCTTGACATTCTCAGAGACACATATCAGAGACTAGCACGGGAATACGCACGCTCTCGATTGGCTTATACACAAAATGTTACCCCAACACGTATGCATTGAATCACCACTTTAGAGAAATAAAATAAAACATGGGAATTGAACATTATTTCTGACTTTGACTGAAATGGTCCTTGAATTGACAGACAGGACAATTTCGCACAGTCGAGTGGAGATTTGTGAAGCGAAAGGTTAGAGTTTCAAGGATGAGACAGTGATTCTGCTCACACCATAGATCACAGAAGGAGCAGCAGGACAGGATGAGGTAGTGGATGGAGGGAAGTGGAAAGAAAGATCAAAACAATATCAAAACTATAGTACGAAAGGGATAAAGAAAGAAATGAGGAGAGAAAGAAGGAAAAGACAGGTAGGTTAAAGAAAGGAAAGGAAAGGAAATGAAAGGAAAGGAAGAAAGGAAAGAAGAGTACCCATGAGAGAAATGAACTGAAGTGAAAAGGGTACTGTACCCCTGGATGGAGGTTGGGTGATGGAGCGTACTGTACACAAAGCACAATGGCAGGCTGAAATGGAACTGTAAAGCAGCCCTTAGCGGCAGCATGCTGTTGGAGAGGAGAATGAGAGACGCATGATGAAATGATAAGCTGTGGGATGGGATCCAGTAGTAGTGACAGAACAGGGGTAGAGCATCCTGGACAGGAAAAAACATGAACCTCTTCCTACTGTATCGGTTGTTGGCTAGCATCAACATTAGTGTTTGTTAACATGTAGCATAGGCTACATTTGGTCTAAAAGTAATTGTCCAGTGAAAATCTCACTTTTAACAGTTCATATTCTGTTAACTCATACCCAGATAATGTTTTTGACTCATCCTATACTCATATAAGAATAAAATAACGTTTCTAAAACACCTTCTTTTTTTTTAAACACCTCAAACTTGTATCCCAAACAGACCGTTTATAAAATGCTTGCTATTTCCTGAGGAGGATGAGCTGGCCAATCAGTGGTCTACTAGCATGAATATTTTTTAGGACCGGTATACGCCCCTCACCCTTCTGTTGTTGGGGTACACCCACACTATTCCAACACAGAAAAGCTGCTTTTTAACATACACAATTATTTAACTCATATTGTAATTAATTATAGGTTATATTTCATAGAAGTCTGGAAACACTGGACAGTTACTTTAACCCCGTATGTATTGTAGAGCCATGCTTTGGGTGGAATGGTCTGACTCTCCAATGACAGCACATTGGGAGTGCAGGCCAAGCTTACTGGTGACGCGTTGAGTGCCAATTGCTCTTGTTAAACAAAAGCCTATGGCAGCCTGGCTCATTTAAGGCACGTAAATGAAGAGAAAACAGCAAGGTATTCAGAGAAAATGGATGATAAAGGATTAGTAATTCACACAGAACAACCCTAGGTTTTTATATATAGAGATACACTGCGATATTCAACAGCTTAAACCTAACTAAGATACCATAGCAACACCACACCCAACGATATTTCCCAACTATTCTAAACTGATCACAAAAAACAAAAACTGTAACAGTAGTTGGATCATATACTGAAGTGGAAGAGACCTGGAGCTTCTTGAGCTGCTTGTTGACGCTGGTCAGGTCCTGACCCTGGTCCACGTAGCACAGTTGTCCCTCCAGCTGGTGCAGCCGATGGTCCAGGCTGACGTAGCTCTGCACCAGCAGGTCGGCCCGGTTGGCTTCAAACAGCTGGCGGGCCTTGGCCTGGGTGGTGCTCTCCAGGTCCTGCCAACACTCCCGGATCTCCCCCAGCTTCCGCCGTACCACCGGGCTCAGCTCGGGCTTCTCCTGGATCAACTGCTGGCCCTCCTGGAGGATGGAGAGGGAGGGTAGTGGGGGGTGGAGAGGGCAGGTGTAGGATAGGAAGAAGACGTTGAGAGAGAGAAGTAGAATGGGGGGTGGAAGGTTAGGGTAAGGGAGAGGGAACATGAGGAGGGGAGCATGAGGAGGGGAGCAGAGAGATAAAGGGAGACATTGATGAGTGGAAATTATAATAACTTGAAAATAAAGTCATATTTATATCACTTATGGAACATGGGGTCATAAACAATCTACTGCCACAAACATTGGATTTTTTCCATTGAAATCATTCTGTAAATAGTTCATAGCCAGCAGCAATTTGTGATTACCACGTTGGCAGTTCACCATATCGGAACATACATTTAAGCACTTTGTGACACGTGCTGATGTAAATTTGATTGATATGGCGTTGGCTATGGTTTCCCTATATCCTTAATCTGGCAGGTAAATAAAATGGATTCTAAGCAACCACATTAAATGCCAAAGAAAATGTTCTATTTGTCTACCATTGTTAGCTTGTAAGCATGAGCTGTAATTCAGTGGTACACCTTTAAGAGGCCTGAGTGCTATAGCCTGTGCTCCAGATCAGCTGCTCCTGACTCTGGCCCATCAGTGCACATCAAATTGGGTTAAAGGGCTGGCTCGGCCCTGGCAGCCCAGAAAACCACTTCAACTTTAGAGGTCAGGGCTCACAGATAAAAATGCGCTTCTCTTATCATCATTTTACATCCTGATAGAATAATCTGGTACGGATCTCTCCTTTGTCTGTCTTCATCGGTTTGGTTTGGAGGATTTCAGGTTTGACTCATCTCTTGTTGATTTCATTCATTTCACTCTCAGGTGTTTTCAGAATAGATACAGATTATTTCCAGTAAGCCCAACGTAATCGCATAACAACCGCAACCCCAGAGACTCAGCCAGCGAATGAGAGGAGAGCACACTGAGTTGCTGCCTGCCATGACACACCATCACAGACTCAGAGAGGGGAGAGGCAGACAGACATACACTTGCTCCCTTTCTCTGCAGCACTCTGCCACCCCCCACGCTCTCTCTCTCTTTCTCTCTCTCTCCCAACATATGTGCTTTATTCCTTCCTCTATCTTCTCATCCCTCCACCTCTCTCCAGCTCTGTCCTGTGCGCCTGAGTGCACACAAGTGTTCCCGAGCACTGGGGGTTGTAAACTACGCAATCATAATCACCGCCAGGGAGACACATCAGCCAATGACGACCGAAGAGGAGATTTAACCTACCCATGATCACACCCCCCCCCCCCCCCCCCCACACACACACACACACACACACACAGTAATTCATTCTCTGTCACCGTTTCCCCAAGGCACCATAAAGAGTCTATAGGACCGGTCGGGAAAAAAACTAATCTATTTGCATTTTAAACCCCTTTAATGTAATTCACTGATTGGAGATAAGTGTGCATTTCATGGGGAATGATTGAAACGCTAGTTAGTTAATTCACTTTGTGCTCAGTTAAAAACATCAGCGTCTCGTTCCTCTGAAGCACATAACGGTTTCTGCTCAAGGCTCAGAACAAGAATGCATTGAAATATCTCTATTGCATTATTCCAGTTGGGAGGACATTTGCTGGGCTACTGTGCTTAACGGCCGCACCATCAGTGGAGCATCCTCTTCCCTCTGATCCCTCTCGGTCGGCCTTCTCATGATCTGCCCACACAAAGGATGTCCTCATTTGGAGACCACACCACAGCTGCACTCCCAACAGTGCCAAAATAGCTCCGGATGCATATGTTGCTTTTTTGATCTCCAGATGAGTGGGGCAGCATGGGTACTCTACCCACCTCGTAGATGTTGGCAGTATAATGTTGAAAACAAGTTGCTTGTAACCAAAGGACAGGGGAAAAGGAGAATTACTATAATGACCACAGAAAAATAACAGATGGCAACGGGGAAAAAAAAGAATCATCACTACGAGATCACGTACGCAATACCAATCTGTTATTGAATGTCAATTACATAAAGTGTGGCCATCGCGTTTGGCTGGTTGTGTCCATGTGTCAATATTACTCCATGTGTGAAGGCCTGGAGGCATACATCTGCCTGGGAGGACCAGACACAGTCACGTGATTCGGCTGGGGGGGGGGGGGCAATGGCCAGCAGGCACCAAGAGGAGCCAACATGTATCAACGAGTGTTTTGAAGGAAATGTCAAGCTTTGTGAAGACTGTCCTACGTTCTTCGTCACTTGATCTAAAGCCATGCCTTATAATGAAGCCAGACATTGTCTATGAAACTGATTCTGAGAAGCACATTTATTCATGGGATATTTGTGTGTGGATAGTGATGTCCTTTTGATGGTTGATCACCTGGGGAAGTAAAGAAACATGTTAGAGATTGTTGTCGCGCGCCGTCAATCGGTTGAGCGTGCAAACCTGGCTTTGAGCGTCGCCCAGGCCAGTATATAACTCTTTGGGCTCTATATCCGGGTGGCGTTAAGGGTGTCGCTAGTGTCAAACGCACGCTCTTTGGGCTCTACATCCGGCTGGCGTTAAGGGTGTTGCTAGTGTCAAACGCTCTTTGGCAATATCGACTTGTAAAAGCCTGCGCTCTTCTATTTTCCAACCCTGGTGGCAGAGTTGGTCATTTACCTGTCTTATATCAGCTTGCGCTGAGGTGGGAGGGGTGGAAATATTTGAGCCGTGACCCTAAAAACGTGCGCCAATGTGCCAATATTTTGCAGCGCTCCTGGTGATACTTAAGACTCACCGAAAGCTGGTCTTAGCAGTACCGCAATTGGTTTTCACATCGATTTTGCCAGCGGAGGCGCACAGTAGCGTAATCAGTAGCCTATAACCGGTGTATTATGAAAATATCAAGAGCAGCAAAACAGTCAGGCATCCTTCTGCCTAAGAGCCCTTAGGCCTACTGTACGTGTGCACATATTGCCTTGTGCTCACGGAACGAGAGATGCGGTTCATGATATGATCACCTTCCATAGGTTAACGGTGAGAGCGTCCACGGCTCAAATGCAATTTTGTCTGCTATTTCTGGAGATGTGCAAATATGATCTGCAAGATGGTTCCAGGATGTTTAGAAAACGTGACATTTGCGAGTGGTATAACGGTGTGTGGACATTCCCCCTTTCTCTTTATACTGTATTGGATTTCTATCCAGCTCCTGTGAAAAGTTTGGGTGTCCGTAAAACCCTCCATAGTCCTTAGACTATGCCACCCCCCAATACTTGTCCGTATTATACAACCGCGGGGAGAAATGATAGTGACTGTAAGTATATTTAGAGATAGCCTATTTAAAATAAGTTGTTTCGTTTAATTATAATTGTGATTAGAATTATACACTGTCTTTTTAGGCCTAGTCAATTTAATCTTACTTACTGACTACGTTTGGCATGTCAATGCCCAGACTGCAATTTACAGTAGGCCTAGCCCCAATATCAGTGCAAATACCATGGCCTATTAAAAACAAAAACAAATATGTTTCATGTGAGAAGTAGGCATTGGTCTGAAGCCGAAAAATAAATGAAATTCACATGAGCACCACGATGAGTATTTCACCCATACTCTAACAACGTTTTCCAGCACACAGCTTTGACCTACCACAGAAGCTATAGTGCATTCAGAAAGTATTCATACCGTTTGACCTAGTCCACATTTTGTTGTGTTGCAGCCAGAACTCAAAACTGATTCATTTTAGTATTTTTGGGTGGAATTTCTTTGCAAATGTATTGAAAATAAAATACAGAAATATCTAAATTACAGTGCATTCGGAAAGTATTCAGGCCCCTTGACTTTTTCCACATTTTGTTACAGGCTTATTCAAAAATGTATTAAAGTGTTTTTTTCCCTCATCATTCTACACATAATACCCCATAATGACAAACCAAATACAGGTTTTTAGACATTTTTGTAAATGTATAAAAAAACAACAACTGAAATATCACATTTATATATAAGTATTCAGACCCTTTACTCAGTACTTTGTTGAAGCACCTTTGGCAGCAATTACAGCCTGGAGTCTTCTTGGGTATGACGCTACAAGCTTGACACACCTCATTTGGAGAGTTTCTCCCATTCTTCTCTGCAGATCCTCTTAAGCTCTGTCAGGTTGGATAGGGAGCGTCGCTGAACAGCTATTTTGAGGTCTCACCAGAGATGTTCTATCGGGTTCAAGTTTGGAATCTGGCTGGGCTACTCAAGGACATTCAGAGACTTGTCCCGAAACCATTCCTGCATTGTCTTGGCAGTGTGCTTAGGGTCATTGTCCTGTTGAAAGGTGAACCTTCGCCCCAGTCTGAGGACTTGAGCGCTCCGGAGCAGGTTTTCATCAAGGATTTCTCTTTACTTTTCTCCATTCATCTTTCCCTTGATTCTGACTAGTCTCCCAGTCCCTGCAGCTGAAAAACATCCCCACAGCATGATGCTTCACCGTAGGGATGGTGCCAGGTTTCATCCAGACCTGACGCTTTGCATTCAGCCCAAAGAGTTCAATCTTGGTTTCATCAGACCAGAGTATCTTGTTTCTCATGCCTCATGTGCATTTTACTGAGGAGTGGCTTCCGTCTGGCCACTCTACCATAAAGGCCTGATTGGTGGAGTGCTGCAGAGATGGTTGTCCTTCTGGACAGCTCTCCCATCTCCACAGAGGAACTCTGTCAGAGTGACAATCGGGTTCTTGGTGACCTCTCTGACCAAGGCCCTTCTCCCCTGATTTCTCAATTTGGCCGAGCGGCCAGCTCTAGGAAGAGTCTTGGTGGTTCCAAACTTCTCCATTTAAGAATGATGTAAGCCACTGTGTTCTTGGGGACTTTCAATGTTGCAGAATTTTTTAGGTTATTGTCCTGTTGAAAGGTGAATTTGTCTCCCAGTGTCTGATGGAAAACAGACTGAACAAGGTTTACCTCTAGGATTTTACCTGTGCTTAGCTCTATTCCGTTTATTTTTATCCTAAAAAACACCCTAGTCCTTGCCGATGACAAGAATACCCATAACACGATGCAGCCACCACCATACTTGAAAATATGAAGAGTGGTACTCAGTGATGGATTGTGTTGGATTTGTCTCAAACATAACACTTTGCATTCAGAACGTAAAGTTAATTCCTTTTGGCAGTTGTACTTTTTTTTATTGCAAACATGTTTTGGAATATGCATGTTTTGGAATATTCCTTCCTCTTCGGCAACTGAGTTAGGAAGGCTGTATCTTTATAGTGATTGGGTGTATAATTGATACACCATCAAAAGTATAATTAATAACTTCACCATGCTCAAAGGGATATTCCGGTGCCCCCACACATTGACTCTATACCGGTACCCCCTGTATATAGCCTCAATACTGTTATTTTACTCCTGTTCTTTAATGATTTGTTATTTTATTTTTTACTTAACACTTATTTTTCTTAAAACTGCACTGTTGGTTAAAGTCTTGTAAGTAAGCATTTCACTGTTGTATTCAGCGCATGTGACAAATAACATTTGATATTCAATGCCTGCTTCTTTCTACCCAATCCATCCAATAGGTGCCTTCCTTTCCTAGGCAGTGGAAAACCTTCCTTGTCTTTGTGGTTGAATCTCTGTTTGAAATTCATTGCTTCACTGAGGGACCTTACAGATAATTGTACAGTATGTGTGAGGTAAAGAAGTGAGGTAGTCATTTAAGAATCATGTTAAAACATGATTATTGACAGCATAGAGTCCATGCAACTTAGTATGACTTGTTAGGCACATTTTTACTCCTTATTAGGCTTGTAATAACAAAGGGGTTGAACACTTATCGACCCAAGACATTTCAGCTTTTCATTTTTAATTCATGTTTAAAAATGTCTAAAAACATACTTCCACTTTGACATTATGGGGTATTGTGTCTAGAGCCAGTGACACCAAATTTCTATTTCATCCATTTTAAATTCAGGCTGTAACGCAACAAAATGTGGAAAAAGTCAAGGGGTGAGAATACTTTCTGAATGCACTGGTCTATTGTACTTCCAGCAATGTGCAGGCAGGTTGTTCCAACCTACTCAAGCAGCCTAATTCATAATCCTGATTGTTTTTGTTAATTCACTCAGTACAGTGTGAATGTTTATTTATCTTGCTTGTAAAAAAAATAATAATAAAAAAAAACCAGTCTATAACAGTTCCATTTAATCACATAGCTAACTAAGTTAGCAAGCATGGCATTTTCTTTTGACTGTGCACAGGTCGCGCCTACCACTGGTTCAACTTCACAAGCCTACATAATACACTTGGCTTTCCCGTAATATTGTAGCACAGTATCCTGTATTAACAAAAGCAAAAATGTAGCCAATATATTGTGAAGAATCGGTGCCACAGCGTTTCAACAATGTTCCACAAACCGTTATGAGGACACTGTGATAGCTGGGTATTAGCAATGTTCCACAAACCGTTATGAGGACACTGTGATAGCTGGGTATTAGCAATGTTCCACAAACCGTTATGAGGACACTGTGATAGCTGGGTATTAGCAATGTCCTGACAGTGTTGGAACATGGAACTGTATGACATAATTGTCTATCTGCCTCCCTCTACCTCCCTGCTATGTGCTGTAGTTGAGGAGGCTCTGACTGTTCTCCATCTCTGCCTGCTCTCTGCTCACTCTCCCTCTCGGCTCACAAGCCCCTTTATATTGCAGCGCCGGCAAAAACACATGGGTCAAACTCTACTCCCAAAGGGGTTAAGAAAAGAGGGTGAGTGTGTGTGTAGGATGCTAGTCGTGGGACGCCAGGGACCTAAACAGATGGAGATACAATTATAAAATGCAGTGCTTATGTTGTTGTTATGGCATCACTATTAATGTAGTGTCAGGGTAGCTACTGGTAATGATGACTACTTTCCATCATACATAATCCCGAACACACACACGCATGCACGCATGCTCAATGCAAACACCACACACACACACACACCGAAACAAAAAGAGAGAGTCACTTTTGTAACTTGTCCCGGAGGTCCCTTGTAAAATAGTAAGGGGACAATGAAATCACTGAGAAACGAGGGGAAAGAGGAAATAAGAGCCCATTGGGCTTTGGGTAGCAACAGCTTTGAGAGAAACAGTGGCAGGCCCCATTTATAAAAAGTTCCACACTGCAGGGACAATCCAATGATTACAATCCCCCCCCCCCCCTTTAAATATTCAATTCTGCACTTCCAAAATTAGGTTAAGACACCCACAGACACGGGTTGTTCTCACATCCAGTCTTCTCACCTGCATCAGATCCATGTAATTAACACCACTATTTATAGGACATTTTCTCACATTTTAGTCATTTAGCAGATGCTCTTTCCAGAACATTTTCACAATTTTTCATCCTTTATCTGTACAGTCAAATATTTTATGATACTCTTCACGGTAGCCCTTTAACATGTCACTTCCTGCTGGTTTCACTTCCTGGTTTCAGAGATATGGGAGAGAAGCAGGACAAATTACCTTCATACATGAGGTATTCTGGGAGGGGACAGGCTGTTGCCTGGCAACCAGTGCAAGCTCGGGCACATATCCGTCCACTTGGCAAAGTTGCACCTTCCAATAGCTGCCGGGCATGTGATGTCAGGGAGAAAATCCACCACATAAAAATGTAAATCACCTGACAGTTACAGGGTAAGAGGGTCACCTGCATCAAAAGGCTGGGGCGTTCAGTAACACCAGAGATTCTAGCTGCTATAAAGGCCTATACTTTAGCTACTCAAAACCTTGAAGACAGTCCTAGACCCTTTCATACAGTTGAAGTCAGTTTACATACACTTAGGTTGGAGTCATTAAAACTCGTTTTTCAACCACTCCACACATTTCTTCTTAACAAACTATAGTTTGGCAATTCGGTTAGGACATCTACTTTGTGCATGACACAAGTCATTTTTCCAGCAATTGTTTACAGACAGATTATTCCACATATAATTCACTGTATCACAATTCCGGTGGGTCAGAAGTTTACAAGTTGACTGTGCATTCAAACAGCTTGCAAAATTCCAGAAAATTATGTCATGGCTTTAAAAGCTTCTGATAGGCTAATTGACATCATTTGAGTCAATTGGAGGTGTACCTGTGGATGTGTTTCAAGGCCTACCTTCAAACGCAGGTCCTCTTTGCTTGACATCATGGGAAAATCTAAAGAAATCAGCCAAGAACTCAGAAAAAAATTGTAGACCTCCACAAGTCTGGTTCATCCTTGGGAGCAATTTCCAAACGCCTGAAGGTACCACGTTCATCTGTACAAACAATAGTACACAAGTATAAACACCATGGGACCACGCAAACGTCATACCGCTCAGGAAGGAGATGCGTTCTGTCACCTAGAGATGAACGTACTTTGGTGTGAAAAGTGCAAATCAATCCCAGAACAACAGCAAAGGACCTTGTGAAGATACTGGAGGAAGCAGGTACAAAAGTATCTATATCCACAGTAAAACGAGTGCTATATTGACATAACCTGAAAGGCCGCTCAGCAAGGAAGAAGCCACTGCTCCCAAACCGCCATAAAAAAAGCCAGACTACGGTTTGCAACTTCACATGGGGACAAAGATCGTACTTTTGGAGAAATGTCCTCTGATCTGAGCAAAAATAGAACTGTTTGGCCATAATGACCATCGTTATGTTTGGAGGAAAAAGGGGGTGGCTTGCAAGCCGAAGAACACCATCCCAACCGTGAAACATGGGGGTGGCAGCATCATGTTGTGGGGGTGCTTTGCTGCAGGAGGGACTGGTGCACTAAACAAAATAGATGACATCATGAGGACGGAAAATTATGTGGATATATTGAACCAACATCTCAAGGCATCAGTCAGGAAGTTAAAGCTTGGTCGCAAATGTGTCTTCCAAATGGACAATGACCCCAAGCATACTTCCTTTAGTTGTGGCAAAAAGGACAACAAAGTCAAGATATTGGAGTGGCCATCACAAAACCCTGACCTCAATCCTATAGATAATTTGTGGGCAGAACTGAAAAAGCATTTGGAGCAAAGAGGCCTACAAACCTGACTCAGTTACACCAGCTCTGTCAGGAGGAATGGGCCAAAATTCACCCATCTTATTGTTGGAAGCTTGTGGAAGGCTACCCAAAATGTTTGACCCAAGTTAAACAATTTAAAGGCAATGCTACCAAATATTAATTGAGTATATGTAAACCTCTGACCCACTGGGAATGTGATGAAAGAAATAAAAGCTGAAATAAATTATTCTCTCTACTATTATTCTTACATGTTTTCATATTCTTAAAATAAAGTGGTGTTCCTAACTGACCTAAGACAGGATATTTTTACTAGGATTAAATGTCAGGAATTGTGAAAAACTGAGTTTAAATGTATTTGGCTAAGGTGTATTTAAACTTCCGACTTCAACTATATATAACCGATTTGCTTTGGGTAAATTGTTCGATAGAGAACACAGCTCATGAAAATCCAGGAGGGGGAAAATAATGTTTCCCAGGACCACCCTAACTCAAACCAATATGGTTGTAACACTAGCGCTGACCCAACAGATTTATCACAGCTCCAGCTTGCTAGGGCTGTCCCCTCAGGAAATCTTTGGGTAGTTTTATCTATACATTGGCTCTATGCAATAGCCTTGAACTCACATAAGACCACCAACTTGCCCTTTACAGAGGGCTACGTACCGCGATCTCAAAGTGTTGCCGTTACTGAGGGAAATCTATAGGCAGTTCAGAGTGTACCAACCCAGATGAGAAAATATATGAGACAGAATACCAGTGAAAACTGCCCGTATTACAAACTATTCTGATTCCATAGAAAAATGTAAGCTGTGTAAGTACAATAGAATGTTTTCAAATACGAAACCTCTCCACTGTTATTCAATATTATGGTATAGCCTACAGTGTTAATATATATAATACCTACAGATTTATATATATGCAGTGTAGGTTTAAATATTCAGAACAAAGGCTACTCTTTCTAAAATACTCTGATCTTTCAAAGGCATATCCGATATTCATGTCTCAATCTGAGAACAAAACCCTGGTCATTATCCTTGAATCGTTGGTCTGAGTTTGAAATTGTCAAGCAAAGATAGTGTATATCCATGAACCACTATGGTTCTAAACATGAATGGATTCCGACCTAGAGTCATCCATAATATAAATATTTGATTTTTAATTGGATTTTTCAGATATCAGGCATTCCGACCCCCAGACTCTCTCACACACAGAGCAGGTCACCAGTTGACATGGTTTCAAATGACACACACACACACACACACACACACACACACACACACACACACACACACACACACACACACACACACACACACACACACACACACACACACACACACACACACACACACACACACACACACACACACACACACACACACACACACACACACACACACACACACACACACACACTGCAGCTGTGTTACGGTGCATTTAGGGTGCCTGTCTCTCCGCGTTTCATTTGTTTTCCCACCAAAGCTATGACGGAGCCCCGGGGGAGTAAACTGTGTTTCTGTTTGGATACACAGCATCGCTGGGAGACGTGGCTAATCACACTGTACCTAGAAATACTTTACTGTAAGAGGAGCTGTATACAAATGACATGCTGCCAATTATTCTACTGAGATCATAGGCATGCCAATGGGTGTGCCTCCAAGCGATCGTTCCCTTGCATAGCAGCAAGCACCTTCCAATAACACTCCAGTATCTAGCTATGCAGATGACCTGAATTTGAATCCAAAACGGATCGTACCACTTAGACTCAGCCTCTATGACGTCACTGAGGGGCTTCTAATAATGCCTGGAATGGAGTCAATGGAATGACATCAAACACATCAAAGGTGGGGTTTCCATGTGGTTGATCCCACTCCATTGACTCCATTCCAGCCATTATTATGAGCCGCCCTCCCCTCAGCAGCCTCCACTGCTATATTACACTTCTGGATATACTTAGGTCTAATGGCAACCATGTTCCCAAATCCATTTGCACAGTGTACGAATGCACAGTGTACGAATGCATAGTGTGCGAATGCACAGTGTACGAATGCACAGTGTACAAATGCACAGTGTACAAATGCACAGTGTACAAATGCACAGTGTACAAATGCACAGTGTACAAATGCACAGTGTACATGATGCACAGTGTACATGATGCACAGTGTACATGATGCACAGTGTACATGATGCACAGTGTACAAATGCACAGTGTACAAATGCACAGTGTACAAATGCACAGTGTACAAATGCACAGTGTACAAATGCACAGTGTACAAATGCACAGTGTACATGATGCACAGTGTACAAATGCACAGTGTACAAACGTTCGGTGAAAACATTCGCTTTCCCACGCCATGTGCATCTCGTGCAGCCCTGCTCCGATTAGGGGGAATAGGATTGATATCGCAGGGTATAATGAGCCACGTCCGAGCCAGTGGGTGTACTTGTACTACTTGCCTAAAGCAATTATCCCACTGATGTTACAGTTTGTATCAATCTGATAGGGCAGGCAGGGCCCACAGATATGATGTGGTGATGTGACCAGTGGCGATTTCAGGCAAAGCTGTTTGTGCTCATAGGCACATCAGGGCATCTCTGGGTTCATCAAAGCTCTTAGAAACGATTCACTGACACGCTCAACCATCAACTCTCAGTGCCTGTGATTGTCCTTTAATTCAACTAATGGTAAACCAGATGGCAATTCTCGTCAAGTTTGTGCTCGTTAAGCTGTGTCACTCTCGAAACAGGCTTAAAAATAATCACTTGTAAAATAAATCCTTTAAGAGCAAATCAAATCATTACGAACCACAAATATTGCAGATAATGTCATTATTTGATTATATACAACATAAACACTGGTCTGATCACATTGTAACAAGGAACTTTGTATTTATTTTTATCCTACAAACAAAACAAATGACATAGCAATAATGAGTTGACACTAACTCGCACACACCCAAAACTCTACCACCACCACCAACAGATCAGCCAGCTCAGTCTCCCCTTTCCCATTCCTGAGCATCAGCCCATGGTAGATACCCACCTCCGCCTCTGTGTAGAGCCCCAGCAGTACTATACTCTACTCTACTCACCCTCTCGATCTTCTCCAGCCACTCCTTGTTCTGGGACAGCTCGGCCATGAAGGCCTGGTGCTTCAGCCACTTCTTGTGCAGCTTCTGCGTCTCATCGCGGGACGTGTCACGAGCCATGAGCATCTTCTCTGCCACCCAGTCTCCAAGCTGAGGGACAAGGGAGCTGTCAGTACAGGACGATCATGCCACTCAATGCATTTGTACTGTCATCTAGGGTGACAATATAGGCTACTAACAGATGCATGCAGAGTATCATAGATGCCCACATTCATAGAGACACACACACACACACACACACACATGCAGTCACATGTCTGTACACACACACACACACACACACACACCACACACACACACACACACACACAATACCTGTACAAGCACACACAGAGATGTATTCAGGCTGAACATATGACCATAGTCATGTGAAAAACTAAAAGATCAATGCAAACAATGGGTCAAAAATAAACACACAGAGAAAGAATAGAAAAGCAATCATCCAAACGCATGAACACAGAGACACACACAATGTCAAGCACATGCATGTTAAACACATACAGCAGACACATGTACGCAGACACGTGTGTTGTACCACACAAGCGTACACATGGTAACAGGAATTCATTCACATGTCCACAGAACACGCAAAAGCACACCTCTACACAAGCACATAATCCATTGGCACATTTGGTACAAAAGCAAGCTGACCATTACAGTCAAGGCCAAACATATAAAATAACTTGCAAATATCCCTGCCCATTCAACATCATCTGTACAAGCAATATAAAAAGAACAATATCTCTCTATCTCCTGCCTGCCACCCACATATTTCCACCCCCATCTTCTGCACTAGGCTCTCCCGTCCTTGACTGCTACTCCCCTAACATTAACGGGAAATGTTTAATTTACCGGCAGGCAGCGTTTAACAGGGACGGCCCATCGGGTTGTGACGGGTGGCCGTACGTATCCACATCCTCGACCTGCCCGTCCAGGTAGGAATAAAGCACAAATCCTCCACAGTCAGAGAGGGAGACGCTGGAGGAATCAAAAACAAACGAGCAGCAAGGCAAAGCTGCTCCTAAAAATAAAAAAAACGGGGATAAGATGATGCAGAAGCTACATTAGCCTCTCTTCTGCTGCGTTGCCGTGGCGCGTTGCCGTGTTGCCGTGGCGCGTTGCCGTGGCTGGCATGTTCAATCCAGAGAAAGGGATAAAGACGAGGAGGAGGCGGACCAGTGACGAGAAAATGAGAAATGGAGAAATTAAAAATCTCCCCAAAACAATAAAATGGCAGGCTCCAGAAGCAGGTTTGCCCCTCCCCATGAACCCTCTCCTCTCCCCCTCATTCAGCCCCCACCTACAGTGAGCAGTCTGGTGAAGGACGGGCTGGGATTCGGAAGCATCAGCAATGGCCTGGAGGCTCAGTGGTTGTGGTTAGTGATGCTGTGAAGAGAGGGAGGGAGGGATGGGATATGGGAGGAGGGGGCTGGTTTTTGATAGTGTCGAGGAGGGAGGATGGTGGAGAGATTCTGCTCCTCTGGCTCCAAATAAATCCAGACTCGCTCATCGCTCTTCAGAGCACCTCACGACTCCTCTATCACATTCGCATTGCCTTTCTTCTCCACCCCCAATCCCCAACCCGTTTCCTTTTGCCTGCCTGCCTCTCTCTCTCTCTTGGTTTGTCCCTCTGCTGCAGTCCTTACCTCTTCCAGCTGCACAGGGCTGTATTCCGGGCTGTCACAAGCCCCAGTTTCCCCAACCCTGCTGCTGCTGCAGTGGCTAAGCAGAGCGAGGTGATAGAAAGCTTGCACTGGATCGAGCCAGCGAGGGAGAGCAAGAGAGGGAGAGCCAGAGAGGGAGAGCCAAAGAGGGAGAGCCAAAGAGGGAGAGAGGAGGGGCGAAAGGAAGGGAGGGGGGAGTGGGTGAGCAGCAAAGAGTGAGTGAGAGAGAGAGAGAGAGAGAGAGATCCTACGCTGCTGTGAGGCTTCACCAGGGGGAATGCTCTGCACTTGAAATTACATCACTGAGCGGGGGGGATGATATACAGTGGGGCAAAAAAAGTATTTAGTCAGCCACCAATTGTGCAAGTTCTCCCACTTAAAAAGATGAGAGAGGCCTGTAATTTTCATCATAGGTACACTTCAACTATGACAGACAAAATGAGAAAAGAAAATCCAGAAAATCACATTGTAGGATTTTTAATGAATTTATTTGCAAATTATGGTGGAAAATAAGTATTTGGTCAATAACCAAAGTGTATCTCAATACTTTGTTATATACCCTTTGTTGGCAATGACAGAGGTCAAACGTTTTCTGTAAGTCTTTTTTTTCACACAATGTTGCTGGTATTTTGGCCCATTCCTCCATAAAGATCTCCTCTAGAGCAGTGATGTTTTGGGGCTGTTACTGGGCAACACGGACTTTCAACTCCCTCCAAAGATTTTCTATGGGGTTGAGATCTGGACACTGGCTAGGCCACTCCAGGACCTTGAAATGCTTCTTACGAAGCCACTCCTTCGTTGCCCGGGCGGTGTGTTTGGGATCATTGTCATGCTGAAAGACCCAGCCACGTTTCATCTTCAATGCCCTTGCTGATGGAAGGTTTTCACTCAAAATCTCACGATACATGATGTACAGTGCCTTGCGAAAGTATTCGGCCCTCTTGAACTTTGCGACCTTTTGCCACATTTCAGGCTTCAAACATAAAGATATAAAACTGTATTTGTTTGTGAAGAATCAACAACAAGTGGGACACAATCATGAAGTGGAACGATATTTATTGGATATTTCAAACTTTTTTAACAAATCAAAAACTGAAAAATTGGCCGTGCAAAATTATTCAGCCCCCTCAAGTTAATACTTTGTAGCGCCACTTTTTGCTGCGATTACAGCTGTAAGTCGCTTGGGGTGTCTCTATCAGTTTTGCACATCGAGAGACTGAATTTTTTTCCCATTCCTCCTTGCAAAACAGCTCAAGCTCAGTGAGGTTGGATGGAGAGCATTTGTGAACAGCAGTTTTCAGTTCTTTCCACAGATTCTCGATTGGATTCAGGTCTGGACTTTGACTTGGCCATTCTAACACCTGGATATGTTTATTTTTGAACCATTCCATTGTAGATTTTGCTTTATGTTTTGGATCATTGTCTTGTTGGAAGACAAATCTCCGTCCCAGTCTCAGGTCTTTTGCAGATTCCCCCAGGTTTTCTTCCAGAATGGTCCTGTATTTGGCTCCATCCATCTTCCCATCAATTTTAACCATCTTCCCTGTCCCTGCTGAAGAAAAGCAGGCCCAAACCATGATGCTGCCACCACCATGTTTGACAGTGGGGATGGTGTGTTCAGCTGTGTTGCTTTTACGCCAAACATAACGTTTTGCATTGTTGCCAAAAAGTTCAATTTTGGTTTCATCTGACCAGAGCACCTTCTTCCACATGTTTGGTGTGTCTCCCAGGTGGCTTGTGGCAAACTTTAAACGACACTTTTTATGGATATCTTTAAGAAATGGCTTTCTTCTTGCCACTCTTCCATAAAGGCCAGATTTGGGCAATATACGACTGATTGTTGTCCTATGGACAGAGTCTCCCACCTCAGCTGTAGATCTCTGCAGTTCATCCAGAGTGATCATGGGCCTCTTGGCTGCATCTCTGATCAGTCTTCTCCTTGTATGAGCTGAAAGTTTAGAGGGACGGCCAGGTCTTGGTAGATTTGCAGTGGTCTGATACTCCTTCCATTTCAATATTATCGCTTGCACAGTGCTCCTTGGGATGTTTAAAGCTTGGGAAATCTTTTTGTATCCAAATCCGGCTTTAAACTTCTTCACAACAGTATCTCGGACCTGCCTGGTGTGTTCCTTGTTCTTCATGATGCTCTCTGCGCTTTTAACGTACCTCTGAGATTATCACAGTGCAGGTGCATTTATACGGAGACTTGATTACACACAGGTGGATTGTATTTATCATCATTAGTCATTTAGGTCAACATTGGATCATTCAGAGATCCTCACTGAACTTCTGGAGAGAGTTTGCTGCACTGAAAGTAAAGGGGCTGAATAATTTTGCACGCCCAATTTTTCAATTTTTGATTTGTTAAAAAAGTTTGAAATATCCAATAAATGTTGTTCCACTTCATGATTGTGTCCCACTTGTTGTTGATTCTTCACAAAAAATACAGTTTTATATCTTTATGTTTGAAGCCTGAAATGTGGCAAAAGGTCGCAAAGTTCAAGGGGGGCGAATACTTTCGCAAGGCACTGTATATTTTGGTTTCATCTGACCATATGACATTCTCCCAATCTTCTTCTGGATCATCCAAATGCTCTCTAGCAAACTTCAGACAGGCCTGGACATGTACTGGCTTAAGCAGGGGGACACGTCTGGAACTGCAGGATTTGAGTCCCTGGCGGCGTAGTGTGTTACTGATGGTAGGCTTTGTTACTTTGGTCCCAGCTCTCTGCAGGTCATTCACTAGGTCCCCCCGTGTGGTTCCGGGATTTTTGCTCACCGTTCTTGTGATCATTTTGACCCCACGGGGTGAGAACTTGCGTGGAGCCCCAGATCGAGGGAGATTATCAGTAGTCTTGTATGTCTTCCATTTCCTAATAATTGCTCCCACAGTTGATTTCTTCAAACCAAGCTGCTTACCTATTGCAGATTCAGTCTTCCCTGCCTGGTGCAGGTCTACATTTTTGTTTCTGGTGTCCTTTGACAGCTCTTTGGTCTTGGCCATAGTGGAGTTTGGAGTGTGACTGTTTGAGTTTGTGGACAGGTGTCTTTTATACTGATAACAAGTTTAAACAGGTGCCATTAATACAGGTAACGAGTGGAGGACAGAGGAGCCTCTTAAAGAAGAAGTTACAGGTCTGTGAGAGCCAGAAATCTTGCTTGTTTGTAGGTGACCAAATACTTATTTTCCACCATAATTTGCAAATAAATTCATTGAAAATCCTACAATGTGATTTTCTGGATTTTCTTTCTCATTTTGTCTGTCATAGTTGAAGTGTACCTATGATGAAAATTACAGGCTTCTCTCATCTTTTTAAGTGGGAGAACTTGCACAATTGGTAGCTGCCTAAATACTTTTTTGCCCCACTGTATTTGTGGTTTGATAGATTTACTGCTCTGCTGTCGTGCAAAGGGTCCATGGCATATTCCTCTCCAACGCCCCCGCTTTTCCCCTCAACCTTTCACCCCTGGATGCTGCCCCCCTGACCAGAGGAGCTCAGTGGGGATCACAGGCAGAAAGCACCCCTGGGACTCCAAATGAATTGGGCCCATGTGCAGACTGGGAGGCAGCAGCTTGTGGAAGTATAGGAATGGCGCTCATCAAATGGACTCCAGTGGTAACACTGCTATTAGAGATGATGAGCCTCTGCCTCCAGTCCACAGTCAGGTCAATGTGATGTCCCTACATGGGGGTCATCACCAGGATGACCAGGCCTCCCCCTCATGGCTCCATCTTACCATCTCACTCAAAGAACAGGACAGATAGAGCTAAACAGGGCCATCTCACATCTATAGGGAAACGATTCCCTTTAAAGTGTATATTGCACTACGTTTTTTGGGACGCTGCCAATAGACAAGTGAACTAGGAAAGTCTAGAATTCTGCTGGAATTGTGGTTCAGAATGGAGCAGGGTAACAACCAGCCGCTGGACGTGCATCAACCCTTTCTTTCCAAGCCAGTACAGCTGTATATAAAGCGTAAAAGTTAAGAACCCACTACCGACTTGGTTCTGCACGTTCAAACAAACTGTTGCAGTGTGTATCCCTCTCATACAGTAGGCCACACACGGGCAGGGAAGCCTTCTCACACAGATACACTCCTTTCCCCTGAACAAACGATGAAGGGAGGTGGTGGTGAATTATTCAATGCAGGGCAGGCAGAGAGAAAGTTGCAGAAACGGAATAAAGTTCCGGGTTAGTTAGGGTAGCTCTGGGGCACACTATAATACCCTTTCATTTAAAACATTTTATCAAACTAAGCAAGTCAGTTAAGAACAAATTCTTATTTACTACCCCGGCCAAACGGCGCTGGGCCAATCGTGTGCCGTCCTATGGGATTCCAAATCACGGCCGCTTGCGATACAGCCTGGAATCGAACCAGGGTCTGCAGCGACTCTTCACCACTCGGGAACCCCTGATACAGCTGATGCGTCCAGGTTGGGCACTGGACACTGAATATGGCTGTCCTGACTCACAGACACACAGCACAGCTTCAACATGGCAGTCAAAGTCATGTCGCAGCAAAGCATCCTCTTCCTTTGCAACCAAATTACAACCGTATGACAAGTATCTATCAACTAGGTCAGCCTCTCTCAACGGGTTTGCCAGAAGTGGACTGTCCCGTCAGAAAGATCCAGCAACATCCAATCACGTCGGAACTTCAGATGAGTCAAGTTCGTCTGTCACTCACATCCCCAAGTTAAGCATCTAACACAGCAGCCGGCTGGCTCAAATCCTTCAACTTACATTGAAACAAATGAACAATTTTGTCACCCCTGATATAAAGATTGAGGAAGGACAAGAACCCACCCAGCTAAGCAGAGTTTCAGTTTATATCACTGAAGGATCCCGCAATATGATATTCATCTGGAGGTTTAAGCCTGACCCCATGTGGTCCCAGGCAGAGACATGTACAGTACAGTATAGCTCTGTACCCCAGCCATTTTATGAACCCATACAACCTCCCATTGGTTATTGATATGCCAGTGTTGGTCATGACACTATTTGTGTTTTGTCCTACCTCGTGGCAGTCCTGTAGTAACCTCTGGAGCCCCCACTGGCCGTTGAGCCTCTCCAGCCACTGTTGGGCCAATTCCCGGTTCTGGTTGCCTCTGTGGAGGAGAGAAACATAAAGCCATTCATTCACACACTGCTCGATTCATCCACACACTTCATCAATCACTCTACTGGTATCTGCAACTGTAAGTCTATGATGTCGATGGCTTTGGTGCAGCACACCGAGCAACAATGAACAACAGTCCATTGTAAAGACATGAGTCGCCCCCAACGGTCTCATCTAAATATCTCCCTAACATGTGGTCGCCCCATGCTATTGTTGGGGTGGAGAGCTGAATACGGGGTAACTAGGCCCCTCCTTGCCTCACCCATCAGTATGAATGTCATGCTCTGCTGTTAAAGAAAGTATCAACGAGGGGAGTTTCTTTTCGGTTGCTTATGCTTTGTCTCCTCTGTGTACCGTTGTGTTTATGAAGCCCACCTGCTCCTAAGACCACTTCGTTATCACTACAGTATAACTAACTCATATTTGAACAGCATTTTAATATTTCAATACCCATAGTGCATTCATATAATGTACCAGTCAAAAGTTTGGACACACCCACTCATTCAAGGGTTTTTCTTTATTTTCACTATGTTCTACATTGTAGAATAATAGTGAAGACATCAAAACTATGAAACTATGAATCATGTAGTAACCAACAAAAAGTGTTAAACAAATCAAAATATGTTTTCTAATTTAGATTCTTCAAAGTAGACACCCTTTGCCTTGATGACAGCTTTGCACACTCTTGGTATTCTCTCAACCAGCTTCATCGGGAATGCTTTCCCAAAAGTCTTGAAGGAGTTCCTGCATATGCTGAGCACTTGTTGCTTTTCCTTCCCTCTGCGGTCCAACTCATCCCAAACCATCTCAATTGGGTTGAGGTTGGGTGATTGTGGAGGACAGGTCATCTGATGCAGCAATTCATCACTCTCCTTGGTCAAATAGCCCTTACACAACCTTGAGGTGTGTTTTGGGTCATTGTCCTGTTGAAATCAAATTATAGTCCCACTAAGCGCAAAGCAGGTGGGATGGCGTATCGCTGCAGAATGCTGTGGTAACCATGCTGGTTAAGTGTGCCTTGAATTCTAAATAAATCACTGACAGTGTCACTAGCAAAGCACCCCTACACCATCACACCTCCTCCTCCATTCTTCACAGTGGGAACCACACATGCGGAGATCATTCATTCACCTACTCTGCGTCTTACAACGGCACGGCGGTTAGAACCAAAAATCTTACATTTGGACTCATCAGACCAAAGGACAGATTTCCACCAGTCTAATGTCCATTGCTCGTGTTTCTTGGCTCAAGCAAGTTTCTTCTTATTATTGGTGTCCTTTAGTAGTGGTTTCTTTGCAGCAATTCAACCATGAAGGCCTAATTCACACAGTCTCCTCTGAACAGTTGATGTTGAGATGTGTCTGTTACTTGAACACTGAAGCATTTATTTGGGCTGCGATCTGAGGTGCAGTTAACTCTAATGAACTTATCCGCAGCAGCAGAGGTAACTCTGGGTCTTCCTTTCCTGTGGCGGTCCTCATGAGAGCCAGTTTCATCATAGAGCTTGATGGTTTTTGCGACTGCACCTGAAGAAAGTTCTTGAAATGTTCTGTATTGACTGACCTTCATGTATTAAAGTAGTGATGGACTGTTTCTCTTTTCTTATTTGAGCTGTCCTTGCCATAATATGGACTTGGTAATTTACCAAATAGGGCTATCTTCTGTATACCAACCCTACCTTGTCACAGCAAAACTGATTGGCTCAGTTAAGAATGAAAGTAATAAGGAAAGAAATTCCACAAATTAACTTTTAACAAGGCACACCTGTTAATTGAAAGGCACATTTCAGGTGACTACCTCATGAAGCTGGTTGATAGAATAGCGTGCAAAGCTGTCATCGAGGCAAAGGGTGGCTACTTTGAAGAATCTAAAATCTACATGATTCCATATGTGTTATGTCATAATTTTGACGTCTTCACTATTATGCTACAATGTAGAAAATTGTCCAAAAAAAAGAAAAACCCTGGAAAGAGTAAGTGAGTCCAAACTTTCGACTGGTACTGTATGGTACTGTGCCTCTGCTAAGTGGCAAGTTATACCATTACCTTTACCACATGCATTTCAGACTTTACCATAGCGCCCTCCCCTGTATAAATAAGGACATGTCAATATTCAGCCATGCTGCTATATGGATCGGCCTAAGCTCACATTTCATTTTCATGCCTCCGTGCTCTTCTATGTATAGTCAAAGATGTTTAAGAAAGATTGTACATGGCTTTGACATACAATAGCATGGTCAGACAAGAACAGTCCTATATGTCGCCACCCACCTGTTGGCGAGGGTGTCCACACGCTCCCTGATACGGTCCGAGTAGATGTTGCTCTGGCTAATGAGGCTCTCTCCGGCCTCGATGACAGCCTTGATGCGATGCAGGTTGAGCTCCATGGTGGTGGTGAAGTCCTTGTGCTTCTTGATGGCAGCCTCCACCGTCTCCACCGTGGCGGGGAGCTCAACGTGGGCCAAGGCTGACTCCTGGTAGGGGGACGGGGAGAATGGACAGAGTCAGAACCCCACGTCAGTGAAGCGTTTATGAATGTACAAGAGAGTAGAGGGAATATAAGTCAAACTGAGAGAGAAAATGGGAATATTACTGTAGTAAGCTCTTATGTGGTATGTAGGGGGAAACCTTGCTCACAGACATGGGTATCATCTCATGGCATTTTATCAATAACTACATTAGCATGTTTAGTACATGCAAAAGGTGCAGATTCTATTTAGGCTGAATGACAAATAAACTGATCTCTAAGGACTATAACGAGGTCAGGTTTCAGTCATTATTGGCAAGGAACCCTGCAATGTTTTACTGATCAATTAATGGCATGAGAATAGCAACCCTCTCAGGCTCTATTTCAGACCACAAAGCTCTGCCCGAGATGTCTGAGTTGTGAATGCTGAATTGTTGTGTTCAACACAATGACAGGTAAAGCAAAGCGATAGTGTAAGGACATTCCTACATGTATGGTAGACAGGTTGAGATAAACATGGGCGAAAGACCAAAAAACGAGTCCGCGGCACCTTGTTTGACAACTATTCAAAAAGAAATCCGTTGGCCTGTAGTTTGGTGACTGTGGGGTCTAAAGGGAGAACTGGATCTGTGGTAAAGGTCTGTAACCAAACCAGAAGAGACTTGCTCCGACACACGGACAGAGAAGTCAGGGGAAATGCGTGCCTTTTGACATTTCAACTGGAATCTTCTGCATGCAAAGACCCTGCAATGGAGTGCACTGTATAAAGTATGTATATATTCCAGCCTGCAGAGCACAGCCTATAGATTATACTGTACATAGTCGCACACATGACATAAAGGAAGAGATACTGTGATACTAAATGCAAAACAATGTCATTTTTTTACATTTGAACATGATCAATTGTACTGTATAAACACCCACATACAGACACTCAAGCCTGTGACCCCTAATAGGCACAGTGAAGACCAAATTGCCAAAGCTTTGCCTCCCTCACAATAGTGTGCAAGAAGATAGCTACTAGTTTTGCTGCAGGCCTGCAATGTTGCGGGTTTACGACTGGTCGTTGGTTGTGCTGTCATATCCAATATCACATCTTGCTGGGATTTCCTGCTATGGAGCCACCTATGAATTCCACATCTAGGCTAGGGATCACAGGCACACTGTATACTGTGCTGTGTGTAACTATAAAAATATCCCTCTGATTATTTCCACAATGCCCTTTCCACACCCTTTTCGATTCCAGGTAGAACACTTTTTGGTTCCAGTTAGAACTCTGTGTAAAGGGTTCTACATGGAACTCAAAAGGGAGCTACTTGGAACAAAAAACAATGATTCAAAGGGTTCTCCTATGGGGACAGCCGAAGAACCCATTTAGGTTCTAGATAGCACCTTGTTTTCTAAGATTGCATTCCTGGGGTTTTCCCTGCCAGCATTACATCTATAGAACACTGGCCACTCACTGTAATAGCACTGATCCTCACTGTAATAGCACTGACCCTCACTGTAATAGCACTGATCCTCACTGCAATAGCACTGATCCTCACTGCAATAGCACTGATCCTCACTGCAATAGCACTGATCCTCACTGCAATAGCACTGATCCTCACTGCAATAGCACTGATCCTCACTGCAATAGCACTGACCCTCACTGCAATAGCACTGATCCTTACTGCAATAGCACTGACCCTCACTGCAATAGCACTGACCCTCACTGCAATAGCACTGACCCTCACTGCAATAGCACTGACCCTCACTGCAATAGCACTGACCCTCACTGCAATAGCACTGACCCTCACTGCAATAGCACTGACCCTCACTGTAATAGCACTGACCCTCACTGTAATAGCACTGACCCTCACTGTAATAGCACTGACCCTCACTGTAATAGCACTGACCCTCACTGCAATAGCACTGCGCTTCCACAGCATCCAAATCTAGTACAGTCAGAAGTCATATTGTACCGTCTTTAGCTATTCATGTTTAATAAGAATTACTGACTAATAACACAGATTAGCTGAAGATGATTTGGGATGAATTGACTCAGCACATAACACTCAGCACTTTTCTCAGCACATAACATACAGTATGTAGGCCTAACTACTAGATATCGCTGATAGATATATTGGTGTTGGGATGTCCAACAAGAGGTTAACTGACCTGGTTGTTGAGGAAGGCCTCGGCCTGCTTGACGTCCCTCAGGAAGAGGTGGAAGATGTGCGCCTGCACCAGCACCTCCCTCCGGCTCTCCCACATCTCCAGCAGCTTGTTCCAGCCCACATCCAGCTTCTGGAGCCACTGCTGCAGCGCCGCGTATGGCAGCGGAGCCTCCTCGGCCTCCAGCAGCTCGTTGACCGCCTGTAGCCGCTCGTAGTCCTCTTCGTACCTCCCGATCTCCTCCTTCAGCGCCGCGTGGCGGTTGATCAGCCTCTCGGCCTCCTCCAGCGCGTTGGGCAGCTCGTCGCTAGCTGCCGCCGTCTGTGTGTGCACCAGCCACGTCAGGAAGGAGTCCAGGTCCTGGATGAACTGCTGCAGCCGCCCCGCCACCATCAGAGAGTCCTCGCAGCCCTGCAGCGTGCGCTTCAGCTCCTCCCACTCCACACTGATGCCCTCAAAGTGCTCCAGGACCTCCATGGCCTTGGCCGGGTGCGAGATGGCCAGCTCCTCTGCCTCCTGCTGCAGGTGAAGCAGCTTTGGCTCCAGCACGGCCAGGGCCCCCTCCATGGTGGAGAGTCGGCGCTGCAGGGCCAGCACCCCGCCCAGGTCACTGCCCACGTACTGAGTGGCGTCGATGGCCTTGCGCTTCTCCTGGATCTGAGACTTGATCTCAGCACACTCCAGCAGGTAGTTCTGGAGACGGAGGACAGAGTCCAGGTGATCCTTTTTCTGCTCCACCATCTCCACGATGCGGTTCCATCTAGAGGGGACAGACAGGGGGCACAGGGGTGGGGAGGTCAGACAGGGGCACATGGGTGGGGAGGGGGAGGGGAAAGACAAGGCCACAGGGGGAGGGGGACGTAACAGACAGGGGCACAGTGGTGGGGAGTGGGCAGACAGGGGCCCAGGGGTGTGGGGTTAATAGGAAGGGGCACAGTGGTAGGGAGGGGGGGGGGGACAGACAGGGGCGGTGGGGAGGGGGACGTAACAGACAGGGGCACAGTGGTGGGGAGTGGGCAGACAGGGGCGCAGGGGTGGGGAAGGGGGCTGGGTAAGTCTGCATCTGTTTTAAGCTTTTAATTCACATATAATTCAGTCAGTATACTAAACCATACACTAAGTACTAACTATTGTTACAATTGTCACAATTCATGTTTGAAAAATATATAGACTATTAAAATATATATTATTTTCACTTACCAACAGAGCCCAAGAGGATGGAATCAATAGTGCAATTGATGGAATGCATTAATAAGGGACATTGGTTTCGTTTGTTAGTTGTCATTTGCATCTCAAAGGGTTTTGTCTTTATCTTGACACAGGCTGTGTCTAGCTTGTTTCCACGCCAATTAATATGGTCCTCATGCAAAAGAACAGGCATGAATTATACTCATTCAGCGAAGCATATCCAACATGACGTCATGCCAAAACCCCCAAGCCAGAGGCTTCAAAGGGTAGCAATAATATATAGGACCATTGACCAGATATAGTCAAAACACGAAGCAAACCTGAACAAGAGAGGACAAAGTCTACCGAAACTATGTCATAGAGATGTACAATATCCATGAATGCTATACTTAGTCACAACTAAAACCATAACAGTTTGAGACTGAGGGAGAATATAGTAAAGCCAAAGAGAACACATTTTGGGCATGTTGGTCTTGCACCCGGTGTGGTAGGCAGTCGACACAGATGGTCACCCTGAGATAGGCTCTGTATGCCAAGGTCAGGAGGAACTGGGCCACTGGAGCATTTCACCAAAACCATCATCCACTACCCTGGCTCTGGATCTGTCTGTCTGTGTCACCATGGTGTCACTAGGGTCTCTGGTCCCCTTCCAGTTCTATCAGCAGGGAGCATGTGATCATCGTGGCTTCGTTGCTCCCGATCTGTACCCCCCCCCCCCTTTCCTTATTTGGCAGGAAATTAGCAATGAGGTAACTGGAACACTTTGGGGGGGAAAAATCATAAATGCACTATGCACCATGTGTTGTACATTGATTGACAGATGTGTTTCTATGGCTGTGTTTACACAGGCTTCCCAATTCTGATCTTTTAATTTATTTGTATTAATTGGTCTTTTGACAAATCAGTTCAGCTATTTCCAGAATTGGGCTGCCAGTATAAACGCAGCCTATGTAGTGTTTAGTTTTGTAATAAATGACCTGTGTTGATGAATCTCTATCCAACTAAACATAATTCCCATGTTATTTCACAATGCAGATAAGTCACATTTTCATCCCATATTGTCTTCTTGTGGAATAGACCTGGGGTGCATTGATTGCTGCAGACCATAGCAAACTGTAACAAAACCTTCTTGTTGGGAAAGTTCAGATTAGTCCTTCCCCGTTTTGACCTTTTGCTTCTGTTTGGTTCCTAGTGAAATACACCCCAGAGTTGGTCAGTCAGAGAACAGTGGGCTGGTGTTACCTGCTGTTGAGGTGGTCCTGACAGCCTCTGACCTCTGTCGAGCTGGGGTGACCACTGTCCAGGAGCTGCTGCACTATCTGGTTCACGTCCAGGATCCTTCCCATCAGGCTGTTCATCTCCTGGTCCAGGCTCTCAAACCTATAGAGAGTGTGACATGAGAGGAGGGAGAATGTGTGTTTTAAACGCAATAGAGTCATCAGTTAGATATGACTGATTACGACATTGCTATGACAGTGTTATGTCGCCCTTATGAGGGGAGGGTTCGAGCAACGGATTCCCGAAAAACGCATGACTAACTTTAGAACTAAAAGCATGACTTAAATATAACATTCTGCCTATGATCTCCACCCCAGACGGGAGCTGTACCTGTGGGCTATGACCTCTACGTCCTCCAGCCTCTCTGGAACCTCCATCTTGTTGAGCCACTGCTCCTTCTCGTCGATCCACACCTCGCAGGCGTTGACCTCGCTGAACATGAGGTAGACGGCCAGCGCGTCGTGCAGCCACTGCTGCCTCAGGACGGCCACCTCGGCCACCTCGGTGTACAGCTGCTCCGCCTCGCCCATCCTCGACTGCACCTCGTCCAGCTCCCGGTAATGCAGTGGCAGCGCCACCATGTGTTTGCGCAGAGTTACCACGTGCATCCGGTGCTTGTCCACGGCCTCGCACACACCCCGGTGCTTCTTGAGCAGTGACTGGGTGGAGTACTCATCGTGGCCAAAGTCCTCGCTGGAAACTAGGCGGTAGGCGTCCTGCAGCCAGGCCAGCAGGTCGTCCGTCTCTGTGCTGAACTGGAAGAAATGGAGTGCCTCCTGCAGGTGGCCCAGTCTCTGCGCCGCCTGGTCCTCCAGCCTCTTCCACTCCCCTTTCACCTCCATGATGCGCTCCTGGATGCCCCCCGTGCCGAAACTCTTCTCCATCAGGATCTGCTTGCCCTTCTTCATGGTCTGTTGGAGGAGGGAGCGGTGGGCCAGCAGCTCCCCAGCCAGGGTCTTGTGTTTCTGGAGCAGCCGCAGCACGCTGCTCAGGTCCTTGCCGCAGGTCTGGGTGGCCAGGATGGAGCTCTTCTCGCGGATCCAGGCCTCGGACTCCTCCACCTCCTGGAAGAAGGCCCAGAGGTGCTGAGACTCCTCCAGCTCCGAGCGCCGCTTGGCCGCCAGCTGCTTGAGCTCCTCCAGGCAGGTGCTGACATGGTTGACCCGGTTGCAGATCACCTGGGGGTCACAGGGCTGGTAGCCTGGGAAGGAGAGAGAATAGGGGACAGGGGACAGCACTCAATATATACGTCTGTATTAAAGATGTATATGGGGGACTGTATCTAAACACTCAATGAAATTTGCATGTAAACAAAAACCCTATTACTGATATAAAACGAGCATAAGGTTTTCCAAAATAACTGTAATATCCACAAAATTGAAATAACCTTCACTTTTGTATTGTAAATGGTTCTTCAGAAAATATGTTGTGGAAAGTCATGATTGCCCTCTTGTGGATCTCTCTGGAAGTGCCACGACCAACTTCACCACTCAATGTACAGTAAACTATACTCCTACACACTCTTAATACAAAACATTTGTTTTTCTTAACTGTGCATTTTCCAGGACCAAGGGAGACATAACAGCACAGTCAGTGTTTCTAATCCTATCAAATCCAAATATTTCATCCCTCAAAATCACCTCGTTGTTATCAAAGCACATTCCACTTCTCACTAAAGCTGATCTGTGAACATAGTCATCTGACGTCTTACCTTCGATGGTGGTGAATTTGAGAGCGGCTGAGTTAAGGGTCTGCACCCTCTCTGCCTGCGCTGTGATGTCAGCTTCCTGGAGGCTGTGTTTCTGCAGCAGGTCATCCACCTCCAGCAGATGCTTGCCGAAGTCTTTGGACAGGAGCTGGACCTGTGGTGAGAGGGACCTTGGTCACCTTTCTGACACTCAGCAGTGCTTCCCCTGACCATGCAGCCTGTACTAAAACTTAAAAAGTCAACGTCTCAAGGATTTCTCACTGTTTTTTCATGTACTGCATCTCCACATTATCATTTCATTTGCACACAAATGTCAACCCACAGTCTATGCTGTTGAGTCGACACAACTTGGAGACAGTATAGTGTTCATGTAACGTAAAATGCATGACAAAATACTTGTCTCACCTGCATGTCCTCCATCCAGTCGATCATATATACCATGTCCTGGAAGGTCTTCTGCAGAGCCAGGTTCTTCTCCAACCGGGCCTTCCTCCCCACCACCAGCTCCTTCAGCAGGCTCCACTGGCCCAGGATGTTCTCCTTGCGGGCCGAGATGCGCCGGATGTCATAGTAGCCCTCCGTCTCCATCTCCCCAGCCAGCTCCACCACCACCCCGATGCGCTCCTCGTACGACGAGATGTCTGCCTCAATGGCCTCGTGCTTCTTCATGGCGGCCTCCACCGCTGGCAGGTCGTAGCCAAAGTTATCCTGGTGGGACGGGACATTCAGTCAGGCAGAGGATCACTTAACTGCAGGCAGGTGATTGTGGAAGGGTTTACCCAGTCGGGGCAATGCAGTCATATGAAAATAAATCTTAATATACCATTGCCCATTTAAACGTCATTCATGTTATACAATACTTGGCCATTGTTCTTAAAATACATTTTAAAGACATTTCATTCTCAATCTACAGCTACATTATAAGACTATTGCTTTAAGACTGTTAGGATATGGCCCCTGTCTGATATGTTAGAGACACTAGTCACTGTGGCCCTGTGGTCCCTACCTGAGACACGAGGCGCTGGTTCTCGTTGAGCCACGCCTGTCTCATGGTGGTCTTGTGGTCAAACCGCTGGGCCAGCAGCTCCAGCTTCTCCTGGCGAATCAGCTCCTGACGTAGGGCCACACCTCTCTCGTGCTCCGCCTTCTCCAGCCTCTCCCACGCCTTGCCAAATGAAAAACAGAGGAAAATGTACCCATAATGCAGCATGGTGACAAACATAAAGAGGAGTAATTTGCACTGATTTGCTACATAAAAAAAAAACTGATACTGATAAAGAAGGATTTTATATTTGCCAAGACATGTCCAGCTATTGCATTATCTGTTCAGGCATTTGAGACACTCCTTATTCCCACGTATACCAGTATTCATTACCTTGTTGATATCAGAGATGAGTTTCCCTTCATGAGGCACGTATGGTTTCTGGTTGTTAGCTCTGAGCTTGCTTTGGATAGTAAAGAGGAGCACTTCCAGGTTCCCCTTCTCCTGGAACCTAGCACAAGACAGAACGTGTGTTTCACAAATACCCTGATACACAGTACTTTGCACAAGGTGGGATCCGTTTGAAATGTAAAATCACAGGTGTCATATCCTAGATCATGTACCTTAAAATAACCCTCAGCTCAAAAATGAATAAAAGACATGCATTTGTTCTTATTATTACATTACTAGGGTTGTGACAGTCATGGAATTTTGGATGACGGTTATTGGTCAGCCAAATGACCGTGGTCACCATTATAATCGCTTGAATAGCAAAAATGTTCTCCTTTCCTCCTGTCCTGACTGCATGTGCTGCTGCAGGGAGGTGCCGTTGCCTAGGCAACCACAGACTTGTTTGCAATACAACACCTTGCTTGTTTCAGCAAGGAGCAGCAAAGTTACATCACGTTGTAAAGAGTCCACGTTACCGCGGAAACGCAAAACAACTGCACGAATGCCCGGCCGCCCCGTCTTCGGTCAGCTGTTTGTTCCCCACAAAAATACGGTTTATGGCGGTTATTTTCTTTTCATGACGGTCTTCATCCATAGTCGTCGGTTACACAATCATACAGTCATTGTGCCAGCCCTGTAAGTTACCCGACTCATCAATATATTCTCTGTGACATTGCCGGCAGGCTTGACCTTCACCGCAAAGGCATTCATCATTACACGTGGCCTAGCTCCACACACTGTATAATTGTAACCTAATTCTAAATAATAAGTGGTCATCACTGAGCAGATTTCAGAGTCACATGATGACCACCTCTTGGCCATCGAGGGCTGCCAGGGCAACTAGGCTGGGTGAGAAGCCAAGGTAAGGCCTCAGAGATACTAGTCACCAGAGGAGATGTCTATCCTCTAGCCATAGAGTGAAAGGGTCTGGAGACACATTTGGGTGTCACATCACTTAGATCCAGTCCCTTTTGGTCAAATAGGTCATGAGTCACATGGCACGGCTAACTGGGTGCTTAGTTACGCCAGACATGCCAGCTTGGGGCCTCATGCTGGGTCTCATGCTAGTACTACTGTGCCCACACCCATCAATGTGTATGTTTAAGTTGAATACTCCAACAGTTATGGTATATACCACACATCAAATGGGAATCAGACAAATCAAAAGCATCTGTCTGGAGGCATTCTCTGAGAAAATAACATACTATATAACATAAGCTATAAGAACTATAAAAGGATGCAACTATTGACTCAACCTAAATCCTGTCCTAAAACCAAAGCAACCAAAAATGATTTAGTGATAATTTGTATAAAACAAACGTTTTAAGTTTAAAACCCTCTGGTGAATGAATAGGACCACTATAGATTGAAAAATAATTGATGCAATATAATTAATACTTGTATGTGTCATTGCACAGTGTTGACTTACTTGATGGGCTTCTCGATGGTGCAGTAGGTGGTGAAGGCTTGAAGCTGTTGCTGGACACCCGTTAAGGAGTTGGCAAACTTCTGGTTGCTGATGATGCCTATGGTCTTCTCGATCCACTCCAGGAGCTCCGAGGCCAGAGCCTCATATCGATCGATCATCTTCTGACCCTCAATGGCATTGTCCAACACCTGTATAAAACGTAAACATTTAGCATCGATGGATATTACATAGGAGTGACTTAATTCATAACTTTTTTTATTAGCATTTGATATCTTAGCATTGATATTTGACTTGCAGACTTGTTTTCGATTTGCTGTGCGTTTTGTTGCCAACCTGTTTTGCTACCTGACAAATTTACGGTTTTTACTTTTTAATTACCGTTTATATTTTAGTTTTTTCCTCCTCAACTTTTTCACTCCGAACGCTTTATCTGGACACGATTCGTCAGGACCTCCAACAGCCGAAGCTAAGTAGTAACATTAACATGATGCCTTCTAATTGCAGTCGCTGTACTCGCCTTACGGCGAGGATAGCTGTGCTACAAGCCCAGCTTCAGACGCAATCGCTAGGCAAGGGTAATTTCAGTGTAGGAAAGGATGAAACAGCGTCTGTGCCACCAGTAAGTACAGATAGTAGTATAAATCCCCTGGCACAGTCCCCGCAGCCGGACAACTTTCTCACGGTTTCTGGAAGGAAATGCTGTAGGAACGCTCAACCGGTGTCGCTCATTCAGCCGACAGAAACTTTCAACCGGTTTTCCCCATTAAGCAGCGGGTCGGAGTCAGAGGCTGAGTCTTCTCTGGTCTCTACTCCTCCCGTTACGGGGTCTGAGACCCCGAAGCTTCCCACCATTAGCTCTGACAAATTGAAAACTCTAGTCATTGGCGACTCCATTACCCGCAGTATTAGACTTAAAACGAATCATCCAGCGATCATACACTGTTTACCAGGGGGCAGGGCTACTGACGTTAAGGCTAATCTGAAGATGGTGCTGGCTAAAGCTAAAACTGACGAGTGTAGAGAGTATAGAGATATTGTTATCCACGTCGGCACCAACGATGTTAGGATGAAACAGTCAGAGATCACCAAGCGCAACATAGCTTCTGCGTGTAAATCAGCTAGAAAGATGTGTTGGCATCGAGTAATTGTCTCTGGCCCCCTCCCAGTTAGGGGGGGGTGATGAGCTCTACAGCAGGGTCTCACAACTCAATCGCTGGTTGAAAACTGTTTTCTGCCCCTCCCAAAAGATAGAATTTGTAGATAATTGTCCCTCTTTCTGGGACTCACTCACAAACAGGACCAAGCCTGACCTGCTGAGGAGTGACGGACTCCATCCTAGCTGGAGGGGTGCTCTCATTTTATCTACCAACATAGACAGGGCTCTAACTCCTCTAGCTCCACAATGAAATAGGGTGCAGGCCAGGCAGCAGGCTGTTAGCCAGCCTGCCAGCATAGTGGGTGGAGTCTGCCACTAGCACAGTCAGTGTAGTCAGCTCAGCTATCACCATTGAGACCGTGTCTGTGCCTCGACCTGGGTTGGGCAAAACTAAACATGGCGGTGTTCGCTTTAGCAATCTCACTAGGATAAAGACCACCTCCATTCCTGTCATTATTGAAAGAGATCATGATACCTCACATCTCAAAATAGGGCTACTTAATGTTAGATCCCTTACTTCAAAGGAAATTATAGTCAATGAACTAATCACTGATCATAATCTTGATGTGATTGGCCTGACTGAAACATGGCTTAAGCCTGATGAATTTACTGTGTTAAATGAGGCCTCACCTCCTGGCTACACTAGTGACCATATCCCCTGTGCATCCCGCAAAGGCGGAGGTGTTGCTAACATTTACGATAGCAAATTTCAATTTACAAAAAAAAAAAAATGGCGTTTTCGTCTTTTGAGCTTCTAGTCATGCAATCTATGCAGCCTACTCAATCACTTTTTATAGCTACTGTTTACAGGCCTCCTGGGCCATATACAGCGTTCCTCACTGAGTTCCCTGAATTCCTATCGGACCTTGTAGTCATAGCGGATAATATTCTAATCTTTGGTGACTTTAATATTCACATGGAAAAGTCCACAGACCCACTCCAAAAGGCTTTCGGAGCCATCATCGACTCAGTGGGTTTTGTCCAACATGTCTCTGGACCCACTCACTGTCACAGTCATACGCTGGACCTAGTTTTGTCCCATGGAATAAATGTTGTGGATCTTAATGTTTTTCCTCATAATCCTGGACTATCGGGCCACCATTTTATTACGTTTGCAATTGCAACAAATAATCTGCTCAGACCGCAACCAAGGATCATCAAAAGTCGTGCTATAAATTCACAGACAACACAAAGATTCCTTGATGTCCTTCCAGATTCTACCCAAGGACGGCAGAGGACAAAAATCAGTTAACCACCTAACTGAGGAACTCAATTTAACCTTGCGCAATACCCTAGATGCAGTTGCACCCCTAAAAACTAAAAACATTTCTCATAAGAAACTAGCTCCCTGGTACACAGAAAATACCCGAGCTCTGAAGCAAGCTTCCAGAAAATTGGAACGGAAATGGCGCCACACCAAACTGGAAGTCTTCCGACTAGCTTGGAAAGACAGTACTGTGCAGTACCGAAGAGCCCTCACTGCTGCTCGATCATCCTATTTTTCTAACTTAATTGAGGAAAATAAGAACAATCCGAAATTCCTTTTTGATACTGTCGCAAAGCTAACTAAAAAGCAGCATTCCCCAAGAGAGGATGACTTTCAATTTAGCAGTGATAAATTCATGAACTTCTTTGAGGAAAAGATTATGATTATTAGAAAGCAAATTACGGACTCCTCCTTAAATCTGCGTATTCCTTCAAAGCTCAGTTGTCCTGAGTCTGCACAACTCTGCCAGGACCTAGGATCAAGAGAGACGCTCAAGTGTTTTAGTACTATATCTCTTGACACAATGATGAAAATAATCATGGCCTCTAAACCTTCAAGCTGCATACTGGACCCTATTCCAACTAAACTACTGAAAGAGCTGCTTCCTGTGCTTGGCCCTCCTATGTTGAACATAATAAACGGCTCTCTATCCACCGGATGTGTACCAAACTCACTAAAAGTGGCAGTAATAAAGCCTCTCTTGAAAAAGCCAAACCTTGACCCAGAAAATATAAAAAACTATATAGGCCTATATCGAATCTTCCATTCCTCTCAAAATTTTTAGAAAAGGCTGTTGCGCAACAACTCACTGCCTTCCTGAAGACAAACAATGTATACGAAATGCTTCAGTCTGGTTTTAGACCCCATCATAGCACTGAGAGGCACTTGTGAAGGTGGTAAATGACATTTTAATGGCATCGGACCGAGGCTCTGCATCTGTCCTCGTGCTCCTAGACCTTAGTGCTGCTTTTGATACCATCGATCACCACATTCTTTTGGAGAGATTGGAAACCCAAATTGGTCTACACGGACAAGTTCTGGCCTGGTTTAGATCGTATCTGTCGGAAAGATATCAGTTTGTCTCTGTGAATGGTTTGTCCTCTGACAAATCAACTGTAAATTTCGGTGTTCCTCAAGGTTCCGTTTTAGGACCACTATTGTTTTCACTATATATTTTACCTCTTGGGGATGTTATTCGAAAACATAATGTTAACTTTCACTGCTATGCGGATGACACACAGCTGTACATTTCAATGAAACATGGTGAAGCCCCAAAATTGCCCTTGCTAGAAGAATGTGTTTCAGACATAAGGAAGTGGATGGCTGCAAACTTTCTACTTTTAAACTCGGACAAAACAAAGATGCTTGTTCTAGGTCCCAAGAAACAAAGAGATCTTCTGTTGAATCTGACAATTAATCTTAATAGTTGTACAGTCGTCTCAAATAAAACTGTGAAGGACCTCGGCGTTACTCTGGACCCTGATCTCTCTTTTGAAGAACATATCGAGACCATTTCAAGGACAGCTTTTTTCCATCTACGTAACATTGCAAAAATCAGAAACTTTCTGTCCAAAAATGATGCAGAAAAATTAATCCATGCTTTTGTTACTTCTAGGTTAGACTACTGCAATGCTCTACTTTCCGGCTACCCGGATAAAGCACTAAATAAACTTCAGTTAGTGCTAAATACGGCTGCTAGAATCCTGACTAGAACCAAAAAATTTGATCATATTACTCCAGTGCTAGCCTCTCTACACTGGCTTCCTGTCAAAGCAAGGGCTGATTTCAAGGTTTTACTGCTAACCTACAAAGCATTACATGGGCTTGCTCCTACCTATCTCTCTGATTTGGTCCTGCCGTACATACGTACGCTACGGTCACAAGACGCAGGCCTCCTAATTGTCCCTAGAATTTCTAAGCAAACAGCTGGAGGCAGGGCTTTCTCCTATATAGCTCCATTTTTATGGAACGGTCTGCCTACCCATGTCAGAGACGCAGACTCGGTCTCAACCTTTAAGTCTCTACTGAAGACTCATCTCTTCAGTGGGTCATATGATTGAGTGTAGTCTGGCCCAGGAGTGGGAGGGTGAACGGAAAGGCTCTGGAGCAACGAACCGCCCTTGCTGTCTCTGCCTGAACGGTTCCCCTCTTTCCACTGGGATTCTCTGCCTCTAACCCTATTACAGGGGCTGAGTCACTGGCTTACTGGGGCTCTCTCATAACGTCCCTGTAGGGGGTGTGTCACCTGAGTGGGTTGATTCACTGATGTGGTCATCCTGTCTGGGTTGGCGCCCCCCCCCCTTGGGTTGTGCCGTGGCGGAGGTCTTTGTGGGCTATACTCAGCCTTGTCTCAGGATGGTAAGTTGGTGGTTGAAGATATCCCTCTAGTGGTGTGGGGGCTGTGCTTTGGCAAAGTGGGTGGGGTTATATCCTTCCTGTTTGGTCCTGTCCGGGGGTGTCCTCGGATGGGGCCACAGTGTCTCCTGACCCCTTCTGTCTCAGCCTCCAGTATTTATGCTGCAGTAGTTTATGTGTCGGGGGGCTAGGGTCAGTTTGTTATATCTGTAGTACTTCTCCTGTCCTATTCGGTGTCCTGTGTGAATCTAAGTGTGCGTTCTCTAATTCTCTCTTTCTCTCTCTCGGAGGACCTGAGCCCTAGGACCATGCCCCAGGAATACCTGACATGATGACTCCTTGCTGTCCCCAGTCCACCTGACTGTGCTGCTGCTCCAGTTTCAACTGTTCTGCCTTATTATTATTTGACCATGCTGGTCATTTATGAACATTTGAACATCTTGACCATGTGCTGTTATAATCTCCACCCGGCACAGCCAGAAGAGGACTGGCCACCCCACATAGCCTGGTTCGTCTCTAGGTTTCTTCCTAGGTTTTGGCCTTTCTAGGGAGTTTTTCCTAGCCACCGTGCTTCTACACCTGCATTGCTTGCTGTTTGGGGTTTTAGGCTGGGTTTCTGTACAGCACTTTGAGATATCAGCTGATGTACGAAGGGCTATATAAATACATTTGATTTGATTTGATATCGGCTCAGACACTAGAGGTATGTGGCAGGGTATACAGTCAATCACGGACAACAAAAGGAAAACCAGCACTATCACAGACCACGATGTCTTGCTCCCAGACAAACTAAACGACTTCTTTGCTCGCTTTGAGGACAATACAGTACCACTGACACGGACCGCTAACAAAACCTGCGGGCTCTCCTTCACTGCAGCCAACGTGAGTAAAACATTCAAACGTGTTAACCCTCGCAAGGCTGCCGGCCCAGACGGCATCCTTAGCCGCGTCCTCAGAGCATGCGCAGACCAGCTGGCTGGTGTGTTTACGGACATATTCAATCATTCCTTATCCCAGTCTGCTGTTCCCACATGCTTTAAGAGGGCCACCATTGTTCCTGTTCCCAAGAAAGTGAAGGTAACTGAGCTAAATGACTATCGCCCCAAAGCACTCACTTATGTCATCATGAAGTGCTTTGAGAGACTAGTCAAGGACCATATCACCTCCACCCTACCTGACACCCTAGACCCACTCCAATTTGCTTACCGCCCCAATAGGTCCACAGACGACGCAATCACACTGCACACTGCCCTAACCCATGGACAAGAGGAATACCTATGTAAGAATGCTGTTCATCGACTACAGCTCAGCATTAAACACCATAGTACCCTCCAAACTCGTCATTAAGCTAGAGACCCTGGGTCTCGACCCCGCTCTGTGCAACTGGGTCCTGGACTTCCTGACGGGCCACCCCCAGGTGGTGAGGGTAGGTAACAACATCTCCACCCTGCTGATCTTCAACATTGGGGCCCCACAAGGGTGCGTTCTCAGCCCTCTCCTGTACTCCCTGTTCACCCATGACTGCGTGGCCATGCACGCCTCCAACTCAATCATCAAGTTTGCAGACAACTCTACAGTGGTAGGCTTGATTACCAACAACGACGAGACGGCCTACAGGGAGGAGGTGAGGGCCCTCAGAGTGTGGTGTCAGGAAAATAACCTCACACTCAATGTCAACAAAACAAAGGAGGTGATTGTGGACTTCAGGAAACACATCAACGGGACAGTAGTGGAGAAGGTGGAAAGGACAGACTGAAATGGTCCTCCCACACAGACAGCGTGGTGAAGAAGGCGCAGCAGCGCCTCTTCAACCTCAGGAGGCTGTAGAAATTTGGCTTGTCACCAAAAACAAACAAACTTTTCCAGATGCACAATTGAGAGCATCCTGTCGAGCTGTATCACCGCCTGGTACGGCAACTGCTCCGCCCTCAACCGTAAGGTTCTCCAGAGGGTAGTGAGGTCTGCACAACGCATCACCGGGGGCAAACTACCTGCCCTCCTGGACACCTACACCACCCGATGTCACAGGAAGGCCAAAAGGATCATCAAGGACAACAACCACCTAAGCCACTGCCTGTTCACCCCGCTATCATCCAGAAGGCGAGGTCAGTACAGGTGCATCAAAGTGGGGACCGAGAGACTGAAAAACAGCTCCTATCTCAAAGCCATCAGACAGCCATCACTAACATTGAGTGGCTGCTGCCAACATACTGACTCATCTCTAGCCACTTTAATAATGAAAAAATGTATGTAATAAATGTATCACTAGCCACTTTAAACAATGCCACTTTATATAATGTTTATATACCCTACATTACTCATCTCATATGTATATACTGTACTCTATACCATCTACTGCATCTTGCCTATGCCGTTCGGCCATCGCTCCTTCATATATCTTATTCATTCCTTTACACTTGTGTGTATAAGGTAGTTGTTGTGAAAATGTTAGGTTAGATTACTTGTTAGATATTACTGCATGGTCGGAACTAGAACCACAAGCATCTCACTACACTCACATTAACATCTGCTAACCATGTGTATGTGACTAATAAAATTTGATTTGATTTATACCCATGTGTGCAAAACATACACCACCGTTCAAAAGTTTGGGGTCACTTAGAAATTTCCTTATTTTTTAAAGAAACAACAAAGAAATTGTCCATTAAAATAACATCTAATTGATCAGAAATGCAGTGTAGACATTGTTAATGTTGTAAATGGCTATTGTAGCTGGAAACAGCTGATTTTTTATGGAATATCTACATAGGCGTACAGAGGTCCATTATCAGCAACCATCACCCCTGTGTTCCAGTTGCACGTTGTATTAGCTAATCCAAGTTTATCATTTTAAAAGGCTGTTGTGCTGATTACAGAAGCAATAAAACTGGCCTTCTTTAGACTAGTTGAGTATCTGGAGCATCAGCATTTGTGGGTCCGATTACAGGCTCAAAATGGCTAGAAACAAATAACTTTCTTCTGAAACGCGTCAGTCTATTCTTGTTCTGAGAAATTAAGGATATTCCATGGGAAAAATTGCCAAGAAACCGAAGAGCTCGTACAAAGCGATGTACTACTTCCTTCACAGAACAGCGCAAACTGGCTTTAACCAGAATAGAAAGAGAAGTAGGAGGCCCCGGTGCACAACTGAGCAAGAGGACAAGTACATTAGAGTGTCGAGTTTGAGAAAGTGTGTCAGCATCCTCCTACCTTTCCCACTCTCTTGCCCTCTACTCGAAGGGCTTTCATCTTGGAGAAGTAATGGTAGTAGGACACAACATAGGTTATTATCGACTTCTCATCTGGGTTCTCTGTATTCACATCTGCAGAGTCAAACAGGAAGGACAGCAATACACAAACACTTACAGCACACATTTACAATATAACATAATCACACCTTGACATGAAATCATTTCAGTAGTTTAAAATATAAACTATGGTCACTGTCGCTGAAAGTCTGTGAAGGTTTGTAAGTCTGAGATATATGTTACCAAATGTCCATGAACTGTTGACGAGGTTGTCTAGTTGCTATTTCAATTCTCTGTGCGGTCTTACCTTCAGGGTCCAGGAGTTTGGTGAGCCCCAGGTTCTGCTCAGCTATGTTGAAGGCTTGCTGGAGGTTGTGTGTGGCATTTGACCGGATCAGCTTATGGAATTCAATCAAATCAGGCCTGTAGTAGTAGGTCATTTAGTTCACTTTCTATATGGTCACATAAATACATGTTTTAAAACATAAAGACTTGATTGCTTAGCCAATGCTGACCTGTGTCGGTGAATGAGAGCGTTGAAGGCGAGACCATCTCTCCAGCAGGTGGTGAAGTTCTGGATGTGGACCTCAGAGTACCTGTGGGACGGTTGACACAGAACACACTCACAACTATTGGTCCAATAGATATATGCTATCCAACTAAATACATTGCATGTATCAAGAGTAGTAAAACAACTGTCAGCATCCTTAAAGACATGTATGGAAAGTGGAAACTGTTCACAAAGTTTGACGTTCAATTTTGGCTTTTGGTTAAATGAAGACATTCACCCAGCAGTTTTCATCTGGCACCAGAGGAGCAGGGCATCCTTTGCCGACCGCGTCTCCCTGTTGTCGTCACACTCAATCTTAATCACCTGGATCTGTGCGCACAGGGAGAGAGACCAGACGACAAACAACCTTGGTCAAGGAAACCAGTCTCAAAACTGTCCTCAGTTCAGTAAGATCACCAGGTTACTATGAAGTTGAGAAGAAAACAGTTAGGAAACACGGCCATGTTGTTGATCAGTTTTAAACACACTGAACACAAAACCCGGTTCCATTCAACAGCCAAACCAGGAGTGTATTCATTACACCGATTCTGTTGTTAACAGTTTGGGCTGTTTCAAAACGCTTTGCAACAGAAACCGTTGACTTTAAACGGAAAACGTTTTGCCACGAAAACAAGAGTTTCTAATGGACATATTCAAGGAGGTTCCTCCCTCCCCATTCCGTTACATTTGCTCTGTTCGGTTCTTAAATAGTAAACGGTTTCTGTTGCAAGACGTAATGAATACACCGCAATAGTCACACAACTGCATTGCATGTCTCGTCACAAACTCGCACACAGACGTGTGCCTGTCATGTTGGGAGGAAGGCCACAGAATCATGACAACACGGTGACATGATACATATTAATGGGAGGGTTGACACCCTAGTATCTGCTAGACCACCCATGTCAACAAACCCATGTCAACAAATCGCACCTCATCCACAAGCAGACACGCTCACTCACACTGGAATGCAACTGGAGGCTTATAGGACTGCATGTATTCTACTCTACTCTACTGCATGTATACACGGTTTAGTCTCCACCTACAGGGAATATGTTATATGTGATTAAATTATGGTAGGATAACACTACTAATTACAAGGAGAACAACTGAACAACTATAGTTCAAATGAACTGCTGCCTAAAACCAAACTGACTTTTCACAAGAGCCAATGAGGACATTCCATCTCTAAAATGTACCTTATCTGCTCATACCTCAGATCAGGCAGATTTGAAATAGCCTTGATCGCAGTGCACGTCCTCCAACAGTAAACAAGATGCTTGAGAGAAACAAACCGTCTGGCCGTGACAGAGAGGAATACACCACGCATGTCACAATTAGGTAGCATGAACACAACGACACTGAGTGAAGCAACAAGAAAGGATCGTCAAGTTACTAAATGTAATGGAGGTGTCAAGTGTTTATTAGTCTTAAAATCGGCTCCTGGAGATCATTTACCTCCTGGAGGCCTCTATTCCTCCTTTCCTTTCCTCTCTTTCCCCCCTTTCTCTCGCTGTGTCTGCTGCCTGCTGCAGTGGCTAGGCCTTGCCTGCTGACTGGGCAAAGTCACCTGGAACAGTCCAAGGGTAGGGGAGGGGTGGAAGGAGAGGGAGAGAGAAAGGAAGAGAGAGAAAGAAAGAGAGAGGGAAACAGAAAGGGAGGAGAGACGTAGTAAACTAAAAGAGGAGTGTGAGGAGAGAGGGATGAGACAACCACAAATGGTTGCAGAATCGGTGACAGAGAAGGAAGGAGGAGTGGCAGAGAGAGAAGGGGGGGGAAGGTGGGGGAGGAGAATAGGTGCTGACTGCATCTTGCCCTGCCCGGAGCCCCACCCCTTGCTCCCTAAAGCACAAATCAGTTTCCAATAACGCGCTCCTCCTCTTTCACTGCATGCTAAATTTAAGAGGCCATCGACTCACTGGCTCCACAGTCGGTGCAGTGGAATGGGATGCCGGCCAAAAGTGCCCCAGCTAACCTGTAATCCCCGTTAGACGGTAGAGCGATAAGCTATGCCATGCTAGCCTCTCCTCCTGACTCCATAGGCACCACTAGCCTGCGTCCCTGAATCATATTTACAGAGTGACGCTGATTTGAACAACGCAAGACATGCGTTTATGCTGAGACCACCACTGTCCTGAAGGCGACAACAAAAGCCAAACGATTTTGTGCTACTTACATGCCTGTCACTTGTCTGTGGTATCGCGTCCTGTGAGGCCTTGTGCCCATTGTATGCGTATGTCTCTGAGGCGGATGTCAGACAGTATGTCCTTGTTTGAGATCCAACTACGATCAGGACCAGAGTGACATTGCTAGTAACGTCACACAGTGATGATGCGGCATGTTTCAAGGCTTCTCCATACAGTCTTTTGGCCAGTGTAAAAATCAGTCAGATTTCTGCCCTTACTCTCTTAAATTGAGACAGTGCTGAAACCAGCATGCCTGTTGTGTCAAAACCATGACAATAATATACACAGAATGTTGGCCTACTTCTGTTTACCGCTGGGACACAAGAAGTAGATACCTTTATCCAACAGTGCTAAATCTGTCTTAGCTCAAAGACTGATGAAAAAGAGTGACAAAAAGTAGGATAAGACTTTGTTCTTGTGCTTGAAGGTGCATTACAACCTCATCTCCAGGCTATTGTGAACAGCGCATATAAGCCTGGGCTATCAACGATTCAAAGTCGGCGTGAGTGCAGCGTTTCCCAAATTAGGGGTCGCACCTGATTTTAAAATGGGTTCGCGAGAGAAACTCTGATTTGAAGAAAAAAAAAAGAAAAGTGCTTGGTTCATAGAACCGATAGCTGCCAGATGCGGTTGCAGTAAACAAAGCGGTTTGTGTTTTCTTCGTACAAATGTGGCTGTATCTTTTGAACTGTTTAATCCCACAAGCCGCGCAGGACTCATTAGAACAGAGTGGACAAGACCAGGCACTAATGCAATGAGGATGTTCTTTTCTACACAGAAGATCATACACAATTATTGCCTGATGATCTTCTGAACTTCCCAATGCCTTTCTGAGGGTTTTCAGTCACTTCAAACCATACTTCCTTCAGAAATACTGTCAAAAGTACTGTCAGACTGATTTGTAATAGACTATCATAGCCCATATTATAAAAAGCAAACATTCATTCCAGGGACTGGATTCAATCCAGGGACTGCAGTGACGCCTCTTGCACTGAGATGCAGTGCCTTAGACCACTGTGCCACTTGGAGCCCCTACATGGTGGGGTCACACATTTTTTTTAAATATCAAAATGGGGTCACGGGCCAAATCCATTTTGGGGACCACTGCCTTAGTAGGAGTGCCCATAGAATTCTATGGGAGTGACCTACCGAGTAAAGTACTTGTCATCATTTAATTTTAGCAAATCACACAACTGCGAGGCATGGGGAGGGTTAGAGGGAAGGTGATGTGGGAGACTAAGCTAATGCCTATGCGCCGGAAGTTTCTCCCAGTCATTCTGTATTGGCTAAAGAAGGCCAAGTTTGATGCGTTGATCCACCAGACTCTTCCTGACTATTTGGGCGGAAGTGTCTGGAGACTAAATTAGATGTATTAGAACTGCAGCAGATTGGCTCTGGTGTCATGCACCAGTCGGAAACAGGAGTTTGTAGAAACAACGATGCACACCCACGTAAGCTTCATCATCCACATGCTGACTGAGTTCAAAAGTACCCCACGGGGGACAAAGACGGAATAGAGCTACACAGCACGAGAACATACCATCCCCAACATGAGACACACAGAGGCCTGCAGGAACTGGAAGCCAAAAATACCTCAGAAGAGGTTAAGCTAGCAGCAGGTCTTAAGCACAATCCCAACAGGGGACAGGAACGTCCCAACAGGGGACAGGAACGTCCCCACAGGAGTTGGCTGCATTTAAAAAATGTCAATCCAAAATACAACCACAACAGAAGCCACGGAGACAAACAACACCATGCACCAGGACGGGTGGGCTAGGTCACTACCTGGAAGCGAAGGATGACGGTCCAGATGAGGCCAAGGGTGAGACGGTGGTTGCCGTCGACGATGTCGTGAGAGCCGACGTTCTCCAGGTGGACCCTCTGCTCCTTGAGGAACTGCAGGGCCTTGTCCACGTTCTCCAGGCAGTGGATACGCATGCGACCCCGCGTGGGCCTCGGCTAGGGGAGGGAGGGATGGGGGAGGGAATGAGGGAGGGAGGGAAGGGTGAGAGGACAGCAAGGTAAGGAGATAGAGGGAACAAGAGTGGAATGGGGAGAGGGTAATGGTTGATTGGTCAAAGCAATCTGCAGGGGAAATATAGACTTTGATCTCAATGCCTTTATATTAAGCCAATACTATTCTCATTAAAAACACAATGGCAAAGAAAGCGTGCAAATGCTGTACACCCATCCAATTGTCAAACCCCATTATGCTGACTACTATTCTCATACGATTACACATGACATATAGCTGCAGTGCTGACAACATTCATGAAACATTTAGACGTGAATGAATAATATTTGGTACAAAAATAACTACAACGCAGAGCTCTTTGTTGAATAGTTTTGCGCTTGTTCTCCTAGCATCTGCTGACTGAAAGGTAGACTGTGGTTGGGAACCAGAGAATGGGTTGACCAACCAGCATCTCCCCAGACAGGACCTCCAGCAGCCTGGTGAGCATGTAGCCGTCCCGGAGGTCGTTATAGAGGTCAGCGATTCGACAGGACACTCTTGCCAGGTGGGAGTTCACCCACTTAGTGAAGGTCTTCTTCTGGACAGCATCTCTCTCTTCTGCAGGAGAGATGAGATAAACACAGGGCTTACAGACGTAGGATCTTAATTTGAGCCAGTTTGCTACAGCGGGAAAATAATCCTGCAGCAACAGGAAATGTGAATTATTATGTGGAATTGAATGGACATTTTTGTAGGGGTCTGACATTTTAAAGTTGAAATTATAAACTTTTTTGAAACCTGGAATACACTACAAGCTTTGCAGGAAAATGCTCAGCAACACAAGAGTGAAGATCCTACATTTGTAGTTCATCAGGATAGAGCTCTGATCAGTGATGTAGTGACCAAACCTCACATCTGAGTTATTTCCCAGTCACTACTTGTCCACTCAGAGTCCGAGTCCAAGTCCGAGTCACCGCTGGCCCGGTCCGAGTCCTGGACTCAAGTACTATAGCACTGGCTCTGATATATCAACCATACCCCCTTGTCAGTAGCCCCTGTTAGATAGAACATGAATCAAGTCCTTCTATAACTTTGAACCTCCATCAGGTACACAGGGAGGTCTATAAAGCTTGTGTCTTTTGTGAGTGATGGAGCTGTGACTGAGACAGGTGAAGGTGCTGTTGTTCCTCTAGTCCAGTATCTCTATCCACCCACCTGCCAAGGCCTTGATGCGGGAACACTCAAACAGCTTGGAGCTGGTGACCTCAGTTTCCCAGTGTCCCGAGCTGCCGGCCAGACGGGTGTTGTTGTTGTTGAGCTGGCGTTGGGCCTCCGCGTTGTCCAGGTCTGTGGAGGCATTGGCCATTGCGCCTGTTTCCCTGAGCGACCCTACAGACACACGGAGGGAGAGTTAGGTAGAGTACAGTACATTTAGGATGTGGATCACATGCACCCTTTATCACCCCCATAGAAACAAATTATACTGTACATATAAATACATAATCTCGAACACCATGCAGGAAATCTGAATCACAACAACTGTGTTTAAGGGCAAAGCGCATGCATGTTTTGATAGAGCTCCAGTCCACACCATATATTTAGTAATCCAGGGGTGGGGCTATGAACAGTCATAGATATCTATGATTTCCAAAGCACAAATCACACATTGAATCAAACCCATTTGCTAATGTTAATGATAATTCCTCATTCACCTCTCGTCCGTTTACTTATCAAAAACATTTGTGATTCTTATGAATAATGGATCATTCAGACTCATTTGCATCACATACATACATAGAGGGAGTTTGGCACAGTCTTCTTCTCTGATCGTGTCTCGTAAAAAATAACTTTATTGAAACAACTGGCTCCTATTGTGTCTCTTTCACGTCAGGCGAGATGAGATCAGAGCAGTGCCGTCAGTAAACAGTACGATACATCAACCAGAGAGCTGCTGCGCTTATCCTCCAATCCCTCTGGCTCTTTGTCGTGTTACAGTCACGTAAGTGTGAATATGGACATGTAAAAGTGTCAGTGTGCGGGGAATCTGTGAGGGGGAAAAAAAATGTACTTTCTTTGCAATGGGAGACTGAGCGAGGTGGAACTCTTTTCTGTTACAACACCAGCTGTGGTCCTCGAGGCACCTCACAAAGCACAAAGATTTCAAAAGCAGTCAAGACGTGAAAGGCAAGAGTAAACACTGAAGTACATGCTCAGCACTCTTAAAAGGTTGAAATATTCTAGTCTGGTTGGAAATCCAATTTTCAGAGGATTATGGAATTAAGGTCATCATTCAATATGAAGCTGGTGAATATGAAGTCTGTGTTACTGAAACTGTAAGGCTTGGGATCACCGCAGCGTGTGAATTATACAGTAACATTCGGGGGTCTCTATTTATTTCACAGGACTTCCTATTTTATGGGCCTAATATGACCTATAGCCGGGCACATTTTGGACTTCTAACCCCTTTTAAACATTGTGTGTTTGAAAGGTCTGTGTGATTAAAAGGTCTGTGTGATTAACGCGCTGAGCTAGAGTGGTCTTTTATATTTAAAAAAATGTCTGTAGTTTCCGAATAGTTTGAGCTATCTATGAAAAGTTGAGACTCTCACGAACATGGACATGTAACATGTTGTGCTCTACGGCGCTCACGAGCGACACAAAAGTCGTTCGAAGGGTAAGGGGTTCTTCTACATAGAAGATCATTGGAAATCCCAGGACATGGCGTCTATAATACTGTAATGAGCTCACATAGTTGCTGTCAAACTCTACACATTTGTCACTGACTAGCTGGATATGTATTTCCCAGTCAGCAAACCATTTCTGTACGTACAGTATTCATATAAATTCATTTGATCAGGTTTTTGCTTTGGCAGACCTTTTTTTTAAATGACATTCAGTAAAAGTCATGAATGCAACTGTTTATTTCAAATTGTTTTGTGTTCTATTTGTAGCCCTGGTTATCTGGAAAATAATATGGTAAAACACTTAATTGTGAGGCTGAACATAAGGGCTCGACATGCAGATAAATAAAACCGATCAATGAAAAGCCAATGTTTCCTGGGATCTCAGGACTGATAGGGTTTACGGTAAATATGGTAAACGTGTATTAGCTTTTAAAGGGGGCATGAACACAACCAGTAATGTTTTCATCTGATTGTCAAACAAATCTCTCCAGAAAGTAAGCTACCTGCGCATGTTGGTCCACTGAAAAATTATTCCAGCATCCAAACAGCGTCCTCTGTACTCACCATTTAATGAATGGAACGAGACATCTGTTACAAAACATTTGCCGATTGTCATTATTAGGCCTACACTCGTCTAGCCTGAATTAAAGACCCTGTGCTGTCTTTTAATTGTATTTTTCAATCCTCAATCATTTATTTCCCTGGGCCTCCTTCGGCCACTGAAATGTTCAGTCTGACTGTGTGGGCGTGGGCATGCAAATTTGAATATATTGACATACTGTCCTGAGCTGGAATTGGACCCTGAAAGCGACAAACTTCCACAGGAGTGTTAGGCTACTTTGTTTTGTCATGAAAACAAAAAGGCATACATCACACATGTTAATTTGCCATATCATTGTTGTACTGTTTTCAATAGGTCACCAGAAGATGCAGCACCAGAACATCCTGTTTGCGTGGTGGGCTCTGGTACAGTAATTCACAACACCTAACACCTCAAATCCCTACACCAGAGAAGAATTCCCAGGCAACAAACCAGGTGCTCCAGTAGCGCTCTGTCTGTGACCTTCTCACTTCCTACTTCCTGTCAGAGAGAAGCAGAGGTCCTTTGAGGAGCTATAGAAACCAATGCAGAAATGTCACGAACTGCCCTTTATTTAAGATGTATGGAAATGCAGAATTATTTTAGGGATCTCTTGCTAAATATTCCAAGTGAACATATGTGTCTTCCTGAAAATCCCCCTCGAGCTTAAGTACACTATCAAATGAACACATCTTGACAATCATCAAAGTGAAGCAGCTGATAGTTGATAATGTTGCAAGTTCGTTAGCGAGAGCTCAAGACACACAGAGAGAGAGGGAACAACCTTTTATTTATTTTCATATTTACCACTGTAGCAGGACAAAACTGCATTTAAAAAAATGCTTTCCCAACTGTAATTCTCACACTGGCTGAGGGTCATGATCCATTGGAGTGTAATTATATATATATATATCGCAAATGTTGTTGTACACAGCCATTCACAACCATCCAATACATCAAGAAATAAAGGTTATAGGGCGACGCACAATTGGTCTAGCGTCGTCCGGGTTAGGAAGGGTTTGGCAGGTAGGGATAGCCTTGTCTCATCGCGCACTAGCGACTCCTGTGGCGGGCCGGGCGCAGTGCATGCTGACCTGGTCACTAGGTGTACGGTGTTTCCTCCGACACATTGGTGCAGCTGGATTCCGGATTGGATGTGCGCTGTGTTAAGAAGCAGTGCGGCTTGGTTGGGTTGTGTTTCGGAGGAAGCATGACTCTCGACCTTCGTCTCTCCCCAGCCCGTACGGGAGTTGTAGCGATGAGACAAGACAGTAACTACTAACAATTGGATACCACGTAATTGGGAGAAAAGAGGAAAAAAAAAAGTTACATTTTTTTTCAAGAAATAAAGGTTGAGTCAGAAAGAAATTGCATTAAATATTGGACACCTAAGAGCCATATGAGACATACAAAAGAAAATGTCAAAAAAGCCTCACAGACATGTATACAGTGCCTTGCGAAAGTATTCGGCCCCCTTGAACTTTGCGACCTTTTGCCACATTTCAGGCTTCAAACATAAAGATATAAAACTGTATTTTTTTGTGAAGAATCAACAACAAGTGGGACACAATCATGAAGTGGAACGACATTTATTGGATATTTAAAACTTTTTTAACAAATCAAAAACTGAAAAATTGGGCGTGCAAAATTATTCAGCCCCTTTACTTTCAGTGCAGCAAACTCTCTCCAGAAGTTCAGTGAGGATCTCTGAATGATCCAATGTTGACCTAAATGACTAATGATGATAAATACAATCCACCTGTGTGTAATCAAGTCTCCGTATATATGCACCTGCACTGTGATGGTCTCAGAGGTCCGTTAAAAGCGCAGAGAGCATCATGAAGAACAAGGAACACACCAGGCAGGTCCGAGATACTGTTGTGAAGAAGTTTAAAGCCGGATTTGGATACAAAAAGATTTCCCAAGCTTTAAACATCCCAAGGAGCACTGTGCAAGCGATAATATTGAAATGGAAGGAGTATCAGACCACTGCAAATCTACCAAGACCTGGCCGTCGCTCTAAACTTTCAGCTCATACAAGGAGAAGACTGATCAGAGATGCAGCCAAGAGGCCCATGATCACTCTGGATGAACTGCAGAGATCTACAGCTGAGGTGGGAGACTCTGTCCATTGGACAACAATCAGTCGTATATTGCACAAATCTGGCCTTTATGGAAGAGTGGCAAGAAGAAAGCCATTTCTTAAAGATATCCATAAAAAGTGTTGTTTAAAGTTTGCCACAAGCCACCTGGGAGACACACCAAACATGTGGAAGAAGGTGCTCTGGTCAGATGAAACCAAAATTGAACTTTTTGGCAACAACGCAAAACGTTATGTTTGGCATAAAAGCAACACAGCTGAACACACCATCCCCACTGTCAAACATGGTGGTGGCAGCATCATGGTTTGGGCCTGCTTTTCTTCAGCAGGGACAGGGAAGATGGTTAAAATTGATGGGAAGATGGATGGAGCCAAATACAGGACCATTCTGGAAGAAAACCTGATGGAGTCTGCAAAAGACCTGAGACTGGGACGGAGATTTGTCTTCCAACAAGACAATGATCCAAAACATAAAGCAAAATCTACAATGGAATGGTTCAAAAATAAACATATCCAGGTGTTAGAATGGCCAAGTCAAAGTCCAGACCTGAATCCAATCGAGAATCTGTGGAAAGAACTGAAAACTGCTGTTCACAAATGCTCTCCATCCAACCTCACTGAGCTCGAGCTGTTTTGCAAGGAGGAATGGGAAAAAAATTCAGTCTCTCGATGTGCAAAACTGATAGAGACATACCCCAAGCGACTTACAGCTGTAATCGCAGCAAAAGGTGGCGCTACAAAGTATTAACTTAAGGGGGCTGAATAATTTTGCACGCCCAATTTTTCAGTTTTTGATTAGTTAAAAATGTTTGAAATATCCAATAAATGTCGTTCCACTTCATGATTGTGTCCCACTTGTTGTTGATTCTTCACAAAAAAATACAGTTTTATATCTTTATGTTTGAAGCCTGAGGTCGCAAAGTTCAAGGGGGCCGAATACTTTCGCAATGCACTGTACTTACTGAACAACATCACCTTTATACAGAAAGACCCCACATGTCACAAAAATTAACACACTACCCACTTCCTTTTCAAGGGACCGCACGCACATTATAATTCCATGGTCATGTACTGTATAGTGAAGGATGTAAACACTGACAGAAGGCCACCATACAGCCACAATGGTCGCCAATGCATTAAGGCTCCATCCAAACTGTCACACTGTCATATATGTCAAACGTATTGGCCTGTGCTGTCGACAGACCTAGGTCGCTCCGGCAGGCCTTTTCTAGACCCACCACCTGGGGTCCCTCTAATAAGACAGTATTTTAGCTTAAGGATCCCACTAACTGACGTGATGTGGTTCTTCCTAGTAAACAAACACACCTGTCAGTGTCTCAGCGTACCAGAGGCCCCTCTCACATATCCAAGACGCTCCGCATGGAAACAAAAACACTGTTGCTCTCCAGCAATAACCCAGCCCACATATGCTTCTGCAGCTATCGGGACAATTCACTGACGAATCTCATCTATCCGGGGTGCATGACTGTTTCCACCATCAACAACAGCAGCCTACATAGCCTACATCTAGCTGGGTAACAGCTAGCGTGGTGATCAGGCTAGCCCTCAACAGAGAATCCAATGGTGATCAGACTAAAATGAAGCAATAACAGATTCTGGCAAACAAGGGACGACACAGTGTTCCATACATGTCCATGACACCTCCACAAGAGACACGACAAGGCAACATGCCTAAGCCATTTGATCCCTCTGGTGCTGGGAAAAGGTCAGAGACAGTCGACTGCACCTTTGACAACACAATCACCATGCTATAACCACTGAACTTTAGTAAACACTGAGTCCTTCATGTTTCTTGCTACAACTTGGGCATGGTACAGGGCAGGAGAAGCCATGCTGTGGCCACAATTCAGACCACAAAAGTCTGAACATACATTCAGGATTCTCTTAGTGGGTTAGTCTGGCCCTGATCATTTTCTGTGTCGTTGTGTTCTGCTGCTTCTGTTCTTTACAGACCGCCTCATCCCTTTGTAGCTAAAATCAATTGTAGATACTGTAATATTCTATAGTGACATATACACAATTCAGATCGGCCATCTTTGTTTTCGCCAGTTTGTTTCTGGCTCTTGTTCAGCATTCTCCTCCAAAGCACTCAACATTATTATTGCTCTTTGGCTACACCATGTCACCCGGCTACAATTATAAATCTCCAGCCAGCCGGCATGGCGTAAGACTCAAGCTGTATCCTCCCACCCATCCCCTTTTCCCACTGCCCCAAACATGCTTCTGGAAAGGAGGTCTCTGGTACAGTAATTCACAACACCCAACACCTCAATCTCCTCACCAGAGAATTCCCAGGCAACAAGCCAGGTGCTCCAGTAGTGCGCTGTCTGTGACCTTCTCACTTCCTACTTCCTGTCAGAGAGAAGCAAAGGTCATTTGAGGAGCTGTGAAAACCATTGTAGAAATGTCACAAACTGCCCTTTATTTAAGATGTATGTAAATGCAGAATTATTTTAGGGATCTCTTTCTGCTGCATTAAATCTGATTGGGTTTATTCTATCCCGAGTAGCCCCACCTTGCAAAAATATGTCATTGGTCTTGATTACATTTGTGTCCTCTTTGCAAACATTGATACTGTAAAAGGTACAGAACATTTTAAAACCTAAATGTATCATAGTAGTGTTGCTAAATATTGTGAACATATTTCTCTTCCTGAATATCCCCCTCCAGTACACGATCAAATAAACACATCTTGACAATCATCAAAGTGAAGCAGGTCGGTTTTGTTGTCAATAATTTCAGCTCCAGGAATAGATACGCGAGTGACACCCTGACCCCAAGCTCTCTTCACTGTGTGAGGAGTAAGTGAGCTAAAGAAACTAAGCCACTATGGAAAGGAGATGATAGAAGAGGAGAAGAGAGGGAGAAGTTCCTGTGAGTGTAACCGATGTGAAATGGCTAGCTAGTTAGCGGTGGTGCGCGGCTTTTGTGGAGCGATGGGTAATGATGCTTCGTGGGTGACTGTTGTTGATGTGTGCAGAGGGTCCCTGGTTCGAGCCCGGGTAGGGGCGAGGGGACGGACTAAAGTTATACTGTTACATTGGTGCCGTGACCCGGATCACTGGTTGCTGCGGAAAAGGAGGAGGTCAAAAGGGGGGTGAGTGTAACGGATGTGAAATGGCTAGCTAGTTAACGGTGGTGCGCGCTAATAGTGTTTCAATCAGTGACATCACTCGCTTTGAGACCTTGAAGTAGTGGTTCCCCTTGCTCTGCAAGGGCTACGGCTTTTGTGGAGCGATGGGTAACGATGCTTCGTGGGTGACTATTGTTGATGTGTGCAGAGGAGCCCGGCGAGGGGAAGGACTAAAGTTATACTGTTACATGAGGATAGACAGATGCCACACCACATTACACACCACAGAATTGAGGACCTTTAATTCTGTCCCCCTCAGGCTGGGGACTGGTCTTACTGGTTCCCCCTGCTTTTTCATTCTGCTTGTCATCAATCTTTTACACAGCTTTGTGTATCAGAGGACATTTTTATTACTTTGACCTTTACTTTCCACACGATATTGCGGTCAATTGTCGCACAATGGAGAACACTGGGAGTATTGGCTATAGGTCATTTTCTGAAGGCACACTTCTGTAGTATCAGTAGAGAGCCAGGCCTTTTATTGTGTTTAAATGTAAAGACAATAGGTTATCTACTGTGTTCAAGGGACAGAAGACCCAGAACACACAAAAAACAAAACACCAGTTCCGTAAGCCCTTTATCTGAAACAACTTCACTTTAGCCTATCAGATGTTATACTGCATCACATTTCCAGAAGTAGGCCAATTGGCTATATCAATGGCGTGTATCACTGTCTCACCACAGGGAAATGTAGCCTTCCAGTAGTGTCAGTTTGGATGGCTAGCATAGGCCTACTAGAACAGTAGGCCTTGTTAAAACCTCTCTGGGATAGGCGGGACGCCAATAGCCAGGGAAAATGCAGAGCGCCAAATTCAAATAAAATACTATAAAAATCTAACTTTTATTAAATCACACATGTAAGATACCAAATTAAAGCTACACTCGTTGTGAATCCAGCCAATATGTCAGATTTCAAAAAAGCTTTTTGGCGAAAGCATAAGATGCCATTATTTGATGATAGCACAACAGTAAACAATGAGAGAGAAGCATATTTCAACTCTGCAGGCACGACACAAAACGCAGAAATAAGATATAAATCATGCCTTACCTTTGACAAGCTTCTTTTTTTGGCACTCCAATGTGTCCCATAAACATCACAAATGGTCCTTTTGTTCAATTAATTCTGTCCATATATATCCAAAATGTCCATTTATTTGGCACGTTTGATCCATAAAAACACTGGTTACAACTTAACCAACGTCACTACAAAATATCTCAAAAGTTACCTGTAAACTTTGCCAAAACATTTCAAACTACTTTTGTAATACAACTATAGGTATTTTTAAACGTAAATAATCGATCAAATTGAAGACTGGATAATCTGTGTTCAATACAGGAAGACAACACACTTTCTGCTTTCTGGTCTTGCGCAACTATCAAACAGTACACATGACCTGACACTTGTTCAAGATGTCCGTACTTCTTCATTACACAAAGGAATAACCTCAACCAATTTCTAAAGACTGGTGACATCCAGTGGGAGCGGTAGGAACTGCAAACAAGTCTCTTAGAAATCTGGTTTCCCAATGAAATCGCATTGAATAGACAGTGACCTCAAAAAAAAAAACTGAATGGTTTGTCCTCGGGGTTTTGCCTGATACATAAGTTCTGTTATACTCACAGACATGATTCAAACAGTTTTAGAAACTTCAGAGTGTTTTCTATCCAAATCCACTAATAATATGCATATCTTATATTCTGGGGATGAGTAGCAGGAAGTTGAATTTGGGCACGCTATTTATCCAAAAGTGAAAATGCTGCCCCCTATCCCGAATAAGTTTTAATTAACTTATTATTATTTTCAAAGTCAACATTGGCCTATAAGACTGGATGTCAAAATATGCTAATATTAAACCATAAATTCTCATTTGCATTCAGAATAAATTAGTTATTGACATCCCTTTTGCCTTTGCACACAAATGTTGCTGAAGTTTCTGAATTTGACATTTTTGCGTCCCGTGACAGATCCGTACAACGGACAGCCCGTAGTAGCGTGACGTCACAGTACGCCACTGCAACTGATCGCTCTAGTCAAGTCACAATTTAAACAGCTGTGTGTGACCAACTGTGACAACACTGACATCCGTAGAACAGGCTACGCCCAGCCCTACGGTCGACAAAAAAATATATATAGTTCAGTGAACAGAATTTAGGAATGATCCACACAAACGCTCTGCACATTAGATAAATATTTCTAATTTCAAAGATGCATGATTAGGCTATCAATAATAGTGCCTGGTGGTGACTATCCATGGTGATGTTGAGGTGGGCTACTACAGTGTCGACGCAATTGTCTGTGCATGCCTATGTGTAAGAAGGCAGGGCAAAAGAGAATATCAATGACAGATATTTTGTTATGGAATATGCGTGGAAAGGTACAAATGTTGTCGGGCTGCTTAACTCCCTATTGTGTAATCGTTTTTAACCTTAAAATGATACATACGACGTGCATCCCTACCACCGCCGTCTCGTTGGTCCATTCCGAACGTAGGCTATGATCACAGTCCCCTGCACCATCCCATATCAAGTGCATGGTGCGTTTCTTTGGATTAACACTTTTTTAAGCAAGAAAGTGGCTACATTAAGATGACATCGTCTATGCTATAATTGTCATATAGCTAATCTGCTGCTGGATCAAATAGCTTTTACATTTGAACTACTTTTAATGTAGTTGCGGTCCAATAACGTAGTGTGGGCTCCGTATGGCTGTAGACTACTATATGTACAAGCATGTTATTTGGTGCTCCCTTAGGCTACTGCTTTCAAGAATATGGCTTCATTGTGAGATGCAATTAATGTTCTAAAAGTGTCATGCAAATGTAATACATTTATGTGCGTTTAATGATCAGGAACATGCGCGGACCAATTCTAAATAATTAAACATTGTATAAGGCCTATCCTAACCGGTCCATATTTGCTATTCAAAGCCTATGCACAAATAGTAGCCTAACTAGTATATATGGCAAACTGCGATCTAAACAAAAGCACATGCCTAATATCCAGCCAAATAAAATGAAACGGCATAAAATACGGCCCTATAGAATCACTGCAGTAGCCTTAGCCAATGCAGGCCGGTGTTGCTGCATCTCCCACGAAAACAGGCACCTCGAATTGTTCATGCTCAATTATATTGGAAATGTTATTTTTATATATATATAGAGAGAGAGAGAGACATGCAGCATACACTACAACGACCTTACCTTAACCCCAATTCCAGGTATGAGTTTGTTTTTCACCGAAATAGACGTGAAATCAGTCGATGAGGTAGGTGCCTGTATCAATGAACCAGTGAGCAAATTATGAACAGAGCCTCGCGACGCCGTGTTTCTTCGCTGGCATAGTAGTCAAGTAGCCTATACATATATATATATATACAGCGGACTGTGGGATCAGTATAAAGATCTGGCTAATAAAGCCATTTAATGTAAATTCCCTGCTGTGGCTAGTGGGACCACGAGACTGCCATGAAAGGTGTCTTGCAACCAGGCAAAGATGCTTGATCAAATAATCCAAGCCGGTGGGCTCCGATATCCTGTCCACTTGATAGCCTACGCGCTCGCACTCCCTCTCCCTCCACTCGTGATACTGCTAGAGAGAATTCGGCATTAGTGCGGCGAAGGAACTCATCTCCGTACAGCGAAAGAGAGAAAGAGAGAGAGAAGTATTAGCTACTTCACTTGCTTTGCCAATGTTAACACGTTTCCCATGCCAATAAAGTCCTTGAATTGAAATTGAAATTGAATTGAGAGAGAGAAAGAGACAGAGACAGCGAGAGGGATGATTTTACCCGTTATAATTGGTGCCAAGGGATTATAGATAGAAATAGAGATGACCTAGGATTATTTTCTTTAGAAATAGAGATGCATTATAATTATTTTCCTATCTCTATGAAATTGTTTGAATGTGTTAGATGCCCCCATTCCATTCCCCGTGGACATATTTCATTTGAGAACATATAGTTTGCGACTATTGGAAGGTAGTTTATGTCATACCGGGATTTTTTTGTTGTGTAATTGTTTTATTATTAGTTTATTTTTATGTAACTAGGCAAGTCAGTTAAGAACAAATTATTATTTACAATGCTTTTGGGCAATTATGTGCGCCCAATCACAGCCGGATGTGATACAGCCTGGACTCGAACCAGGGACTGTAGTGACTCCTCTTTGCACAAGATGCAGTACCTTAGACCACTTCGCCACTTGGGAGGTGGAATTATTGGCAAGTAGGCATATTATTAAAAGTGCATTCACATAAACTCATTGTATTTCTGGTCTGTAAACAGATAATTAACAGTTAACTACATAGCTGCAGGTTAGTAGGAGGGCTAAGGTTGCTACAGCACCCCAGGAAAATCTGAATTAAAAAACAATATATCTATTTTTTTAAACACCTATGGATACATCTATGGATAACTAAATAAATGATTTGTACCTGAAGTGACATAAAAATGAATCTACTTCAACCTTCAGTAATTGTTCTCTCCTCATCTATAAATTACATGAATGTCCCATAATGAAGAGCCTTTCATACAGGGACAATTTTATGGAATGCATCTATCAAGGAAAAGTGGGGGGCGACACCTGTAGGGGGTGGAGACAATCACAGGGACAGGTGAAACAGATCAGGGCGTGACACTCTTGACATATTTTGACACTCTTGACATATTTATATACGTGACTTAAAATTCTATAAAAGGAATATATCTTGCCATGAAAATCAACCGTGCGCTATGGTTGATCTGGATAGATCAACTGACAATAAAGTTTTGAAATTCACACAAAAAACAGGACTTCTGCACAATGCAGCCCTGTTGTGACTGTGTGCATTTTCCTTTAATTGATGGGGCTGGGGGGATCTATTGCGGAAGTGAGCCTTTTTTGATTATCTAAAAGGGGCGTTTCCCAAAGTGTCAAAGAGGTTCATTCTGCATGTGTGTTTTCGGATATTGTTGCACACGATCAACGAAGCAAGAAATTGTAACATTCTTCTGTGACCAGTGATATTTTCTCAATCTGTTATTATGTCAGAATCGATCAAGAATGTTGCAATATTTGGGGCCACGGGAATGACCGGACTGGTGACCTTACCACTGGCTGTTGCAGCGGGTAGGCAACGTTTCGAAATGACATGATTTACAAATGGTTGTAGGAGATGATAGGTTAATGTGTTATTTACACAATCCCTCATATAGCATTTGTTGTGTAGACTGGTCCAAAGGTGATCGGAGTGTTTTGCCATGTTTCTAAACTATGCTGAACGTTTTCTATGCAATGCTATAGGACAGTAGACATCTGTCATTAACATATGCTATGCTAGTGTAATTAGAAGTATCAATGGTCATCTGGGCTATTTGCCACAGCCTTCCTCTGGGAAAAAACAGGTATTATATATTGTGCTGTTATTTTATATTATATTCCAATCTGATCTATGCTATTAATTACATAGTTTCAAATTAATAGCCTAAAAATGTAACCCAGTTGTCAATGCTATTTATAAAATGCACACTCAATCACATGTGGCTAACGTGCTAAAATATGCAGATATAATTTGGCTTATTTGATTCCCAAGCGTTTTCGTTTCCTTGCTCTGAGATCACGAGACAAAAGTGTCGAGTCATGCAAGTCGTTATAGTGTTCTGCTGACTCGTGATTGCTATGAGTGCATTGGAGTGCGTGGCAGATACGTGATAAAGTCCACTGTCTTGCTTATCGTGCTTATCCATAACACTGGGATGGCCTCATCAATTCGATCCATGGCCGTGCTCTAGAATTGAGATCGATTCGTCAAAAATGAACCAATTACATATTCCACTCATCTTCATATTATAATCAGACTGAAATACCAATGGATCATTGATAAATGATAAGATGACTCAATAAATTCACAATGCTTCTTTGTTCATCATTGTCCACAGGTTACAATGTGACAGTGCTGGTGAGGGACCCTGCCAGGCTGCCTGCAGAACACAAAGCCTGCAGGGTGGTGGTAGGAGATGTCCTCAATAAGGAAGATGTGAAAAAGACTATACAGGGTCAGGATGCTGTTATCATCGTTCTAGGCACCAGGACTGACCTCAGTAAGTTTAGGCAATCTTTCATTAATAAGTTATAGGAATGTTAAGTTAGTGAAAACATATGTGCAGTTGTGTAAATAAAACCAAGTTATAACAGATATGTTATAGGGGTTGGGTTAAATGCGGAAGACACATTTCAGTTGAAGGCATTCAGTTGTACAACTGACTAGGTATCCCCCTTTCCCTTTATACAAGCTGAAATCAAGTGAAAAACAAAATGGAAGTGTTCAGGAGACTCATTAAAACATGTTTTCTGCTCTGAGGTAAAATATGTTTTGTAATAATATTCAGGGTGAGTTGCAGTAACTAACTGCACTAGGGGTTGCTTAGGCCAGGATATTGGTCGGTATGTTCATGTTTAAGTTGTAATCCACAGGTCCCACAACAATGATGTCAGAAGGAACCAGAAACATCCTAGACGCCATGAAGGCTGGGGGGATCCGCAAAGTAGTTGGCTGCATGTCGGGTACATCTTGGACAGTCAGGGTTACAGAATCTTTCCAACTTCCAATAAACCACCATAAAGAAACCATATCCTTATATCGTCCCCCTCTCTGCTTCACAGCCTTCCTCCTATGGGACCGGTCTAAAGTGCCACCCAGGCTCCTGCCGGTAACGGAGGACCATGATAGGATGTACATGGTGCTGAAGGAGTCAGGGCTGGATTTTGTGGCTGTCATGCCCCCTCACATCGACGGTTAGTCATCGCCCTTCCTCATTTCCTGAATCATGAGAAATGTAATATTGTACTACCATAGACGCATACTGTAAGTGATTCCAGTAATGACATGATAGGCCTATCATCCTTCCTCACACTCTAACCCACTGGGCAAAGATGTAAATTCAACGTCTATTCCACATTGGTTCAATGTAATTTTATTGAAATTATGTGGGAAAAACGTTGATTCAAAGTGTGTGCCCAGTGGGTATGTACTGGATGGATTAGTGTTATTCAACTGATATTAAAATAAATAAAGAGAGTCACACACTCCAATTTTTTATTTAAAATAAAATAGTTTACAGTTATTCACCGTTGGTCAGCACCTGTATATTAAATAATGTTCTCTGGGGGTGCTCCAGCTAATGCTTTTTATTCAGCTGATATTAAACATTATAAACATATTGAGATAAACATTTTCTGAATATCTAAAAATATTAGGTGCCTTATATTAAACTGGTAAATATAAATGCACTGCTATTCCCAACAGATAAGTTCCCTTTGACTGAGAAGTACACAGTGACAGAGAACATGCTGAAAGGGCGCGTCATTTCCAAATATGACCTGGGACACTTCTTCATCAAGTGCTTGTCCATCTCTGACTGGGACAGGAAGACCGTTGGGGTTTGCGGGGAGTACAGTTAATCCTAACAAGACAGAGCCCTCCTCCTTCCCTGTTTCCATGAAGCAGTTACCACAGCTGGCCTATCAGACACCGCAACTTAGATCTTATTTCTACAGGCCAATCTTTCTTGCTTGAAAGAAATGGCAGCTTTGGCTTTTGCTAATGTTTTGTAATTATTTTCATTATCTTGACAATGGATATTATAATGTAGGAAAAACGTCATATGTTAATCATCTTTGTAGTTGTTGTGGGCCTCAGACTTTGTGCAGACTATATGGTTCAAATATATATTTTCTCCGAACAGCAATTTAATGTTGAATGTACAGTATGAGTACCAAGTGAGTCAGCAATTAGGCCTATGTGTTATTGATAGCCTATGCCTACTTGTAGCCTGATCGTGTGCTGTGCCAACAAATGTAGACTACAAATGTATATATTCCTAAGAATCATATAATATGTCATCATTTTATAGCTTGCTTTTGAAATAAAGGGTTGCCAGTCTTTGTGTCACTCTCTCTAGAAAAACATGTCGACAATGTTTATCAGAGGTATTTGCTGGCACTATGTTGCCATTGAGGGTGAACAGCTGAAATGGAGCTTGAACCAATAACTGTGGTTTTTGGTGAACTAGCACCTGACCTGTGCCATGAAGGTCTCAAAAGTCTTCTTGGCAGATGCAGTAGTACACTCACATACAGAGTCACTATTTCCGATATCTAGAAGTGTCACATACACAAACCCCTTTGTGAACACTTCAAACAAAAGCTTAGAGACTGCTGGGACTATCCCACCACTGTCAACACCATAGACGACATTTCCATTATCTACTGCAATTCTGACGAGTTTGAATTTCTAATTTGGCGATTGAGACAAACATTTTAGAAGCTTTCTGCTTGAATATAGAGACAAACAGGTAGGCATGCAATTACTTGCGAAGCCTAATCACAGTATCATGGGCATGCAAAGCATTCAGTAACTTGTTGAGCAATGTAGCTCGTGACAGTCCATAGCTGGCTTTGTCAAAATAGGCCAGCCTACTGTAAACCCAAATAAAGTTTTTTTTAAACCTATATTTACTTATATTTTAATTTAGTATTATTTGAGAAACGCTATCCGATTCACATGCATTAGTAATTTGCCTTAAATATGTATTTTTTATTCTTATGTAGGCTACCCTAGTGATGTAATGCACTCATGTAACTCGCCGCTTGTCACTATTTCCAGCACCCAGGGAAAATACTACACTATGAAGATAAGCTAAAACCTCTCCTCCAATAGAAATCGCTGATCACACTTGGGGTGCGTTCGTAAATTAATTCTGTCTATCTACTCAGATTTACGACCTGGGTACACTCTGCAACACTGGAGGCAATTTACGAACGCACCATTGTAGATGAAGGCATGACGACGGTGGCTAGCTAAACTCATGCGTAGAAACACGTTATCGGGTCTAACGGTCGTCTCGCGACAAATCACAGGCAAAAGTTATTTTGACGAAAATGAAAACGTTTCAGTTTGTCACGAGGTTTGAGTAATAATATGTTCAACTACTTAAGATATTGGCTCGAATCTAGGGTGTGCTTTTAGATTTCGAGAAAATTAAGAACTAAGGAAGAATTGTTCACTTCTCTCCTTCACTTGATTTTGGCGAGACTCAAACCTCTCGCTTCGCCTTTTCCTCTCTGGTGAAACTTAAATCTCGGGCGGGAACAAGTTTACGTTTTAGTTTGCCGGTGGATTTTGTACCGCGTTGGCGTGCTAGGCAAACAAATATATTTGGAGCGAACAGCTTTCTTTACATTTGTATATTGAAAAGATACCTGGAGCCAGAAGAACAGTTGCAGGTATGTTGTTTTGTCAAATTTCGACAAAGTAACGTTAGGAAGTGGAGAGAAAGCTATTGCTAGCTAGCTACCTAGCTAACCAACGTTAGCTACTGTACTAACGTTAGCTGTCTAGGCATTTATTTACTAGCCAATTATCACCGGGACATAGCTATATTACTAGATAATTATTATCCCACAACTGCAGTCAGCTCACCATGTAACGTGATGTGATCTTTAAAGATTCTTACCAAGGTTTGTGTTCTCCCTCTAGCTAACAGTAACAACGTTTGGTCGAGGAGGATGATGATGATATCCAAGGGACAGAAGCGCAAACTCCATGATGATGTCGTGGGGTGCATGCGTAGCGCCACTTGGGAGAGCCAGCGGCAGTCAGTGCTGGGCATCTCCCTCGACAAGTACCACCGCGGGAAGGCACTGGTGGAGCCTAGTTTGCGCCGCTCGGTGTTGATAGCCAACACCCTGCGGCAGATACACATAGAAAACAAGCCTCCATCTGGGTTAGTTAAACTGACAGGACCTGTGCCACCCATGGTCCCATCTAACCCCTGCACCCAACGGGAGTCTGGTATGGGTGTTGTAAACAGTGTCGAGGACATGGAGGAGGTCTGGATGTCCTCAGAGAGTGACTTCTCCCTGTCAGCTGCAGTCTCCTCCATCCTGAAAGAACTAGACTTAGCCGTTGATGGAGGGCCAGGGCCTCAGGCACCTCAGAGGACACCTTTCATGTCCATTGAGAACCTACCTGGAGACCTGAAGTCCAGACAGGCCCCCACATGGCACTGGAGTTCTGAGTGGCGCCCTGGGGGTTCTAGAACCTCAGAGGGGGTGGCTTTTGGTAGTGTGGAGGAGGTCATGCATTCCAGCTACCTGCAGGATGTGAAACTGGATGAACTTTTCCATGACATTGACACGTCTGTGTTTGACAGGGAGATGGGGGTCCGAGCACTCTCTGCTGCAGCCAGTGACGAGCTGCTTAAGTATTTACCCTCTCTATCCTCCGTTCCATCCACTTCGCCCTCTCCCTTCTCCCTCAACCAGAGCTTCAGGGACCTGAATGAGCTGGAGCACATCATGGAAATACTGGTAGAGTCTTGATCACCAGAGCTTTGAGGAAATTATTACATTATTAAGAGAACAAGACGTTTAAATGTAGTGTTTACTCTGTCCAGTTGATCACATGGTTTAATGACTGAAATGTGATGTTTTTATACAAAAGAAGGAAAGGCTGAATGAGAGACTAGCCTACTTTTTCAATTAGTGGTGTTTTAAATGTTAAATGTAATATCCCTTATACCTAGCTATATCAATAGATTATATTGTAAGATGTTGCTAATAGCAAAGCAGTTCAGATTGATGTCCAATGAATTAATTTGTGTGTAGGATTGACTCAAACAGTTGGAATTTTGGAATACCATTACATGCCTCAGGCATCTATTAAAGGGAAGATAGAGGACAGTTTTTAAATGTGAAAAAAACTTTAACCTGAGGGGAAATGTCTTCTGTGAAGAAATCCCTTTCATTGGTAAGTTGTGGGTTAATGTTGAACACATTCTCACATCCTTCAATATCACAAAAGTACATATACCTTTATTTAACTAGGCAAGTCAGTTAAGAACAAATTCTTATTTTCAATGACGGCCTAGGAACAGTGGGATAACTGCCTGTTCAGGGGCAGAACGACAGCCCTAACCACTAGGCTACCCTGCCGCCCTATAATACAATAATACTGCATTGTATTTGTCAGTATGTTCTTTAGTAGTAGTCTACTTTGCCTAACCAGTATGCATAATTAGGCTACACACTAACTTACAGTTAGCTTCAGCCATTAGCAAATACAAATATTACCTTAACCTGAGTTACTGGCTGTGAAATGTCATGGTGCTTACCAGTAGTTCAATATCCGGTTATAACAGCTGGAGGTAATATAGAGGAATTCCTCAATATGGTTCTGTTGTGTGTGTGCAATGATGTCTAAGGGAGAAAATTTTGTTTTTTTTGTTGCAGTAACTTGGTTGTTGTAATATCCCAAACGAACTTGGCAGTTTCATCAATAAGGATTTCATTAACGTCTATTGTGCTGCATTTTTATAGAAAATGTCTAACCAGTGTCATAAATGGTTCAAAGGATGAGTTATTTATAGAAACTTCATATTTAAATGTTCAGCTAAATATGTAATCTTTTTGTTCCACAATTGCAGTTTGTTTTATATTCTTGTTTATATAATGTATTTTGGCTTAATGCCCTGAAAAAGGAAATGATGCTTACATTTTACAATAAAAGACATGTAAGTGCACTGTCTAATTTATGCCCATTGACGTAGCATAAATTCTGAAATTAAATGGGTTTGTGCCAATCTTTTCAAACAGTTTCACTTGTCTAAACTGCGACAGTAGAATCACACCTCTTCGGTGGGGATCCTGCTGCAGAACACGAGCAAGCAGCCAGAGAAAAATACTCAATGTACCGTGTTCCCTAGTGGACATAAGTGTCAGAACAATGCAAGTGTAGCTGGATCATGTGCTGTTGAATTGTTAAAGTGCATGTGAAAAGTGTAATAAGTTTGTAGCAACTGATAATGTATTAACTAACTGCCAATAATGTAATCGCTGCTAATGTAATAACTTTTGTATTTATCATGTAAAAAATGGACAATAAATATACTGAACGCATAACGTGATAGCTTTTTTGCGCGTAATGTAATCGTTATTACATTATGCTTTGATTGCAGACATTGAAACCAATCGATAGCGCTGACGACATCTAAGTATTCATGTGGAAAACTCCTGGTAGCTCATAAAGCCGAAAGAATTTGAATTTCAAGCGTGCCATGTTGGTGAATGGGCCCAGAGAAAGGAGATGGAATCTCATTGGGTAATGAATTGAGGAACGTTTAACGCCCCACCCAGCAGACTGTCTACCAATCTCGTTCACGTCGTTATGCAGCGTCACACGGTTGCTAAAATAATCGTCTCACAATCTCTTCTCTGTGTCAGGGTATGAGTAAAGAAACGGCTATTTTCCTCGACGGTACTTAATGTCACGATTCCAAAGCTATACAGTATCACATATAGCAAGTTAAATAGCTTATATCATGGAAAATATTTGTAATGTTGTACATCTTGTTGACGAAATTCATGCTAATGTTGACTTTTTGAGCTAGCGCCCAATTGATTCCCATTCACCCCTTGAAGGAGAGCGCTTCTTGTCCCATAATAATAGCCCAGCATGCACCTCGTGGCCCATTGCCTTAGTATGGACAACGTTTCTCATCTACTCAAAAGTATATCTGCCCTTGCGAATGTCAGACTCCACTCTGTGAGGCTCATCGATCTGCAGTTTGAACATGGTGAGACTAGACTCCTAAATTGATAGTGTAGTTTGTTTAAGCGATTTGACAGCTAAATAGATACTTTACATGGTGATATTGTCTTTGGTATTATTGTGTGTAGCCAGCCCATAGAGCAAGCATTGCATTGTAAACTTTGTCGTCGACTTGAGCTGCAACAGATTTCCACAACGATTTTCCATGTTGCTACCAAATGCCAAAATGAAGAAAAAAAATCACTTTTTTTTCTCACATGTTTGTTATTTAACACTGTAAATTAAAGGAAAGACTGGTTTTGGGTGAAAATGTCCTTAAATATGTCTATGGTTATGAGGGTGCAAGCTTCCTCATAGCCTGCCGGCCAGTGATTGGGCTGTGTTAGCACGTGGTCTTGTGTGACGGAAAATGTATACTGAACAAAAATAAACGCAACATGCAACAATTTCAAAGATTTTACTTAAATTACAGCTCATATAAGGAAATCAGTCAATTAAAATCAATTCATTAGGCCCTAATCTATGGATTCCACATGACTGAGAATACAGATATGCATATGTTGGTCAGATACCCAGTGGTGGAAAAAGTTCCCAATAGCCATACTTGAGTAAAAGTATAGATACCTTAATAGAGTGAAAATGAAAGTCAGACAGTAAAATATTACTTGAGTAAAAGTCTAAAAGTATTTGGTTATAAATATACTTAAGTATCAAAAGTAAAAGTATAAATCATTTGAAATTCCTTATATTAAGAAAAGCAGACCGCACCATTTTCTTGTTTTTAAAATGTACGAACATTATTTACAAAATATGCATTTGTGTTTAGTGAGTCCACCAGGCCAGAGGCAGTACGGATGACCATGTGTTTTACCATTTTCCTGTCCTGCTAAGCATTCAAGAGTACTTTTGGTTGTCAGGGAAAATGTATGGAGTAAAAAGTACAGTGTTTTCTTTAGGAATGTAGTGAAGTAAAAGTAGTCAAACATATAAATAGTAAAGTACAGTTACCCAAACGTCACATTTTAGTGTCCTTTTATTGTCCCCATCACAAGGTGCACCTGTGTGATGATCATGCTGTTTAATCAGCCTCTTGTTATGCCACACCTGTCAGGTTGATGGATTATTTTGGCAAAGGAGACATGCTCACTAACATGTATGGCCGTTGCTGCTTCCTGTGATGTAATATTGTCTCTACCTTTTTGCTGTTGTCTGTGCCCAACAATGTTCTTATTATGTTTGTGTTGTATCATGTTGTGCTGCTACCGTGTTGTTGTCATGATGTGTTGCTACCATGCTGTGTTGTCATGTTTCTGCCATGCTGTTGTGGCCTTAGGTCTCTTTTTATCTAGTGTTGTGGTGTCTCTCTTGTCATGATGTGTGTTTTGACCTACATTTTTATTTTTTATTCCTGCCCCCGTACCCGCAGCAGGCCGTTTTGCCTCTTGGTAAGCCTTCATTGTAAACAAGAATTTGTTCTTAACTGACTTGCCTAGTTAAATATATTGTAATGAAACAACAGGGAGCAGGTCTCGAACCCTCGACCTTCTAGCCCGAGGTCCGGCGCGCTATTGACTGTGCCGCAAAAGCATGCTCGTGCTGCAGAGTCGATTTCCGTGCTTATAAATCCAGGGTCATTTGTTGACAAAATTTGAGAGAAATACACTTTTTGTGCCCAGCAGAGTTTGTGACACTGGATGTAGGTTTTCATCAACCTAAATGTTTTTCATCAATAGTGTAATAACTTAAACCAATCACTTGTTTTATATTTTTTGCAGATTTTTCTCTCCAATTTCGTGGTATCCAAACACCCAAACTCTCTGTCTTGTCTCATCGCTGCAACTCTCGTACGGACTCGGGAGAGGCGTGCATCATCCCAAACACGACCCAACCAAGCCGCACTGCTTCTTGACACAATGCCCACTTAACCCGGAAGCCAGCCGCACGTATGTGTGGCTGGCGACCGTGTCAGCATGCACTGCGCCCGGCCCGCCACAGGAGTTGCTAGTGACCCAGGCCCTTCTCACCCAATTGCTCAGTTTTGCCGGGCGGCCAGCTCTAGGAAGAGTCTTGGTGGTTTCAAACTTCTTCCATTTTAGAATGATGGAGGCCACTGTGTTCTTGGGGACCTTCAATGCTGCAGACATTTTTTGGTACCCTTCCCCAGATCTGTGCCTCGACACAAGCCCGTCTCCAAGCTCTACGGACAATTCCTTCGATCTCATGGCTTGGTTTTTGCTTTGACATGCACTGTCAACTGTGGGACCTTATATAGACAGGTGTGTGCGCCTTTCCAAATCATGTCCAATCAATTGAATTCACCACAGGTGGACTCCAATCAAGTTGTAGAAAGGGTGATCAATGGAAACAGGATGCACCTGAGTGAAATAGGGTATTTTTGTTTTTTTATTTGAATACATTTGCACAAATTTCTAAACCTGTTTTCGCTTTGTCATTGTGGGGTATTGTGTGTAGATTTATGAGGAAAGGGGAAGGGGTCTGAATACTTTCCCGAATGCCCTGTATGTTCAGGTCATGTGGAGATATTACAGATAACAGTCCCAAACTGTAATGAAAATGCCACGATCTCCCCCTTTATGTCTGCTGGGAAACATGAGTTTGGGCTCGCCAACATTAGTTCACTGGTTTAATGAACTGGACAATTACGTTCCCTTAGTAATATCAAATAAGGATTCAGGAATGTGGTGTGTTGTCCACTATTACTGAAGCATGACACTTGATATACATGAGACAAGAGTAAATTTAGTTATTACATTGTGTTATTACATTGTTTAAAATTATTACATTCATTTAAAAAGGTGACCCACTTAATTTTGTAATAATCAACACAATGTAATAATTATTACATTATGCACAAACATTTAGCAATTTATTACATTATCAGCATTTATAACAAATGCAAAAGTTATTACATTAGCAGCCATTACATTATTGGCAGATATTACATTGTCATTTGCCACTACGTACATTGACAAACTTCCTACATGCTAATCCTGAACAATCTGTCACATAGCTTTCACAATGGCACTTCCTAACGTTGAACAAATGACAACTGCACATCAGAACACATATACTTGGTTTTTATTTTCAATCCTTTTGTTCCCTAAATTTGTTATCCTTCAGATGATATCCTTGTCTTTTTTTCTTCTTTTTATTTTTTAAAACACATGACCATGTCACACCACAGGCAAAAACAAAGCCGGGAAAAGCCCACGCTATTCCTAGGAATGTTATCCATCATATGACTCAAGACAAAGTCTCAAGCAATGGCTTTTTCACATAGTTACTAGGGAGCGGCAACAAACTCCTTCAAAAGATGGGCACTATAAGGAGTTTGTTTAGTTTTGAAATATCAGATATTTCTGTATGACCTTCCCTGATCAACCCTGACCTAAAAACCACAAAAGGGTACATGAAAATATCAGTATATGATACTTAAATATTTTTTGGTCTGAAACAAAAAAAAAAGTGATACATAATCAGAATCAGTCCCAACCAGAAGTGTTCTCTGTAGGTTATGGATTAACAACCTTTTCCCTCCTTGACGAACAACCCTCGCCAAGTGTCAACTGGGTGCACTGGTGCATCTGTAGAGTTTTTGTTTCTCTTTGGTTTAGTTGCGCTGTCATAGCAGGAAGGTCTGACCTGACCCATGAGTTGCCTCACAGTGGTAAAGATAGTCTTTGGTGCCTATATAGTGTCAGGTTTTAAACTCATCCCTGTGTTGCTGTAAAACAGTGACTGTAGTTTAAACTGTTTGACCTGACTGATGTAAAGGAGAACGGGCCAGAGTGGAGTGAGTCCTTATCGGTTGATGGTGTTATAGGAGATCTGGGAGGCCGGATCCAGGGGCTTGGCCGAGTCCTCCGCCTCATGCTGGTCCTCGTGGCCGGCCTCGATGATGGGCTCCTTGTCCTCCTCTATATCCTCATCACAGTGGGGGAGCTGGAAGAAAGAAGTCAGGCCATGCAGGTCGGCCATCCGGTGGAAGGCACGCAGGACCAGGTACATCATCATCAGCCCGACAAACAGGTACACTGCAGAGGACAGAGACCACAACATTAATTCAACATCAGCAAGTATACGCTATGGGAAGAAGCATTATACATGGACACAGTCACTTGTCTCACAAAGCGCAAATTCACCACACTGGTGTGCTTGAGCTGTATTCCTGCTGGACAAGAAGAAAACCACAAAGGGGGCCGTCTTCAGACTTCTACAACGGGCTTCCTCACGATACAGTTATGCTTATATGCCATATCATGGTTCATTTGTTTCAACAGCTCAGCTCACTGCAGCTCAGTAAGCAGAGTAGACTTACACCTCCCTTGTGACTTAAATTCTGTCATGCCATGTGAGGTATTTTGAGACAGGAAAAGTATATTACGACATGAGCAAAACAACCTATTTTCCCAGTAGTTGAAACTTTAATGAGAACTACACCCACAATTTTAGCAATTGTCTGAGAATGGTGCTGGACCATATGACATAAAAAGAAGAAGAAAAGGGTAGTGTGATGAACAAAGTTCAAATCCAGGTCATGTGACATGATCAACCAAAACACAGGGCCCTAAAACAAGGTTGAGACAATGCCAGAGTACAACAAACACCACTTGGCTCTAAAACAGTGAGGTTATTTTGAGAGAGAATAAAAAAAAAAAGGTAATTCCAGTAATTCAATTATACCAGAACTAAGAGCATAACTCTGACAAATGTCATGAGACAATATGAAATCCTTCCAAGTACAAGTTGGGTAGATGGTGTGGTATCCTTGACTCCCTACTGCAACATGCCCTTAAGATGAGAGCAATTTCACCACACATTGCTCTCTTCCCAAAACAAGAAGCCCAATTCAAATTCCCCCATCCAGTATACCAACCAAATCACAGACATTGTGGGATACATGGAGGGGGCAGTGGAGCGACACTTTAGTTTCCTCCTGAAAACCACAAGGGGGCGTCCTCAGACTTCTACAAATGTACAGTACAAATGTACTCAAACGATAAACCGTACTGCGTATTTTCAATATCAGAATTACATGTCTAGGGTCAATACAGGGATAAGGAATGCAGCATTTTTCTTTCATCGGCTGAACTATGTTAAATCAGGAGACTCATGCAGTCAGCATTCTGACTAATATCTCCTGACATTTGGCCCACAAATGTTGGCTCAGGACATTGAGCACAATGAAGGGCAGAGATGTCCTGTCCTCTCATCTTCAAATTATGAGTATTTCAAATATATCTTACATAAGCACATTTAAAAACTAAAACAAAACAGCATTTACTAGTTCTTAAAATTGCTTCCTTGGACGTTATAGATCCTTTTGACCGGAGTGCACTACTTGAGAGGAGGAGGAGCACTCAGGAAGCGCCAGTTCTCACATCCGAGGTGTGAAAGTTCCTGCGGTTTCACAGAGACACAACACCATTTTCCACCAGAGGGCCTAGCCATCTCAGTTCTGGACAAGATGTCACATTCTGGCTTCTCTAATGTGAGGTGGTGTTGGGGCCGAGCGTCTCCCACTTCACTCAAGTGTCTGCACACGCTCAAAATTGTCAAGTCCACTTATTACTATGCACATCCCTCTGTTTAAAACATTGATGCAAACTCCACCCATTCGTTCAGTCACTGTTCACAGTTATTTCCTTGTTTTCTATTCAAAAAGGGGAAAAACAATTCTAACTCGAAATCATGAACACCAATATTTAAGTTGAGTGTGTAATGACTATCACGAAATGTATATGATATTAGTCTGAGCTATGTCATGAGCCATGTCAGGGTGCCTTGCCCAGTTATCAAATGCACTCAGACTAGTAACACAGACTAGTTCATGACTCACCCATCACAGAGATCTTATACAGCGACCTGAAATTCTGTCCGGGATTCTCGCCGGGCACGTAGTCGCCCAGGCCGATGGTACACAGCGTGATGAAGCAGAAGTATATGGAGTCCAGGAAGGACCAGGTGTCCTCGATGTAGCTGAACACCACGGCGGGTACCACAAAGAAGCCCAGCACCACCACCAGCAGCAGGATGGCGAAGTGGACGGCAGTGGCGGCGAGAGGTTCCAGGCCGATCTTCTGGCGGCACATGCTGATGGGTCCGTAGGTCACCAGGTGCATGAGCCTCTGGACACAGGCGGTGAGCACCAGCATGGTGAAGGGCACTCCCAGCAGGGCATAGAAGATGGAGAAGGCTTTGCCTGTGTCCGACAGGGGTGTAGTGTGCCCATATCCTGGGGAGGGTGGAGAGAAAGTATGAGAGAAAAAGTGTGAGACAGAGCGCAAGTTTATAGAGCTAAGAAATTAGGATCCCATACAAGCAAACACAGTACAATAGCAGATAACATGCTGTTGCCAGAGAGGTTAGTGTACTCGCCATTTAGAAAAATTAAAGTTATGGGAACAAGTCGGTTATCATTGAACAAAATGAAAGTCAAAACAATCCACTGTAACTAGGCCACTCAGGAACATTCAATGTTGTCTTGGTAAGCAAATCCAGTCTATATTTTGACTTGTTGTGTTTTAGATTATTGTCCTGCTGAAAGATTTTGCCTGTGCTTAGCTATTCCGGTTCTTTCTATTTAAAAAAAATAATAATCCCTCGTTCTTGCAGATGACAAGCATACCCATAGCATGATGCAGCCACCACCATGTTTGAATGTATGAAGAGTGGTATAAGTGATGTGTTGTGTTGGATTTGCCCCAAACATAACGCTTCGTATTCAGGGCAAAAAGTTCATTACTTTGCCACATTCTTTGCACTATTACTTTAGTGCCTTATTGCAAACAGGATGCATGTTTTACAATATTTTAATTCTGTAAAGGAGTCCTTCTTTCACTCTTAATTAGGTTAGTATTGTAGAGTAACTACAATGTTGTTGACCCATCCTCAGTTCTCCTATTACAGTCATTAAACTCTGTTTTAAAATCACCATTGGCCTCATGGTGAAATCCCTGAGCGGTTTCCTTCCTCTCCGGCGTATTGATACACCATCCAAAGTGTAATTCATAACTGCACCATGCTCAAAAGGATATTCAAAGTCTTTTTTTTTACCCATATACCATTGTGTCCTTATTAGTTCTCCTGGCATACGCCAAACTCCGATTTGTCCGTCAGACTGCCAGATTGTGAAGAGTTATTCATCACTCCAGAGAATGCATTTCCACTGCTCCAGAGTCCAATGGCGGCGAGCTTTACACCACTCCAGCCGAGGCTTGATATTGCGCATCATGATCTTTGGCTTGCGTGCGGCTGCTCGGCCATAGAAACCCATTACATGAAGCTCCCGACCAACAGTCCATTTCGGTGGCTAGTTAGCTGTATGTATGGCTAGCTAGTAAAAGTGACAGCTGAGGTTGACGCTTCACAAGCGAAGGCCAAATCTACAGCCAAACAACGTTTCTTGCCTGACAGACTAGCTAGCTACCTATAACAAGCAGCTTGGGCCATATGAAATACATCAGTAAAAACAAGACAAAATAACCAGATAGTTAGCTGACTATATACAGCTAAACACTGCAACTATGAGACAGAGAGTAATCATTCCAGCTCCTCCGATGATGATCACTTGGTTGGTACAGGCGAGCACATGACAGGATTTGCTCATCTGAGAGCTATACCCCAAATTTCTCAGCATCCAACATCAAACATATCTGCTGTTGTCTCATTTCTTTCACCTCGACATCGCGGGTCCGAATCCGTATCACCAACCAACATAGATACAGGCTCTTATACAGCGAAAAGTCGTGGACGCATTGGCACCGTCATTTTGAGTAATTAAGTGATTTTTTTTTCTGTTAAAAGTCAAAATGACAGCATAACCTGTTTCTGGTGGATGACAACAGCCACGCAAATAAGACAACAGGTTGTTAGGAAGTTAATTCTGCGATATCGATGCAGATATTGTTAGAAAAACAAGGCCGTTTGCAGCCGCTATAGTATTTTTTTTTTTAAAGGCGGTTGACGACCGCTATGGGCTCTAAAGGGCTAACCAACTACCTGACAATTTAAACATTTGCCTTGCATAATCCCCTAGACGCAGTCGCACCGTTAAAAACAAACTCAATTGTCACAAGAAACTAGCTCCCTGGTATACAGAAAATACAAGTTTCTAAAAATTGGAAAGGAAATGGCGCTCCACTAAATTGGAAGTCTTCCAACTAGCTAGGAAAGTACCGTGCAATATCGAAAATCACTCACTGCTGCTCAATCACCCTATTTTTGATACGGTTGAAAAGCTAACTTCCCTTCCCCAAGTGAGGATTGCCTTCACTTCAGCAGTGATGAATTCATGAACCTCTTAGAGGAAAACATCCTGATCATTAGAAAACAAATTAGACTCCTCTTTGTATTTGCGTATTTCTCCAAAACTCAGTTGTCCTGAGTCTGCACAGAACAGCCAGGACCTCAGATCAATTTAATTCTGTGCCATTTCGACACATTCACAAAAATAGCCATGGCCTCTAAACCTTATTCCAACTAAACTACTGAAAGAGCTACTTCCTGTGCTTGGCCCTCCTATGTTGAACATAATAAACGGCTCCCTAGCCTCCAGATGTATACCAAGCTTACTAAAAAAGTGGCAATAATGTCTCTCCTGAAAAAGCCAAACCTTTAACCCCAAAGAATATATATATAAAAAAAATATGACTATATCAAATCTCTCATTCCTCTAAAAATGTTTTGAAAATCTGTTGCTCGGCAACTAACTGCCTTCCTGAAGACATAATTCATTAGAAACCATTGTAGTACTGAAACTGCTCTCGTGAAGGTGGTAAATGACCTTCTAATGTCAACAGACCATTAGAAGGCTCTGCGTCTGTCCTTGTGCACCGAGACCTTTATGCTGCTTTTGATACCATTGATCACCACATTCTTTTGGAAAGATTTGAAACCCTAATTGGTCTACATGGACAGGTTCTTGCCTGGTTTAGATCTTATCTGTTGGAATGACATCAGTTTGTCTCTGGATGGTTTGTCCACTGGCAAATCAATGGTAAGTTTGTGTTCCTCAAGGTTCCATTCTATGACCACTACTGTTTTCACCCCCCCCCCCCCCCCCCCCCCCCCCCCCCACCCCCCACACAGTATATCAAGCATTAGGAACACCTTCCTAACATTGAGTTGCACCCCACCCCCCTTGCCCTCAGAACAGCCTCAATCTGTCAGGAATGGACTCTACAAGGTGTCAAAAGTGTTTCACAGGGATGCTGGCCCATGTTGACTCCAATGCTTCCCACAGTTGTGTCAAATTGGCTGGATGTCTTTTGGATGGTGGATCATTCCATTCTTAATACACAGGAAACTTTTGTGCGAAAAACCCAGCAGCATTGCAGTTCTTGACACAAACTGGTACGCCTAGCACCTACTACCATACCCAGTTCAAAGGCACTTAAATCTGAACTGCAGTTGCTCTTGGGTCTGCTTACCAAATTTTTATTTTATTTTAGAGTTAATTTCCTGCAATTATACACCTTTAGTCATTGCATGAAGCTAAATGTTTGCAGTTTTTAAATGATATCTGAGTGAGAATAACTTAGAAAATCAATGGGGGACCTCGCTAGGTAATTCAACCATGATAACAACATTAGATAGCTGGCCGCTAAACTAAGTTAGGAATCTAAAAAAAATGTTAGCTGACATGGGCTAATTGACTGACTATCAGTCAGTCTACTAATCTAGATTGCAACGGTAAATTGAGACCCTGGACTGAGTCAGTGGAAATGGATCTGAGGGCTTTCAAAAGGAGGACCACCAGTTAGTTACCCATCCCTGCTTTAACGCCTTTAAAGCACTGATACTGGGGCATTTACCTGAAAAATCACATGGGCCCATTTGATGCGTGGCATGTTTTGGTCACGGAGTACAAAAAAAATGCCCAGCTACAACTGTAATTGTAATCTGTAACCAATCATTGTTTCCTTGAGTATCTTGCAATATTAGCACTTAAATTGTTTAGAAATTCTATATGGATTCGTCTTACACAAACCAGCCGAAACCAAACGAAAACGATGTAGGCCTAACAAAGACAAGTGACGTTAACGTTATAGGCTATTTACTTACCGACTGTCGTTACTAAAGTGTTGGCGAAGAACAAAGAGGAAGCCAAGTCCCAATTAGAACTCGCAGAAGAATTTGGAAGGATAGAAATCCCATACTTATTGGCTTGTAAAACTCTCTCCAAAAAGTTTTCAAGTGATGTTGCATTGACGCAACTTTGGTTGAGAAACTCTTCTTTCAGGACTTGTATGTCTCTTTTAAGTTTGTCCTCCACCGGCCGTTCGATGGTAGAGAAAACGAACGCTCCAAACAACAGAAAAGCAACATAGAACAGTATAAAACCTGTAAGCAGTATCCAAGATTTGTACCACGAAGACATTTCCTCTGTATTTCTGCTTTCAATGTCATCCGCCAAACTGTGACTTTGTAGCCTACTTCCCTGCCTCGGTCTGCTCAAGTTTAAAGTGTCGGCAGTCCTCCAACCCACTGTTACAATTTTGACAAGGATGTGTTCAAACGCCTAGAACTCTGCAAATAAACATGTTGAGAATACACTGCTCCCTACTGTTCCTCATGATAACAGCATGTTCGTAGTCTTTTACGTTCTATTTCTATCTGCAATCATGTGGATGTTTCAATCACCTGAATAAGCCCCAGAAAAGAGTCCAAGAGCTGAACCAGAAACAGTTAGGTGAGCTACAACACATTTCCTTTTCTGCCCCCTTCATTACCCTTTTCTCTTTGGTGTTTACAAGACTGGATAAGGAAAATATAGGGGAAAGGCTCAAACAATCCCTAGGTGAAACTATAGACTAAATTATCCAGTCAGTCTAAGATCTGTGAACACTAAAGTGAAGACCTATGGGGCGGGCCAAAAAGGAACTAGAGTGTACTGCCTCGCTCTCCTAGTTTCATATGTCCATAATGGCTTCATATAGTTGTTATTGCAGACAGAGATTGCTTCGCCTTGAGCTTTTACGTAAAACTAATACATGTGATTAGGGGAGCCATCGTATCACATGCTGCAGCTGAAGAAAATAGCAACACCAGTAAAAAAAATTATTCTTGCCAACCATGCACTGAACTATACCAGGGCAATGTGCACAGTGGCGCATTAGGCAAACAAACTGTTGACTTTATTTGATAGCTTGCCAAAAGGTAATCTAAGGCCACTTGCATATTTTCACTTTAGCACAATCAATGCCACAATATCTGGTGAAAATAGATCCTCTGACTCAGCAACTTCCTATTAACCAATTCAGCACGACTAACAGCCCCATATTACCGCATTTGGTGCCCCGGGGCACCTACGTTTTTTTTTTAGGAAAACGGCTAACTTCCTGAATTTCAACACATTTTGCCATGGTAGAGGAAAAAAAACTGTTTTATAATGCTATTCTACATTTCATCATGAGGCTGAGAGGTAATTTTGCCGTATTAAAGCTATTTTTCTGTTTTTCTACATATTGTGCCATGGGAAAGAGACGAATGTGCTGTTTTACAGCTCATCTCGTGCTATTCTTCACATTTTGCCGTGAAGCCAAGGGAAAATTGTGCAGTTTTAAAGCAAATTTCCTGGAGGTCATGGGCCCCTGGTCACCTGTCCTGTGTGACTGATCGGTGATCCGCAGCCACAGACCAAAATCTTGTACATGACCTCTTTTTGGGCCCCTTACCTGTCATCATCATACATGAGAGACGTCACAAATTTGCCATTCTGGTAGGGCGCATTCTTGGCCACAAGGTTAGAGTGGGTAATGAACTGAGAACAGCATTGCTCTGTCAGTTTTTCCTCATTAGCAGTCTTAGGTAATGACTTGAAGGCTTTGCACAGTCTTGCCAGTGGTTACAGCTGATTGTGTGCTAATTCAAAGTATGTCACTTGTAAGTGTTGATTTGCCGGTGTGGTTGCCTTTTGACCCATGAAACTTTTTTTGTAGCGCCGTAGACCATTCTAATTGACTGACATGTGTAGCCCGTAGAGTAGTATTTTCTCCCCTTTCTTTTGTTGTTTGCTGTTTTGGTTTATAGTGAGTATTGCATCAAACACCCAAATAAGATGACTGTTTAGGTACTTCAAAAACTATACAGTATATCATTACATTAGCAAAAGCTTTTGAGGATGGAAAACAGTAATCAACGTATCATTTTATTACATCAATTAACAAGTTGACTATCTAGTTTTATCAATTTGAACAACTCAGAAAATCTGCATTTTTCTTGAGGAATACATATTATGTACAAATGACAAACATTCACTACATTTTCTGTAGGCCTACTGAGTTGCCCTGGGTTACCCACAAACAACAATCAAGAGAGAAACAAATAGAATCTAAATAGGACTTGACTGCTTTTTGTGATCTAAAACAAACGTGTACTGGTAAAATAACACTTTCTCTTTGCCAGCACAAAACAACTGTATTCTGACAGCCTGAAACACCCCCAATTTAAAGGTAATCATTTCAGAAAACATGGTCATTATTTACTATGATAATAAGAAAAGGAGCTGTGATCCAATGTTTGCTAAACCTACAGTATATTCTGCTCCAGAGTTGTCACTGGCACGTTTGGGCCAGATCACGTTGAAGGGAGAGGATAGTGTGTGTTTGTTGTTTGTGTCCATGTCAGTGTGTGTGTGAGAAAGAGGGTGGGAGTGAACAAAGGGGGGGGGGTGTATAGACATCCACTTCTCCGGGCAAACACTAATTACTTTAACATTTCCTATAGTCCATAAGAATAAGATTTATAAGAATGTTAAATATTTGCATGTATTTTAAAAATATCTGTGAGACAAAAATTACAATTAGTGCTTAATTTGATCAAATTTGTCACAGGTATGCATCGGTGATCTAACTCCAGCGAAGGCAAAGCAAAACAGGGCATTGTTAAGGATCACCATATAGTCAGGTGGTCCAGTCGGCCCAAGGAGAGCATCCTCCGAGTTCTGAATCTTGTGAAATGTTTAGTTATTTCTCCCCATGGAGATGAATACTGTGTCCCATTAGTGGTTTGGCATGGACATGCATGAAAAAGGCTAAATGTGTTGTTGAAGGTGAGGGAAAGTGGACATTTTGGTTATTCCATGATGTTCTTGTTGACATACGATAAACGTCTCTTCCCACAGGCCTGTGCATGCTGACTGGACGAGGGGAGGCCAAGAGAGGGACTGTAGTTGGCTGCTCGGTGCTCAGTCATATTTTCCTGCAGAGGTGAACAAATGACAACTCTTCTAAATTGACATAAACTTTACATCAATTGTACCTGAACTGTAGTCAATTGTTATCTGAGTGCCAGTGCAGAGAACATGCTGTAGCATTTGTCATGGTGATAGAGCCTGATGTTAAAAATCTATAATAACATAAGATAAGGCTGTATCATTTCAGCCTCATAATATGAAACAGAGTAGGCCTGGTTATTACTTTTAACAGCCCCATTACACTAGCATTACAGATGTAAATACTCACCGTGTCACACTGGCCCAAATGTAGCGACTGTAGAAGACGTTCACGGGAAACAGCATTTGCCCTCTTATATTTCAAGCCAAACATCTTGTTCAAGTCATGGAACCCATCGAGTAAGCTACAAGACAAACACAGATATGCAAATTAATGGCAGAAGTAAGCACAACGGTTATGAATAACACCGCAGCCTATTAAATCATTGTGAAACTGAATCTTTCACTAAAGCAATACTGATTCAGTGCGTGAAATATTGTCTAACATGCAGCTTATCTCTGGTCATGGGTTCAAACAGTCGAGTAATTGTTCGGTGGTGGTGACATTTCAGGCTATCTCTGGCGCTATCTTGAAGGTCATAATTTCTTCCACTAGATGGCAATATATAACAACTATGTCAGAACGTTCCTTATCGTTCCTATTTCATGAAATATAAAACTGTCTAGATTATGCTTCTAACTGATTTAAAATCCGAGCTGAAAGGAAATATAAGTAGGATTTTAGGATCAAACTTCCAAATCATTCCCGGAGCTGGATTTGAATAAAATATCATTATGGTTTCTTGACCCACTTACCCATGATCTTCTGCAGAGCTTTCATGATCCAAGACGCCTCTGAGGAGCTGGCCGAGTGTGGGAACAGCATCACGATCATACAGGGGAGTAGACAGTGACGGGAAGGCCTCCACAAACACTTTGTTCTGAAAGATGGAAATAATGAAAAATGAAGAACAAATGTGTATGTCTATCATTTCCAGTCAGTCCCATGGACCATGTACTCCTGGAGATTACAGGAATATGCAATAAATTGACTCCTTGTCTTTTGTAGTCACTTCGGAGGAAAGATGGAAAGATTTAAAGGCCTACCACATTTTGCGTGGCAGAGAATCTGCCCCTTGTCTCCTCCACAGCATTTGTGGGCCACCACTGTTCTCTTGTGTCTTGTCCTTCTCCCGCTGTATCCTTTGGGAAGGCTGTCCAGGCATCCTCTGATTGTTGGAATGGGCTGTCTGTCCAACCTGAGGTCCAATGGGTAGACTCGTTGGTGATGGAATGGTTTTCAAGTGCATGGAAGGCATCAGACATGAATCATTACGACACTAGCTAGATTATATTGATTCTATATGATCTGTATGCCTTGCACTGAGTCGACCTCAAAGTGCAGGGACCTGGTGTATGCTCCAAATAGGCGGTTATTTTGCATGCTGTCCTCATTCAAATGGCCTGAATGGGCAACAAATAAACATTATTTTTTTGGGGTAGTTGACCTGTTTTTTTTTTTACCTTCTATAATCTGACAACTATTTTTGTAACTTGGTTAAAAGTCACTGCCATTGCAAGTGCCATTGCTTTAACTGACATATGACATAATCGTGACAACAACAATGATTAGACCTGTGTCATTACTATTAGACACTAATGATGGGGAGTTTTGTCTTTGCATGATGTTTGAGGTTACATGGGGATGGATGTTGAGATGGATGTCACCCTGCATGGTCTCTCCCAATCACAGAGGAGCTGCCTGCCTGGGTCTCTGTCTCTTTAAACATGGAACCCCATGTCCTGAGGCTCACACGCCTTACATCCCAAAGCAGAGAGCACTAGCACTACCTTCACATGAGTATGGGAGAGGAGAGGGCCCTCAAGAATCCAGGTCAGACCAGAATAACTGATTATTTATTTTATTTAACCTTTATTCAACTAGGCAAGTTAGTTAAGAACAAATTCTTATTTACAATGGCGGCCTACCCCAGCCAAACCCGGACGACGCTGGGCCAATTATGCGCCGCCCTATGTGACTCTCAATCACGGCCGGTTGTGACACAGCCTGGAAACAAACCAGGGTCTGTAGTGACGCCTCTAGCACTGAGACGCAGTGCCTTAGACCGCTGCGCCACTCGGGCATTGGGAGCAATGTGTCTACATGCCCTGGCTGCTGCATGGTGCAAACCACAACAAAGAGAGTTACCGCTACTGTTCACATCAGAGCTCTTGTCTTTGTGGTTTTCAAAAGCGTTTTCATGCTCTGCTGTTACTGCTGCCTCTGTCACATTTGCATAATCTAACTGGAGGATGTGATAGTCATAAGAAGTTTCTGTTATGTGTGTGTCGTGTCTGGATGTCTTTAAAAAGAGCCCCTGTCACATTTCTGAGGTGCCGTAGGCTGGGGACTTACCAACGCTCTCACTTTTCCCAGAAGGCACTAGGGGTGATGCAGTGAAGCTGTCGTCCCAGGGCAGCTGCTCCTCTGCCTGCATGAAAAGCCCAAAGTCATCCTCCCCCTCTGGCCCCCCATCCAGGAACCCCCTGTTGGAGGCCACCTTGCCCTCGTCCGGGCCCCTCTTCCACTCCTGCTCCCCTGGGCTCCGTAGCAGAGGCACCAGAGCCCCACCTCCAGCGTCTGTCTGCCCCCCATTCGGAGCAGGGAGGCCTGTTGCCATGGCTCTTGAGGAGGCCAGATTAGGTGGCGAGTGTGTGACAGAGGTAGCAGGGCCAGCAACAGCAGAGCCTTGTAAACGGGAATTAAACTGCCTAGTCCCTGCCATCCTCCACCCTACTACGGCCTCTTCAGTTAGGTTAGCTGGTAAATCTGAAAAACACCTTGCTTCCATATTACATGTCTCCTCGTACTCATGTTCCTCCGTTGCCCAGTGAGGCCCTCGCTCAGTTCTCTGGGATATGATGTCTCCCTTTACCAGCCTGGCCTCATCATCTGTGCTCCTGACCTCAGGCAGTATCTCTCCATGCTCCCCACAGAGCTCCCTAATTTCTGGTGCTGTTGACTGGATCCCCTCCTCCCCCTCTATCTCCTCTTCCTCACAGAGGCCATGTACAGATTCCTGTAAACCTTCTTTATCCACTGCCACAGGATCTTTTTCTTCTGGCTGACATTTCTCACAAAGCTTATTGTATTGACTATCTGATTTACTTTCCTGATTTATCTGACCATAGCCAGTCTCATCAGGAGCAGTAGAAATGCTGCCCTCTACTGGTCTGGGTGGTTGAGTGGAGCAGTCTTTGAGGCAGCTTCTCTCAGAGCAGCAGTGGCTCTCTGAGGTTTGACTATCGATCCACCTGTTGGGCAGCTTCCCCTCAGCTATCTCCCCGGTTCCCCTTAGCCTCTCTGAATCACACTCTGCAGACTTGATATGATCCACAAACCCAATCACAGCACCCACCATGCCATCAAAGTCTTCCACATGACTCATGATACCACTGGCCACATCGTTGCCTCCAGTATGTATGTCTTTATCCCATAGTTTGTCCTGGAAGTGCTCCTTGTTGAGAGAAGTTTCAGGATGCAGCCCCTCCTGTGCGCGTGGGCTGTCTGGCTTTCCCCGGTCCCCGACGTCACTGCTGCAGTTTTCTGGGTCAGCATTGTCTGGAGGCAGGGAGGAGTCACAGGGCTTTGACCGGGTGAGACCAGTGCCATCCTGCACTTTCCCCTCCTCCTTCTCCTTAATCCCCTCCACACCACAGCTCGACTGATCCTGCTCACATACAGAGGCAGCTCCCCTCTGACCCCCGCTGCTCGCCTGCCCTCCTCTCCGCCCGTGACACTGGGTGCAGGTCTTGGTCTGAGCGTGACTGCATTTGGGGCTTCTAGTACTCCCTCGGTCTTGTTTTCCACTCAGAGTGTCCTGACCAGCTTTGGGAAACTCCCCTTTGTCCCTGCTTTCCTGGCTCCCTTCCAGGGTATGCTCGCCAGCATTCTCCCTGTTCCGGAGTGTTCTCCCCTGGATGGAAACCACAGGCTTGCAGGATGTTCTCCACCTCTGGGCTGACCTCGATTTGACCTGGTATGACCCCAAGGCCCCTCCCATATCCTGCACCCCCATTTTCCCCACCGTGGAGGAGTCCCTGACCCCTCCCACTTTATCCCTCAGCCAGCTGCCCACCAGCGTGGAGGGGGACTGAGGGACCAGACTTTGAGTGCAGGGCCTTGGACTGCCTGTAGAGTAGAGGCACCTTCCACCCTCCGTCTTGAGGAACAGACAGCTTGTCTGAGTCTGACCACCTCCCTCAGAGGCCTTCAACGTGGCCACAGTCACCAGTGCCCCCAGGCCTGTCTGTCTGGGGTTGGAGGCATAGTTGGAGTCCAGCGGTAGCCCCAGACCATAACCCAGCGTGCCCCACTGTCCCACTGGGTAGACATCTGCAGGCCTGGGGCACGTTCCCTGGGACCTGGGGGGAGGTGCTGCCCTCCTGCGGTTCTTGGAGCACGCAGCCCAGGCCCGAAGGCCCTTGACTAAGGGCATGTCCCCAAGCTCCAAGCGTCTGGTGAAGGAAAGATTGCTTTTTTGGCACTTCTGCAGCACCTCCCTGGGGGAGCCAGACATCTCCAGGCATGGGTAGTTGTTGTTATTGTTCTGCTGGATCATTGTTGCAGCCTTCAGATTATTTAAGATAGTATCAAAAAAATACTAGCCAATGTGCAATCTTCAAACGTCTATGTACCTTAACAAGGAGGCTTCAACGCATGAAGAATGGACACTCAAAGTAATGACGTGCTGTGTATTTCTGAGTAATATTCAGTGACAGTGCTGTCAACAGTGTTCTCCATCCATATACGCAGCTTCTATCAACGGGTGTCAGGCATGTAAACCAATTCAGTCTACCTAAACAACCTAGAGGAGAAACAAACATTGATCAGATATATAATTGAAAACATGATACAACACCTCATTTCATTTTGGAAAGGATGTTACTGTACAAAGACTCTCATAATCAAATAAAGCTACAAATCAATATCTGCTAGAGCCCACAAGAGAGATTGAATGGCTGGCATTGTGTGAGAACCATGTATCGATCCTCTCACACAGTCTTAACTACCCACTTTGATTGGTGTTTTGGGGCTCAATCAAATGTTAATTTGTTCGTATTTTATGTGCTCATGTTCATGTAAAATGCATAGTTATAGTGGACATTATCATGATATATTATGAAGTGGAGGATCTTGACCAAACAAAAAATGTAATTCATATAGGCCATGGTAAATAGGGTACAGTAGGCTGCTATATGGGTGATGCATGTATGATTAGCCCAGAAACAGTTGTAATAGACTATGCTGCGCAAACGGTCATTCCACATGCATCAATTGTTTCAAAGCCTACCAGTATGAATATTTAATAATAATTGCCTGTTTAGACAATTTAATAATAATTGCCTGTTCAGACAATAAAATTAGCATCAGGGTACCCAAAACAGTCACAATATTTTTCGATTTTAAAGGACGCTGTTAAATAGCAACCACAGTTCAATATTGTCATCATCGTCCTTGCTTGCTTCTCTTACCATTTCATACTCAGATTCTCCGAGCAAGACGTTGCCAGACATCTAATTGCTGTTGGATGTTGTCTGCTTGACGTTAACCTTCATTTCATAATTGTCGTATTTGACTCGCGTCTGTCTGTAGGATCATTTTATGCGTCTCCCACGAACACGACTCCATGAGCATCGACCGACGAGGGTTTATTTAGGCTACTATACATACATTTCAAGGTGGAAAAGGTCCCCTATACCTGCATCGAAGTCAAAAGGCTGCTTTAAAAATAAAATCATATTTTTCTGTGAGTCTCTTTGCTCATCTTATTCGAGCCAGTCAGCAGACGCATCCTTACCGCAGTAGCCTACAGTGCGTGCACCCAGCAACGAGAATGTCGGCGGCAAGCTACTTGCATCCCACTCACACGTAACCTACGCAGCATCGCATCATCACTGTAGCCCACTCTTGAGGTATTCCGCGTCTCGTTCTAGTCGGAACTAATGCAGTATCATGAATAACTACAACCAGTTAGAGCAAGTCGCAAACTCGGAAATGTTCAACCAGTTAGCAAGTCGAAATGGCCGAGTTTCCTTGTTACGACTAGCACTTGAACGAGGCATAAAATCGAGTAGACACAATAGCGACACGTGATGATGGTTACGATTCCAGCCTAGACTAGACTTGAATATAATTGTACATAAGCACGTGATGTTGCATTAGGGTGTATATGCCTATGCACTAATAACTAATGTAAGCCCCGGAAATAGTGTGATTGTGGAGCATGCTTGTTATGGCACATAATATTCACTGGTGTAAAGTACTAAAGTAAAAATACTTCCAACTATTACTTAAGTAGTTTTTGGGGGGTATATGTACTTTAATATTTATATTTTTTGACAACTTTTACTTTTACTTCTACTTCACAACATTCCTAAAGAAAATAATGTACTTTTTACTCCATACACTTTCCCTGACACACAAAAGTACTTGCTACATTTTGAATGCTTAGCAGGACAGAAAAATAGTCAAATTCACACACTTATCAAGAGACCAAGAGGGAAGGAAGTCTCCCCACCTAGGGAGGGGAGAAACCTTGGGCTTGCAGTAGATTATGTAACATGTTGTAGGATGTGATAAGCAATGTATGAAGACTTGTATACTATATTGTCATTGTCTTAGAGGAGAAGGGACAGTTATGACGAAATGAGAGGTATATAAACCAATGTACATGTAAGGATGGTCAGAGCTCTCGTAAATAAACGTTGCTGACTATTGTAGACTGGCCTCTGTCTGTTTCATTTCAACAAGAACCTTACAAATTCTTGGTAATAGACCGAGTAGTTTAATTGAAGTTCAGTTTATGAACATTGAGAACATAATTCTCTTAACAGTGTGCCATTCAGAGGATGAATGGGCAAGACAAAATATTTAAGTGCCTTTGATGTGGGGTATGGTAGTAGGTGCCAGGCGCACTGGTTTGTGTCTAAAAATGCAGTGCTGCTGGGTTTTTCATGCTCAACAGTTTCCCATGTGTATCAAGAATGGTCTACCATCCAAAGGACATCCAGCCAACTTGGCACCACTGTGGGAAGCATTGGAGTCAACATGGGCCAGCATTCCTGTGGAACGCTTTTGACACCCCGACGAATTGAGGCTGTTCTGAGGGCAAAAGTGGGGGTGCAGCTCAATATTAGGAAGGTGTTCCTAATGTTTTGTACACTCAGTGTAAGCAGACAAGCCACATGTTGCCGGCAAAATAATCTAAAAATAATATGATATAAGTCAATCTGCAGTGCCTTAGGGAAGAATTCAAACCCCATGACATTTTCCACATTTTGTTAGGTTAGAGTCTTATTCTAAAATGTTTTTTTCCCCCTCATCAACTACACACAATAACCCACAATGACAAAGCAAAAAAGTGTTTTTAGAAATGTTTGCTAATTTTTTATTATTATAAAAAAAAAAAAATGAAATATCACGTTTATATAAGTATTCAGACCCTTTACTCAGTACTTTGTTGAAACACCTTTGGCAGCGATAACAGCCTCGAGACTTCTTGGGTGTGACGCTACAAGCTTGGCACACCTGTATTTGGGAAGTTTCTTCCATTCTTCTATGCAGATCCTCTCAAGCTCTGTCAGGTTGGATGGGGAGCGTTGCTACACAGCTATTTTCAGTTCTCTTCTGAGATTTTAGATTGGGTTCAAGTCCAGGCTCTTGCTGGGCCACTCAAGGACATTCAGAGACTTGTCCCAAAACCACTCCCGCGTTGTCTTGGCTGTGTGCTTAGGGTCGTTGTCCTGTTGGAAGGTGAACATTTACCCCAGTCTGAGGTCCTGGGCGCTCTGGAGCAGGTTTCCATCAAGGATCTCTCTGTACTTTGCTCCATTCATCTTTCCCATGATCCTGACTAGTCTCCCAGTCCCTGCCGCTGAAAAACATCCCCACAGCATGATGCTGCTGCATGACATCACACACAAGATAGTCAGAGCACGCTACTTCAGTGTGATGGATGCCAGATCAGGCTACTGGGCTATAAAGTTCAGAGAATAGTCAAAACCAATCAAAAATCGAATCAAATTGTATTTGTCACATGCACCGAATACAAGTGTAGACCTTACTGTGAAATTCTTACTTACAAGCCCTTAACCAACAATGCAGTTTTAAGAAAATAGAGTTAAGAAAATATTTACAAAATAAATGAAAGTAAAAAAATATATATTTAAAAAAGTAACACAATAAAATAACAATAATGAGGCTATATACATGGCGTACCGGTACCGAGTCAGTGTGAGGGATTACAGGTTAGTCAAGATAATTTGTACATGTAGGTAGGGGTAAAGTGAATATGCATAGAAAATAAACAGTGAGTAGCAGCAGTGTAAAAACAAAGAGGGAGGGGGGTGGTGTCAAAACAAATCATCCCTTTGGCCATTTGATTCATTGTTCAACAGTCTAATGGCTTGGGGGTAGAAGCTGTTAAAGAGCCTTTTGGACCTAGACTTGGCGCTCCAGTAGCACTTGTCGTGCAGTAGCAGAGAGAACAGTCTATGACTTGTGTGACTGGAGTCTTTGACCATTTTTGGGGCCTTCCTCTGACACTGCCTAAAGTATATAAGTCGTGGATGGCAGGAAGCTTGTCCCCAGTGATGTACTGGGCTGTACGCACTACACTCTGTAGCTCCTTACGGTCGGATGCTGAGCAGTTGCCATACCAGGTGGTGATGAAACCGGTCAGGATGTTCTTGATGGTGCAGCTGTAGGGCTTTTTGAGGATCTGGGGACCCATGCCAAATCTTTTCAGTCTCCTAAGGGGGAAAAGGCGTTGTAGTGCCCTCTTCACAACTCTCTTGTTGTGTTTGGACCATGATAGTTTGTTGGTGATGTGGACACCAAGGAACTTGAAACCTTCGACCCAGTCCATTACAGCCTCGTCGATGTGAATGAGGGCATGTTTGGCACCCCTTTTCCTGTAGTCCATGATCATCTCCTTTGTCTTGCTCATGTTGAGGGAGAGGTTGTTGTCCTGTCACCGCACTGCCAGTTTTCTGACCTCCTCCCTATAGGCTGTCTCATCGTTGTCAGTGTTCAGGCCTACCACCGTTGTATCGTCAGTAAACTTAATGATGGTGTTGGAGTCATGCTTGGCCACCCAGTCGTGTGTGAACAGGAAGTACAGGAGGGGAATAAGTACACACCCCTGATGGGCCCCTGTGTTGAGGATCAGCGTGGCAGATGTGTTGTTGCCTACCCTTACTACTTGGGGGTGGCACGTCAGGAAGTCCAGGATCCAGTTGCAGAGGGAGGTGTTTCATCCCAGGGTCCTTAGCTTAGTGATGAGCTTTGTGGACACTATGGTGTTGAACACTGAGCTGTAGTCAATGAACATCATTCTCACATCGGTGCTCCTTTTGGGAAAGGGTAGTGTGTTGGGAAAAGGGCAGTGTGGAATGTCATCCAAGCTCACAACGTTCAATACACCATTTGGACGCTAGAGGTGTCGTCGCCTGCCTTTCGGGATTATCTCAGCCCAAGACGAGTTTCAGCGAAAGATTGATTGTGGACGATTGTGGACATCCTCGTCTATGGTCGAACCAAAAAGGGACACAACAGGAATCTCTGCACGATGCTGCAAAGGTCCTGCGAGAGAGGAATATAGCTCAACCCTGTGAAAAGCACAGTCGGCGCCACCGAGGTCAGCTACTTCAGACATTGTCTCACAGTGGTTGGGATCAAACTAGATCCATAGAAGATTTCAGCCGTAAAGGAGATGGAGCTACCAAAGAACCGCGCCGAGCTGGAAACAGTACTTGGCATGGTCAACTACTTAGCCAAGTTCGCCCCCAGCCTCTCTGATACCAACGCACACCTGTGTCAGCTGCTAAAGCAATCCAGTGATTTCCTCTGGGACAAGCAACATGATATTTCTTTCCAGAAAGTGAAAGACTTGATCACGAGAGAACCAGGACCAATCCTTACCTACTACGACACCAACAAAGAACTCAGACTCCAAGTGGACGCGTCAAAGTATGGACTGGGTGCAGTGCTACTGCAAGAAGTAAAGCCTAACGGCTATGTTTCCAAATCTCTCACAGACAGTGAAATCAACTACGTGCAAATTGAAAAGAACTGTACGCCATTCTGTTCGGATGCAAGTAGGCTTGGGCGGTATCCAGATTGTCATACCTTCATACATCATTGTGTCATACCAGGATATTCGGTAATACTGGCACTGAACACAAGGGGAGCTATTTTCTAACCCCACTGAGTCTCTGTAATCCGAAGATTAGCATGCTAACAAGTACATGCAAAATCCCATAGAGAATGCTAACTAAATGTATTTGCAGGACAGACAACCCAGCTCAGAAAGCTTTACCAGTAACTAAAGAACGCTACTCACAGTTTGCTGCACGCTTAAAACAATATTAGATAGCAAGGCTCTTGATCCAGCAGGGGATTCTCTGCTGTTACCAAGCAGCTAACCACTTAGCTAGATTGCTAACTAGCTACTAAATTAGCAAACAAAATGCACAGCTGCAGAGCATTTAGCACATTTTAGACAGTTAACTTAATAGTTGTTAAACATTTAGTAGTGAATACCATACTGTACCTAGATCACCTGGCACGTGCTGCACAGCACCGAGTGACTCACAAGGCTCCAGTCTCTCATTGTTGTGTGCTTGTAAACAAACACCAAGCGACTGGGGACTACAGGTAAGCTTCATAAGGAAAAATTGGAGATGTAGGTATACACTGTGTACAGCAACTTACCTGTTAGTGACACAAAACTGAAGGAGATCCGAACAGAAACAAAAAAGGACACACAACTCACACAGCTGAGGAAAGTCATACAGGATGGATGGCCTGAGAGGAGAAAATGCCCTCATAGCATCTCAGAGTTTTGGAACCATTGTGATGAACTGTCACAGATCAATGGAATTGTTTTCAAGGGAGGGAAAATCATAATTCCTGACACTCTCAGAGAAGAGATGATGTTGAAGATCCATGCTGGACACATGGGCATTCAAAAGTGCAAACAGAGAGCACGGGACATTTAGTTTTAGCCTGGAATGTGCAAACAAATAGAGGACATTGTTGTAAAATGCCAAACCTGTCTTGGTCGACGCCCCTCAAATACCAAAGAGCCCATGATACCTCATGATACCTTGCTAGAAGTTCGCGTTATACACCCTCCCTCCCTTGTTTAGTCACCTTCTGTATTATGTAACCATATCAAACGTAACATATCATACTAATTTAAGTGTCCCGGATTTACTATGTTACATCTAGTCTGAAACCAGGCTGGTGGAGAAAGACCATCTCATTTCACGCAAGCACATTTCCATCCATGTTTACGCTCCTCGCCGACTCTCCTCAAATAACTTTGACCTTTTTCAAAAGGAGGCGAGGCGGGGACAGGAGAGAGAGGATGCAGGACAATTGGAATTGATAAAAGGCCCACGACTATGTTGTGATAAGGCGAGGAAGTATGTTTGAAATGTCTGTTGTATTTGACAGGAGAGGGTGCTGTTCGCCTAGAAAGAGAATCATTTGGAAGACGATACAACTTTTTTTTATTTTTAGGAATATTAGGTTTATTAATAATATGATCTCTTAACAACATTATTGATAATGCCACTTTGATAACACTTTGCTTTGAAAACTGCTTATTGTGAAGCCATAAGCACTGAAAACATAAGCACAAAGGTATTTGTAAAAAAAATCTCTCTATACGTATAAACACTGTTAAACTGTGTTATCTGGTCATGTACATGTTCTCTCCTTGTCATGCACCATTCTAGATGGTTATTTCAAATTTTCAGCTCCAACAGGCGTTAAATCTGGTTAAGGAAAACTTTGTAAACTTGTTTGACAGATGATTGCTGGGACTCTTCCCATGCAGTAGAGCACACACATTGAATTCCTACTTTCTAACTCACCAAAAAAGAAAAGGAAAATGGAGACATTGAGACATTGTTTTGTCCAAGAGGATTTGCATTCATTTTGAAATATTTCAATCTGTTTCTTTAAACCATGGCTTAATATCAGATGATAGTTTCCTTATTCTTTTAGGTTTTGTCTACTTAGCTTGATTCTCATAGAGAGTGTTGAAATGGATTGCATTGTAGAAGCCTTTAAAACTTACATTTCAATGTATGGTATAATTACAAAAAAATCTTCATATATCAAAAAGAAAAAACAAGCTGAAGTAAGTAAATGATTAAACCACAAATCTCACACCATCCTCAAGCCTCAGTTACATTAACACAAATCACTACTATCCTTAATACTATTCCAATCATCGGTAATATGAAAATAATTACATATTTCATTAAGTAAGCAGGCAACATGTCAATGTATTTACATACAAATTGCTTTTGGTAAATTGGTTTGTGTTCTTTGTCAGTCTAATTCTACAATCATGCCAAAGTAAATGTTGGTATATCAAATGGGAAGGCATTGAAAATAGACATTTCCTTTGGGAAATTAAAATGTGTGGTATTTTTGCATTAAAAAAATGATATCAACAACAATACATAATGAATTGACATTCAGATTTAAACCACTCAAATGATCAAAGATGATAAAGACTAAAATAGAAAGAAAACATGGAGGAACATTTACAAAAAAAACGTCGTCACATCAGGACAGAGGGAAAATATATTACTCTCACATCTCTTCGGACTTCAGTGATTACAATGGGATAGCGATGTGTGGGTTTGACCAGTTCTGGACTCTGTTACCGTATTTTTTGTCGTCTTTGTCACCACAGTTACGGTTCCCTCCTTTGTTGTGGTAACATTCTCCTCAGACACCTCCTGCGTGGAGAACCCCGTGCTTGGCATCTGGAGCCGGAAGGTACCGGCAGTTTCATCTACACCCTGGCATTGGAGCGAGGATCTGCTGCCCTGGGGAGAACCTTCTGGTGTAATGAGGAGGATTCCTGTTGAGTTGGGTTTCAGGTTGAATTTGGGAGCCTTGAACCAGGTCGACTGCTTTCCTTCCAGCTCCTTCTTGCTGCTCTCAGCTTCTGCCTGCCCCCTAGACTTCCCTGGAACAAAGCCAATGGAGACCATGGGTGTTGTTGATTCTGAACTATCCTGATCTAGCATTTCTGTCCTGGCCGATGAGGACACCACACTGTCTTGAGTTTCCTCCTCTCCTTTTGATGTCTTCTTCTTAAATCCCGGGAAGGACATTTTGCCTGATTTCACTTTCTTCCTCTTGGTTTCTCCGTCAGTTCCTGAGGACTCCTTGACAAGCTTAGCACTCATTTCAAGGTCCTCTTCTCCTCTGCCTATTTTTGAATATGGCGAGGAGAACTCTATCTTTGGAAGCTTGAGCTTCACAAACTTAGCCTTATCCTCCTTGGATCCGTTCTGGTATGTTGAAACCTTTTCACCATTGAGGCTGGAACTAGACCCCTCACCTTTTAGGGTTACATCAAATGAACCTGTTTTGCCTGGAGAGAAGGTGACTTTGGGAATCTTTTGCTTTGCTCCCTTTGACTTGTCGTCTCTATCCACGTCTCCTTCAATGCTCAAAGCAACACTCTTTTCCTTGGGTCCTGACTTTCCAAATGATGGTTTCATTTTGATCTTTGGCATTCTGATTTTAGCCTCTCCAGACTCGACACTTGCTTCACACATAGTGGACATAGTGGAGTGGTCTGTTTGGGGATTCACCAAAACAAATACAGCTTTTTTAACTTTGGGCATTTTAGGTCCTTCATACTCAACCTCTGAGTCCTTCAAATGTACTCTAGCTTCAGGTGAAGACATAGCAGGTAAAGCCACCCCAAACTTGGGTATTTTGATTTTTTGTCTTGTACTTGGTCCTTGTACTTGTTCGTGGTCCTCTTCTTGAGGTTCTCCAATATCAAAGTCTATATCTGGTATTTTGGGGACTTTGATTCCAAGATTAGGTAATGTGAATCCATTCTCTGTGCCGGCATCTGTGCCAGTGGGCTCGGCAGAGCCTTGTTTGCTCTTCAGTCCCACAGACTGTAAAGTAACCTTTGGCATTTGAAACTTGATACCATCTTTGTTTTCTTGTTGTCCGCTGTTGATTTGTGCTCCTCCTTGGCCAGTCATTGAAGGACCTGAGATCTCCACATTAGGGAGTTTGAATTTTGGCAATTTAGCACTCATCTCTGGACCATGACCTTCATTCTCTTGGCTGGCTCCTTTGGATACTGAGAAGCCCACATCTGGGAGGGAGATGTTTGGCAACACAGAACCACCTGCCTTCGCATCTGCCGACACATCTGCACCTTTGCCAAGCTTTGTCTTCTTAATCATAAATCTACCACTGGCCCCTTCATTCTCTTTCCCAGTCTTCTTTGTGGTTGCATCTAATGCTTGATCTCCAGTGTTCTTCATTTTTGGCAATCCAATTTTGAATTTGGTGCTTTTGACTTTTGGCCCCTTACCTTTGGTACCAGAAGTTTTAAGGTCTAAGTCAGGCAACTCTATTATTTTTCTGTCCTTCTTTCCCTCAGCTTTATGGAAGCCTATATCCAGCTCCAGATCTCCTTTTGGGCACTCTATGTCTATTGTTGGCATTTTGATTTTCGTCTTATGGTCTCCCTCAGAATGTGAACCAGTTTTGTCCGAACTTTTCCCATGAACCTCAGCTCCATGGTTGGATTTTCCAACATTCATATCCAAATCAAGGTCCGGAGTTGTAAACTTTGGTAAACCAATCAAAGGCATTTCTATCTTTCCTTCTGCCTCAGCGTTGGGCTGTTTGATTTCAGCATCAATGTCACCAGAATTTCCCTTTGGCATTGTAATATCTATATTTGACAGTTTGATTTCTGGCATCTTATATCTTCCACCCTCACCATCCATTTCCAATTCAGGTGCATTAACATCTCCACTTTTTCCTTTTGGAAGTGATATGGCAATATTTGGCATTTTCATATGTGGCATCTTGAAATTTCCTCCTTTGACTTCCATCTCTGGTGCTTCAATCTCTCCAGTTTTTCCTCTCGGAAGTGATATATCAACATTTGGCATTTTCATATGTGGCATCTTCAATTTTCTGCCCCCTCCTTCAATTTCCATCTCTGGTTCTTCATTTTCTCCACCTTTTCCTTTGGGAAGTGATATGGCAATATTTGGCATTTTCATATGTGGCATCTTGGATTTTCCTCCATCTCCCTCAATTTCGAATGCAGGTACATTAACATCTCCACTTTTTCCTTTTGGAAGTGATATATCAGAATTTGGCATTTTCATATGTGGCATCTTACATTTTCCCCCTCCTTCCATTTCCATTTCTGGTGTACTGATGTCTCCACTTTTTCCTTTTGGAAGGGATATATGAATATTTGGCATTTTCATATGTGGCATCTTGAATTTTCCACCCTCTCCTTCAATTTCCACCTCTGGTCCTTCAATCTCTCCACTTTTTCCTTTTGGAATTGATACATCAATATTTGGCATTTTCATATGTGGCATCTTGAATTTTCCACCCTCTCCTTCAATTTCCACCTCTGGTCCTTCAATCTCTCCACTTTTTCCCTTGGGAAGTGATAAATCAATATTTGGCATTTTTATATGTGGCATCTTGAATGTTCCTCCTTCTCCTTCCATTTCAATTTCTGGTGCACTTTTGTCTCCAGACTTTCCCTTCGGAAGTGATAAGTCTACCGTTGGTATTTTCATATGTGGCATCTTCAATTTTCCTCCATCTCCCTGAATTTCCATGTCTGGTCCTTCAATCTCTCCACTTTTTCCTTTGGGAAGTGATATGGCAATATTTGGCATTTTCATATGTGGCATCTTGAATTTTCCACCATCTCCTTCAATTTCCACCTCTGGTCCTTCAATCTCTCCACTTTTTCCCTTGGGAAGTGATAAATTAATATTTGGCATTTTTATATGTGGCATCTTGAATGTTCCTCCTTCTCCTTCCATTTCCATTTCTGGTGCACTTATGTCTCCATACTTTCCCTTTGGAAGTGATAAGTCTACCACAGGCATTTTCATATGTGGCATTTTGAAATTTCCGCCTCCTCCTTCAATTTCCATCTCTGGCCCTTCAATCCCTCCACTTTTTCCTTTGGTAAGTGATATATCAACATTTGGCATTTCCATATGTGGCATTTTGAATTTTACACCTTCTCCTTCAATTTCCACTGTGGATACATCCATTGCTCTATGTCTTCCTATTGGAAGTGATATGTCAACCTTTGGCATTTTAATGACAGGCATCTTGAATTTTCCACCCCTTCCCTCAATTTCAACCTTGGATGCATCAATGTTCCCAGTTTTTTCTTTAGGAAGTGATAAATCTATATCAGGCATTTTGATGTTTGGCATCTTAAATTTGCCTCCCTCCCCCTCAATTTTTGTTTCATGCTTGATTTTAGGCAGAGTTACATCAAGGTCAATTTTGGGTGCTGATACATCAATAGTTGGCATTTTAGGGATTTTCAGGTTTCCTTCATAACCTCTGATGTCAGCCTCAGACACATCCACCTCAGCCTTTGGGAGTAACACTTCTTGCTCAAATTTCTTGGCAGCTGGCAGGGATATCTCCACTGATGGTATTTTTACCTTTCCTGTGACATCTAGTTCAGCACTGGGTCCACTACTGTCAAAGTCTATCTCCTGTGAGCCAAACCCTGGCATGGAGAACTTTGGCATTTTGATTGTATCATCGGGTGCATGAATGCCACCTTTCCCTTCCATTCCACTATCCATCGAGACATCTATCTCTCCCTCTGGTAGTTTACCTTTAGGAGATGACTTCTTAAACTTTGGGAATTTTATTCTATATTTTCTATTTGCTTTGTCCTCTGGATGTTCTACACTGATTCCTGGCTTTGGAATGTCCACTTTCCCTTTTTCTGTCTTGATTTCCACATCAGGGCTGGCTATTGATACATCTTTCTTAGATATTCCAAACATTGGCATTTTCATTTTGGGCTTCTTTAGTTTACCTTCTATTTTTCCCTCTCCGCGTATTTCTGCTGATGCTGGTCTGCCCTCACCATCCGCTCGCGGGGGGCTAATATCAATATCGTCCTCTGTGCCATATCCTTCTAGGTTTACATCTCCACTAGACTTTCCACCAAATTTAGGGAGAGAAAATCTTGGCATTTTGAGAGAGATATCTGGCATGTCAAAACTTGACCCAGAGGATGGCCTTTCACCCTCTGCTTTTTGTAGCTCTTCCCTATTATCTCCATCAGATTTTGACAGCCCAGAGTCGAAGTCAACCTTTGGTGCAGATACGTCTACTGTTGGCAGTTTAACAGTTGGTAACTTGACTCCACTCCTACCCTCTGCTTCAATTTTGGGCATTTTAAACTTCCCCCCTTTGACTTCAAGGCCTTCTTTGACATCACCCACTGGGTGCTTCATCTTTGGTAGTGACACATCAAATGAGGTCATATGAAACTTTCCTCCGTTTCCAGAATGTTCTTCAATGTCAGTTTCTCCCTCTGTTTTTCCTTTTGGAAGTAAAATATCAATCTTTGGCATTTCAAACTTCCCTCCTTTGACGTCCGGTCCTGCTAAACTGACATCTGGTTCTAGTGACTTCATTTTTGGAAGGGAAACGTCAAATGTAGGCATATGAAATCTTCCTCCTTTTCCAGAATGTCCTTCAATGTCAATTTCCCCCTCCATCTTTCCTTTGGGAAGTGAAATATCAGTCGATGGCATTTCAATGTTTCCACCTTTGGCTTCGGGGCCTTCTACTTTGACTTCACCTTCAGGCAACTTCATTTTTGGAAGGGAAATGTCAATTGAGGGAATGTGAAACTTGCCCCCTTTGTCACCATGCCCCTCAACCTCAATATCTCCTTCAGTTTTCCCTTTAGGAAGAGAAATGTCAATGTTATGTAACTGTATTTTGTTGCCTTTCCCTTCTGGTCCCTCTAGTTTGATGTCACCCTCTGGGAGCTTCATTTTTGGTAGCGATACATCAAACTTTGGCATATGAAACTTTCCTCCTTTTCCAGAATGTCCTTCCATGTCAATTTCTCCCTCTGCTTTTCCTTTTTGAAGTGAAATATCAATTGTTGGAATTTCAAACTTTCCATCTTTGGCTTCAGGGCCTTCTACTTTGACTTCACCCTCAGGCAACTTTATTTTTGGAAGAGAAATGTCAATTGAGGGCATGTGGAACTTTCCGCCTTTACCACCATGCCCGTCAACCTGAATATCACATTCTGCCTTCCCCTTTGGAAGAGAATTGTCAATTTTAGGCATATGTATTTTACTACCTTTCACTTCTGGCCCCTCTAATTTCATGTCACCATCATTTGACTTCATTTTTGGCAAGGACATGTCGCATGTGGGCATGTGAAACTTTCCTTTCCCCCCCAAATGTCCTTCAATGTCTATTCCCCCTTCTGTTTTTCCTTTTGGAAGTGAAATATCAATCTTTGGCATTTTAAACTTTCCACCTTTCACATCAGGGCCTTCGAGGCTGACTTCTCCTTCTGGTGTCTTCATTTTTGGATGTGATATATCCAATGCTGGCATTTGGAACTTGCCTCCTTTTCCAGAATGTCCTTGAGTGTCAATCTCACCCTTTTCCTTGGGAAGGGAAATGTCCATTGTTGGCATATGAAACTTCCCTCCTTTGGTGTCCGGTCCTGCTAAACTGACATCTGGTTCTAGTGACTTCATTTTTGGAAGGGAAACGTCAAATGTAGGCATATGAAATCTTCCTCCTTTTCCAGAATGTCCTTCAATGTCAATTTCCCCCTCCATCTTTCCTTTAGGAAGTGAAATATCAATCGATGGCATTTCAATCTTTCCCCCTCTGGCTTCGGGGCCTTCTATGTTGACTTCACCTTCAGGCAACTTCATTTTTGGAAGGGAAATGTCAACTGAGGGCATGTGAAGTTTTCCCCCTTTGCTTGCATGTCCCTTAGCTTCACCTTCCATTTTTCCTTTTGGAAGAGAAATGTTCATCGTTGGCATATTAATGTTCCCCCCTTTGACTTCAGGGACTTCTAGGCTGACTTCACCATCTGGTGTCTTCATTTTTGGAAGAGATATATCGAATGCTGGCATTTGGAACTTGCCTCCTTTTCCAGAATGTCCTTGAGTGTCAATCTCATCCTTTTCCTTGGGAAGGGAAAGGTCAATTGTTGGCATGTGACACTTCCCTCCTTTGACTTCTGGTCCTTCTAAACTGATATCTGCATCTGGTGACTTCATTTTTGGAAGAAAAATGTCACATGTGGGCATATGAAATTTGCCTCCTGCTTCAGAATCTCCTTCAACATTCATGTCACCTTCCAATTTTCCTTTTGGTAGTGAAATGCCAATTGTAGGCATTTTAAACTTCCCTCCTTTGACTTCAGGTCCCTCTGTGTTGACCTTACCCTCTGGTGACTTCAATTTCGGAAAATAAATGCCGAATGTGGGCATCTTAAACTTGCCCCCTTTACTGACATGGCCTTCAATGTTAACTTCTCCCGCTGTTTTGCCTTTTGGAAGGGAAACATCCATTTTTGGCATCTCAACCTTTCCACCTTTAATTTCAGGTCCTTCTACTTTGGCTTTACCCTCTGGTAACTTTACTCTTGGAGCAGAAATATCAAATGAAGGCATGTGAGACTTTCCACCTTTAGATGCATCTCCTTCAACGCTCATGTCACCTTCTGTTTTTCCTGTTGGAAGTGAACAATCTATAGTGGGCATATGAAATGTGATGCCTTTCACATCAGATCCTTCTATTTTCATGTCACCCTTTGGTAACTTTATTTTTGGAAGAGAGAACTTTCCTTCTTTTCCTACATTTGCATCAATGTTGACTCCACCCTCTGTTTTTCCTTTGGCAAGGGAAATATCAAGTGTGGGCATTTCAAACTTTCCCCCTTTCGATTCAGGTCCCTCTAAACTGGCATCACCCTTCATTTTAAGAGGAGAAATGTCACATGAGGGCATTTTGAACTTGCCTCCTTTTCCAGAATGTCCCTCAATGTTAATATTCCCCTCTGTTTTTCCTTCAGGGAGAGATATGTCAATAGAGGGCATTTTCATTTTGCCACCCTTCACTTCAGGTCCTTCTACATTCCTTTCTCTCTCTGATGACTTCATTTTTGGTAGAGAAATGTCAAATGTGGGCATCTGAAATTGACCTCCTTTTCCTAAGTATCCTTCAATGTCCACCTCTCCCTCTGGTTTACCTTTTGGGCGTAATAGGTCAACTTTTGGCATGTTGAACTCCCCTTTGACTTCAGGCCCCTCTATATTCATATGCTCCTCTGGAGACTTGAATTTTGGAAGAGAAACATCGAAAGTTGGCTTTTTGAACTTGCCTCCTTTTCCAATGTGTCCTTCCACATCAACGTTTGCTTCTGCTGGTGTCATCTTTGGCAGTGAAATGTCAACAATTGGCAGGCAAATTTTTCCACCCTTTTCTGGACCTTCAATATCCATGTTAGATGATCCAATCTTTGGTAATGAGATGTCAGTTTTGGGCATGGATATATTTGGCCCTTTAAAAAAGGGTCCCTCTATCTCGTCTGGCACTGTACACCGGGTGTCCAGCTGCAGATCTATGTTGGGTGCAGAGATGTCAATAACTGTCATTTTAATGCCAGATAGGGCTGTTGGCCCTTCAACTCCTTCAGCTAAACCTTTAGCTTTTATCTCACCATCAATTTCATCAGCGTGACAGGCTGAGGGGAGTACTAATGAAAGCTCTACCTCTCTGTGCATCAATTTTGACCCCTCCTTGACTTTCACTTCTCGTTTCTGTAGGTCAACGTCCTTCCTTCCAGATGGCAAACTGAATTCCACTGAGGGTGGTGTGAATTTGACACCAGGAGGTTTCAGGTCCAGGGACCCTCCAGACAAGGCAGTGTCCGATTTAGTCTTTTTTGTTTTAGGGAAATGAATTCCGAACCTGTGGCCCTTTCCTTTGACTTTGACCTTAGCTCCAGGCACGTCTGGCAGGGAGACGTCAGCCTGTCCCTCTGGTTGCGTCATGTCAACTTCTCCTGTAGCCGCCTCAGCACCATTTGCTTTCATCCTGGGACACCTTATCGTCCTCTGCTTCCTGCCAGTGGCGACCACTCCTCCATGCTGCTCAGCTCCCTCTGCCTTCCCATCCTTCCCCAGCTTGAACTTGGGGAAGGCAAACTCCACGTCAATGGGGTTGAGCTCCACCTTGGAAGGGGATCCCTCCATCTCCAACTCTGCTCCAGTGCTCCCTTTCTTGTTTTCCTTCAGCCTTTTCAATCCAAAACGTCCTCCCTTCTTTTTCTTCGCTTTGAAAGGTTTGATGCTCTTGACACTCTGCAACAGAGATGCAAGTATCAGTTAGGGGGACATGAAGCTGATGAATCTGGAATACCCAGTTGTCAAAATGGCAATTACAAATACGATCATAGCCGTACCATTTTCTGCATCTTGGTTTTGGGTCCTTTCAGTTCCAAGCTGCTGGTGCCAGGGTGCAAGGTGACATCAGCGCCGGTGATGGTCCTCTTCAGGAAAAAGGAGACTTTATAAGGCTCTGCACACTGCAAGATCTTCAGGGCATCCTCATACTTCACATTGTCAAAGTAGACTCTTGCACTGAGCAACTGATCTCCTGCAAGGACACCAATCAACCAGACAAAAGTGAATATGAGATAAAGGGAACTGGGGTAAATATTGAAGTCTCATAGTTGTGGTTTGCTTTTGACAATCAAAGGGAGGATATGAAAGGGCATGGCATTTTTGGATGTTTCCGTTTAATTTGCACAAGATAATGTACCGTTTGCACGTCAAAACAAGGTGATTGATCAATGACATTACTTACAATAAATTACACAATACACTTAATGGAAGTGACACACGAAAGGGATGCTGATGGGGAGAAACAAGATGGTTTCATCATTTTCAGTTCTTTCTAGTATGGAATTAATGATATGTTTTAATAGCTTACTGTTTGACCTTCTCATTTCTATTTCTTTCTATTAAACTAGTCCACAACTAATTTACCTCAGCTGTGTCTCATAGATTTATATTCATGCAACTCTAATCTCCCCGTCCAGTTACCTTGCTGGAGGCTAAGATGCTTTGCTGCAGTGGAGTCTTTAAGGACGTCCTTAATGAAGAGGCCTCGCTCCCCTCCACCTGTGACACTGTAGCCGCTGGCTCCAGCCTCAGCCTCTGTCTCCAGCACAACCTCCACCACCTCAGATGCAGTTTCCTCCTGTAAAGACACACCAGAGGAGAGGGTTTCCTCACAATTCTCTTGTCTTCAAACGTAAACCGTAGAATGGCACGCGATTCTGAGTGTTTTCTAGGCATGTGTAAATATCGACAGCGATATCACCAAACAACGTGGTTACTGTTTCATGTGTACTAGTTGTTTCTTGGCTCTATACCACTGCTTGGGCGTCTGCTGAAGAATCCATCTCTGCTTGGGCCAAATGAGACGTCTCTTTCATGTGGCTTCTCTTCAGACTCAGCACCTGCTTCAGCTCTGCATGCAGTTTCTCTTTCTGAACCTAAAAGGAAGGAAGCATTGTATCTGTGTTGATGGCTCAGTTGATTGGACCGTGATAGTAATGATAATAGTTCCGTCATGGGTTCAAATCCAGCATGGGCCACACACGGCAGGGTAGCCTAGTGGTTAGAGCGTTGGACTAGTAACCGCAAGGTTGCAAGTTCAAACCCCCGAGCTGACAAGGTACAAATCTGTCCTTCTGCCCCTGAACAGGCAGTTAACCCACTGTTCCTAGGCCGTCATTGAAAATAAGAATTTGTTCTTATTGTTCTTACTTGCCTAGTTAAATAAAGGTAAAATAAACACAATATAGGGTATTGTGTGTTAACTGTAAGTCCTTTGGATAAAAGTATTTGGCAGGTAAATTACCTTGTAAGCATAGGGGATTGAACCCCAATGAGCTTGATGTGTGTGTGTGTGTACCAATTAAATTAGCCTATGAATACTATGGGATATGGAGAGAAAATACCTATTGGGGATTGACTGAATACCTTCATTATAGCCACACTCATTCTGAGATTAGAGACATTATTTCTCTGATCACATGGGCTTGGACATACTCTATAAGCTTTGTGTTAGCTGCAGCGCTGACCCCAACCTCACTGACTGAAGTACAATGACACAGTCAAAACCTGCTGAGTCATTCTCTCTCCCGGTCGCTTCTCTCAACCTAAACAACCATTCATTTGGCCCAGCTCTGCAGAGATCCCACTGTTTCCATACAGTAGGTGGCAGGGCACAGTGGCAACAACAATTGACATCTTGTGTTAGCACACCAGGTGTTGGGGACTAGAGGATATGTCATAAACATTATTATAATGCATAATACCGTTGTCAATTCTGAAATGCTTCAACCTTTCAAATAATAAAAAAAAAGGATATACGAGTGATGTGAAAATATTATACGCCAGCGAGTGCATGTCCATAAACACACAGTGTATTGTTTGCTTTCCTAATTTACATTTAGACCCCTCCCATGTACTTAATTCCGAGTGTCAGCTCCCCCCCTCAGACGCTATAGGGTCCTACATGTAAGCTGAACAGGTCTAAGCTCTCCTCCATTCCCATGTCTATCATAAAGTGAGCCGGATTAGTATGCCACTGACAGAATGTAAGGGAAATGTGCAATATGTATTATGTATGTGGCTATAGGTAACATCCAATGCATCTATTATGTTGAGTGTGTAATGTACAGTGACTATTTTGTGTATACATCAGAACTGTGTGTCTGATACAGATTTCCCCTCGGGGACATTAAAGTTCACCATTTCCTATCCTTCCCTGGCTTGAGTGTGTTAGGGTATCCAAACAGTCTCCACTCACCACTCTCTCTGGGCTCTCCTGGTCCTCTGGGGAGGCACTGTGGTGAGGGTTGGCGTGGGGGGCGGTGGGAGGCCTGTCTGAAGGGGGAGACCACCTTTTGTCCTTCACCTGGCTCAGTAGAGGAGATACCAAGTTCAACAGGTCAGTAAGCAGCACTGCAGGACAACACTTCATATATGGTACATAGCATCTCCGGAACAAGTGAAAGCCAGATAGTGGCTACTCACGGCTGGTTCTCTGGCCTGCGTAAATACATGACTTTCTTCCAATTCTCTGTCAGAGTCTGCAGACAGAAGGAGATTGGGTCAATGTTGGCGTGTGAGGCACTGACAGGGGACAGATCAGAGATCTCAACCAGACTACATCACTTCGTAGACATCAGTGGCTTTACTTTGTCTGCTTTGAACCCACTTCTACATTGGCATGACATAATGTCATGGATACATGGATACCCCACATGGATTCGTTCTCTATTAGATATGTTTTAGCTTGCGGCATGCTCGATGATTTCCAACCATTTGGTTTAGTGACCGGCCTCTCAGACTGCGTGGCATTGCTATGGCACTCTTGGAATTATTTCCACGGTTTTGCATATCCCTGCACCACCCTAGCCCCTCAATACCCTTCTACTTATAGGTAGGAGGCACTTGACATTTTTCCCACTATACGGTTTGGTCCCCAGCAATGTCATGCACGTCCCACCCTTTTGGTTTCATGTGATGGCTTTTTGATCAGCTTTGGCGTGTGTGTTTATGCGTGTGTGCGTGTTTGTCAAGGGGGATCCAGTATTCAGTGTCGGCATATTTCTCACGCCTCTATGTGTGGTGTCAGAGTGTCGGGTGTCTCAGCCGGTCACAAGAACAAATTAGACATTCAGAGTGCTCTTGTACAAGATGGCTAAACGTTGTGAAAGCAGCAACACCCGCCTTGGATAGTATGCTTCATGAGTACTGGACATTTCAATAATAAGGGTGTTATGCATCTGATCTTTTATGATCTATATAACGTTAATACCAGCATCAAGAAATAGCTAAATGATTAACTTCTTGAAATAGCTAAATTAAACAAACCTTTGAGCTTGTGTCCATAATACCCAGGTTAAACAGAGTTCAAATTATACCGTGACATTCGGGGGGGGAAGTCTCTATATATTTTTTTCATGGGACCCCCCTAGTCTCTGTGTGCACAAGCTTGACATTTTTTTTGATGGGCCTAATCATAAAGATGTCATTTAGCGGGTAAAAATGTATGACCTTTTAATGTGCCATGCACACAGGAACACAACCAGTCATGATGTTTTCACCTGATTGTCAAACAAATCACTTAAAAAGTAGGCTACCTGCGCATGTTCGTCCACTCGAAGATGATTTCAGCATCCAAACAGTTGCACCGTGCACCCATTTGACATATGGAGAGACATCTGTTACAAAACACCAACAAGTGTAATGACATGCAGCGATTGTCATTAGGTTTACACTCTTGTAGCCTGAACTCATTGATGCCTTTTGCTGACAAAATTACCTTTTTTTTTTGAAGAAAGAAAAGTTGGGGCTGAATACAAGACTGTCCCGGGATGACAAATGCAGCCACATTATTATAATTTGTTAAAACCATGACACAGAGATGGGGGTGTTTGTTTAATTCGGGATTAAGCTATTATTTGAATATTTACCACTGTAGCAGTAGGCTACACATTTCATTTTTAAACAAATAGGAGAATGGCTAAAGTAGCATTATTTAGAGACCCCCCAGCCCCAAAGTTTGACTTTTGTTGCATTGAGGGGGGTTCCCCGATTTGATAATGAAGTAACAGACCTTGACTTGGGGGTCTGCAATTTGCTTCTAGGATATGGGAAAGGACAGGACAGTTCACTAGCATTCTCCCAACATCAAGCAGCCTGATCCCAGTCTCAGCAGGGTATCAGTCAGGACACTAGTTAAGAACGGGATAAGACTGGGATCTTGTGATGTGTGGCCTTGTTTTCGGCGGATTGTGCAACAACAACGCCAGAGGAATGAAAGCGATATGAGCTATCTAATCTCCAATTGAGCAACATCTAATCGAATTATAATTTAAATATGTTTCTACTGTGGAGTGGTTATGAAGTCAGGTTTCTGCCATATTGGTATTGTGCCCTTAGTATGGTACTCTGCATTGCTTTCATAAATATACCCTTTTAAATATACCTGCACAACTGAGTTCTTAGCATAGACCTACCCTTTTCCATCATAGTGTTTGATACTGGAATTGTCTCTCTGAAGAAGAATATTGCTCAAGGACTACAAGCAAAGGGAACACGCAGATCTAGAGAGGTCTCAGGGAGATGTTTTCAGCAGTGGAGACCAGACTGTTTCACTCACAGTGTTCCAACAAATACACAGTGTGCGTGTACTATGTAGTAGGAAATGGGCCTAATATATTCACCTAATGAATATTTAAATATCCCCACATATAGTAAACATAGCTCTGATAGGAAGCGCTGTGTGTCTCGTTTGCTCTGTGTATATTTTGCAGTAGTTGAGTCCTAGGGGCTTCCAGGTCAGTTACTTTGGACACTGATTTGGCTAGTCATCTAGACACCATGTCCAAATACTAATAGAATTCTGCAGAGGATCAATTGTGTTTGTTTTTCTCCGTCATTTCGAAAGTTACAGTAATTGGGTTAGCAACTAGGCAACTAAAAGAGAGTCCTCTAAAGTGTGAAGAAAATCAATTTCACTTGGACTGAAAACATTGGAGAGTCATCTACAGTAACCATCACATTGACAGTCTACCACCAGTTACCCCATATGTACATCCATAGTATGTAGTATTAAGACACACACAGAGCAGCTACAGACCTTCTGTGTGGAGAAAGCTAACCTGATTGGTGCTATTTCAATGAATGTCATGAGACCCAGGATGAAGAGGAAGGACCCTTTGTGTACGCTATTAATCAATACTATTCCTGTAATAAGTTGACGTGCAAATGTATCAAGCAAACAGCATCACGATTTACAGAAAAAGTGGTTAGTGTGTGTACAACCAGGGATAAAGTTAGTCTAAAGCTATTGGATTTGGAGGAACAGTTTATTCAAACAGTTCAATGCCGGGGCACTGTATGATTCATGAAGAGACCTCCTAAAATTGCTACACATAGATTTAAGTGTTCCCAAATGCCCCCATCTGTTTTCAACAGTTATTGATCTCTACTTTCCCATGAAGATGGACTACTTCCACTAGAGGGGACCTATGCCAACTTGAGTTGTGGTGATGAAAAAAATACAAAAAAATGTATTCCCCCAACTGTGTCCAAAACAAACCCACGTTAAACTCCACGACGTTAACTACTGGATGTTGTCAATTCCCTGTTTATCAGGCCAATGAAGGGGAAGCCCTACTCTGCATAGCTGGCATTCCCAGAAATGTTTGAGACTTTAGACCATACAGATTATTCTTGGTTAAAAAACTAAACAGAAAATATGTAGAAATTATAAGGAAACTATGCGTTTTCAAACAACTGCGCTTTTTCTGGCCCGCAAATTGCTTTGACGAACACATCGGTAAAGAAATAAATCTGTGCGGGCCTCCGCTGAATTTTGAAATGTTGCCCTCGAGACAAAATTATTACCTACTCCTGCTTTAAACTGTTCATTTGGACTACACTGTGCTACTGTAATACCATAAGGTACACACAGTGGCAAGAAAAAGTATGTGAACCCTTTGGAATTACCTGGACTTATATATAAATTGGTCATAAAATGTTATCTGATCTTCATTTAAGTCACAGCAATAGACAAACACAGTCCGCTTAAACTAATAACACACAAACAATTATACGTTTTCATGTCTGTCACATGAGTTGATGCTGGAGAGACGAAGCAGGTACGGGGAGTAAAACATTGAATAAATAACGGACATGGAACGAGTCAGGAACAGCATCAGTAAACAGGTAACACAAACAAAAGACAGCAATAACCTCAACCAAACATTTTCCTGTAGTTGCGGATCAGAGCTGCACAACGGTCAGGAGGAATTACTGAAGGCGTATTTTCTTCTGTTGAAGCCATTCTGTTGTTGATTTACTTCTGTGTTTTGGGTCGTTGTCCAGTTGCATCACCCAACTTCTGTTGAGCTTCAATTGGTGGACAGATAGCCTTACATTCTCCTGCTAAATGTCTTGATAAACTTGGAAATTAATTTTTCTGTCGATGATAGCAAGCTGTCCAGGCCCTGAGGGAGCAAAACAGCTCCAAACCATGATGCTCCCTCCACCATACTTTACAGTTAGGATGAGGTTTTGATGTTGGCGTGCTGTGCCTTTTTTTCTCCACACATAGTGTTGTGTGTTTCTTCTAAACAACTCAACTGTAGTTTCATCTGTCCACAGAATATTTTGCCAGTAGCGCTGTGGAACATCCAGGTGCGCTTTTGCAAACTTCAGAAGTGCAGCAATGGTTTTTTTGAACAGCAGTGGCTTCTTCAGTGGTGTCCTCCCATGAACACCATTCTTGTTTAGTGTTTTACATATCGTAGACACATCAACAGAGATGTTAGCATGTTCCAGAGATTTTCTGTAAGTCTTTAACTGACACTAGGATTCTTCTTAATTAACCTCATTGAGCATTTTGCACTGTGCAGGATGGCCACTCCTAGGGAGAGTAGCAACAGTGCTGAACAATTTATCTTACCGTGGACTGATGAACATCAAGGCTTTTAGAGATACTTTTGTAACCCTTTCCAGCTTTATGCAAGGCAACAATTCTTAATATTGGGTCTTCTGAGATCTCTTTCATTCGAGGCATGGTTCACATCAGGCAATGCTTCTTGTGAATAGCAAGCTCACATTTTGTAAATGTTTTTTATAGGGCAGTCATTAGCCTAGGGGTTCTTTTTCCAACCTACACTGTGAATGTTTAAACAATGTATTCAATATAGACAAGAAAAATACAATCATTTGTGTGTTATTAGGTTAAGCACACTGTGTTTGTCTGTTGTTGTGACTTAGACGAAGATCAGATCTAATTTGATGACCAATTTATGCAGAAATCCAGATCATTCCAAAGGGTTCACATACTTTCTCTTACCGCTGTACATATATCTCAGATACAATATCCTATTTAAAAACAGAACTTTATGAAACAGGAGACATCTGTAACTTATCGTGGTATATTCTATTCTTCACTAGCAGTTGCCTTGGACTGCTAATAAATCAGTATGAGGACAAAATACGGTTTCAGTGTCAGTGTGACTTGTGAATACATGCATACAAACATACATGTCTGGTCTAAACATAGAGGTAATCAGTCCTATGACTCTGGTGAGAGGTATGGCATAGTAGTACCCAGCGTGGATTCTTAAAGCATCATGTGCTCCCTGAACATCAGTCAGACATTAGAGTATTAGCAGAGTCTGTAGTCAGGTAAAGCACAACCTGAATAAACTAACTTGTAACAGGGAACTGAAAATGTGATTGTCTTAGCCAGAGATGTCTTTGAAAGAGAACTATGGGAACTGAAGTTCAGACATAGAGAGGATCTTATTGTCCTTTGAAAGCTCAGATGGAAAAATCAGCCACACCCTGGAGCGGACAGGAAATATCTCTTTGTAAACAGGAAACTGGGATATTTTGTGAGATAAATACTCAACAAGGAGGGCAAGACACAAACAACCTTCCTTCTCCCATGATAATTAAGCAATAAGGGCCAAGGGGGTGTGGCATATGGCCAATATAACACGGCTAAGGGCTGTTTTTTAGGCACAACGCAAACCTCTGAGGTGCATTTTTGCTATTGTAAACTGGTTACCAACGTAATTAGAGTTTACAGTAAAAATAAATGTTTTGTCACAGCCGTGGTATACGCTTTGATATACCACGGCTGTCAGCCAATCAGCATTTACGGCTCGAACCACCCAGTTTATAATGTCAAATATAGCACTGTTGGGTGATGAATAATGTATTCAAAGCACTGGCATACATCTTAAATCTAGCTTTTATCTGTGTATTTTGATAGCAGTTTCCCTGTGTCAAACTGTGTTTCCTTGTGAGTTTCCCCAGCTTCCTCCAAATCGCCCAACCGCCTCTTGACCCTACTACTTCCTCATCTACTACCGACCCGCCCACTGCTCAAGAAACCTGTCGCTAGGAAACTGTTCTATACACATTAGTTCATACTAACTCTGTCACACTCTCCTACAGCGCAAACAGGATAGGATTCCTGTGATATTATACCTACACTTATACCTTCACTTATACCTACACTTTCCCAGTAAATAAGAACTCCCATAAACGTTCATATTTCCATTAAAATCTTATGATTTATCTATAACCCTCTGGCTTGGCTGAATCCACAGCATTGTAGAGGGTCCCATACAGTCCCAAAAGCCCTGCCACTATCCTAACCTGAGATACATGCACCACAGGCACCTACCCACCGCAACAATCCACCTCTTCCACATGAACTGTCCACAAACTATCTAACTATTTCAGACGTGATTTTGGGAGGGTTAGCTGCCTGCATTAGCCTCCGCTATGCAGTAGTATAAACATCTAACCATAGTATATCGACAACATTCATAACAGGTCCGTACAGTGACGTTAACTCCAGAGCAGACTGTACCTCCCACCCCCATGGATGGTGCTGGTGTCCCATTAACACATTTGACCCCCCCCCCCCAGAGGAATGGCAGGGGGATCACACACACAGACATTCAGCACATGCCATCAAAGGGAGGAGAGGGCTTTGGGAACACGACCCCACCAAGCCGCACTGCTTCTTGACACAGTGCTCGCTTAATCCGTAAGCCAGCTGCACCAATGTGTCGGAGGAAATGCCGTACAGCTGGCGGCCGGAGTCAGCATGCACTGTGCCCGGCCCGCCACAAGGAGTCGCTAGAGCGCGATGGGACAATAACATCCCCGCCGGCCAAACCCTCCCCTAACCCAGACGACGCTGGGCCAATTGTCTCCGGGTCTCCCGGTTGCGGCCGGCTGCGACACAGCCCAGGATCAAACCCGGGTCTGTAATGACGTCTTTAGCACTGCGATGCAGTGCCTTAGACCTCTGCACCACTTGGGAGGCCAGCTTATACTTTTACACAATACTTATATGTCTGTTATCGTCATTCCAACCTAGCCTTAACCCTGGGTGGGTCTTGCCCTCAATAGTGGGTTTGCCATTCTACCCACCTTGCCATGGCATCCCAAGCCGTTGGGCTGGGGAGCAACACTCAGATCCTGTGACCGGCAGGTAGCAGCTGTTGCCCTTGTGTAAAAGTAAGACGAAGTGTTTGAAACAATTGCGCTGCTGCTACCTCTCAGTATGCACGCGGGAACAGCAGCAGGCAGCAGCAACCATGCTGAGCATATTGTGTGGTGACATAGCCCTATGTTATCAACAATACAAGTGGCATTTGTCCTTCTAAATGGCCTGTGCACTTATCCAACAAACAATAGCTATGTTCTCAATACCTAAGGGTGTGCAGTCTCCAGACTGCGGTCTATCCTGCACAACCCTTAGCACAGTTGGACAAACTTTTCTATAAAATAAGAGGGGAAAGAACATTCTCAAACAACGATGCAGATAACTAGATGAAAAGATATGACATGAACAATACTTAGGTATATAACCACCAGTGATCTTTATTCCATTCTGCACTATGTACAAACATTTGAACAGCCATAACACAGAGGTTAAAAAAGCCCTGCCACTATCCTAACCTGAGATACATGCACCACAGGCACCTACCTACCCACTGCAACAATCCACCTCTTCCACATGAACTGTCCACAAATTCTCAGATCTAAGAAGTCATAAGGAGTCAGATGTCAGACAATTCCACTGTAGCGAGATTGAGACTCATCCTACCTGGTTGATACCACTGTCTCAGTGTGCTTCCTCCCTGGGTAGAGGGGAGAGATTCACCAGGCTGATGAGCTGAAATCACACACTGTTCTCTGTCAAACTCTCACTCACTAACTCCTGATCACCCTGTTACCAGTCAGCCTGTCCCTTCACTGAAACCTCTGTGGGGAAATCTCTAGATGGGACGCAACGAGAGCACTGATTGGACGAGGGCAAAGGGATGCCCCCATATTAGGAAGGTGAGGGGCAGGACTATCAAGATAGGAGGAGGAGGAGGAAGGGGCCAAAAACTTTGACAGGACTCAGTCAGAGTTGCATGAGCTTTCTCCTGCTGCAGATTTGAGAAAAGGGCAGGGGACTACTCTTTTTCAGCGACATGTAAATTGCCTGACTGGCTGGCTGCTGGTGACACGGTTTAAATTCCCTGAGGAGTCAAACAAAGTGATGGAATAACAAAAGGAATTGTCTTCAGATCTGGGGTACTGGAGATGATGTTGTTGGGCTATTTTATTTTATCCCCAGAGCTCCAAATAAGAACAGGCCTGGGGTCTTCATTTAGAGAAAGTGTGACTCCTCTGGGGAGAGCAGCTGTTGTTGTGAGCTTAACACTGAGTGTGCTGTGCGTTTCATGGCCTGTTATAAACTGCCCTGCGCTCAGAGCTAAGGTTAGTAACCACCATGCCTGCATAGACATGGAGTAATAGCCTCCATTCTGCCAGCTGGACCCCCAGGTGAGCCACACAGGTGGTCCCAGTGAGACCAGACCCTGGCCAGGGACCCAAAGCCCACTGCTGAAGGCTGCCAGGGGGATCAGGCCGCTTGCATTGTCCTAACGATGTCATTGTTGCATTACGCCGCTAACACAAAACCAGGATTTAGACAGGGGGGTGAGGAACATTGGGGGGTGAGGTGAGGCGGGCAGCTGGCTTGGCACGGGACAGATTGTCCCAGCGGCACAGCAATCCCTTCGTGTCAGCAGTTCAGTGTGCCAGGGCCAGGGAAACCGGAGCTGGCTGGCTGTGGGGGGCTACAGGGGAAAACAACCCCACTGGGATCTGGGATGGGCTCTGCTCTGGGGACAGCTGCAGCCTATAGTGTTGACTGACTCCAGAGGTTGGTCACATATGGTCACATGATCTGTCTGGTCTTTAACCGTGTGTGTGTGTGTGTGTGTGTGTGTGTGTGTTTGTTGTGTGTGTGTGTGTGTGTGTGTGTGTGTGTGTGTGTGTGTGTGTGTGTGTGTGTGTGTGTGCTTGCGTGTGCGTGTGTGTGTGTGTGTGTGTGTGTGTGTGTGTGTGTGTGTGTGTGTGTGTGTGTGTGTGTGTGTGTGTGTGTGTGCGTGTATGTGTACGTGTACGTGCACGTGTGTACTGAAAAAAACATAGACCGAGCAGACACAAGCCCAACATCTATAGATGATGGGAAGAAAAGCATTTCTTCAAGCTAGCTAATATGACTGCACTATGTGAGGACAGAAACTCAGACATTTGATATGGTAAAGCTAATATGAAATGTACAAACATGGCAACCAGAAAACATATATCTGCTAAGTATCCCCTCCAGCTATGGATCCCTGTCTCAGACCAGGACAAAATCCAAGCATTTAAAAAGACACAAGGAGGAAACAGATCTCAGTAGATAAGCCAGCACAGACGTCATATAACACCAGGAATGTCTGCCAGATAAGGTTATACTATCTTAACACAACTGTCAGCTAAACAATGCTCATATCCTCTTCTCATTTCACCATGACAAGGCCCTCCGTCTAGGTGTATTTATAGTCAAGAGACTTGGTGGGGAACCACCCTTTAACATTAATAACAAGAGCAAGAGATGGAATTTGTCTGTGATATGTTTCAGAAGGGAGGTCAACTGGAGTGGTAGGAGTTGCTAGTGCTACCACACAGCACGACATTGAAGCAAGTGGATGGTTAAAACCAAGTATTGATTTGAGTTGCATCTCTTCATAAAAAAAACAGTTCATGTGAAATAAAAGCCACTTTGGAACACACATTTCTTCCTATAAAAATACATTGGATTAACCAATAGATTTGATTCAAGACAGAATAAGTCAATGTTGTTACTCATCAATATTGTGTCACCAGAGACTCTATCTATTGAATGCAACTCAACAAAGCAATGTCTATCACAACGGGGCTAATGAATAGCAGATCCCCCATCACTCGTCCCCCATCCCTACTGACCTGCATTGGAAGAGGGTGTCCAGGTGACTCTGAATATCCCACGTAGACACTCACACATGGTACGAAGAGACGCAAACCCACAGAGCACACACACACAAACACACTTGACACACTGAGAAACTAACAACAACAAAAAGAGAGATGGGTGCAATTGGATGGACAGATAATTATCTGAAGGTTAGCACTCTGTCTGTCAGTAGGCTGGTGGAAGACCTGGCCGTTGCTGGGCTAGCGTGTAAAAAGAGTGTCCCAGGCTGGGGAAAAAGAGAGCAAGAGGGATAGATAGAGAGGGAGGGATAGATGGATGGATGGATGGAGAGAGAGAGAGAGCCCGACAGGAGCGAGACGGGACAGAATGGGGCCGCATTAGCTCAAGTTGAGAGTCAGCAGTTTGGGTGTCCCCCTGGTAAAGCCCTGCTCTTTTGTTCGGTGGCGGGGCGGCTTTAGCCCCAGCCCAAGCAGGCTTAGTGTTAACTGGCCAATGGACACCATGTCAGACAGAGCTCAAAATAAGCCACAATATAATCAAAAGAAAAACACATTCCCCCTGCCTATCCTGTGGTAAACAGGCCAACAGGCATCCTAGTAAGATGATCATACTGTACAGTCAGTCACACACTAGTACCACTACTAGCTCTGAGCCATGAGGCTGGAGGCACAATGTGAGAACTTGGGGAAAGGGTTCAACAATCGTTTTTCAAGCTTGATTCCAAATAGTGTAATCACTTCAGAGGGACTGAGAGCTGAGTCAATGCAGTGAAGTACTACCAGAGCATATTGTTGATCATGTAAGGCATCTGAAGCATGCCCAGTGGTGATTTTAGCATGTAAGTCTTGGTGGGGCAAAAAAACAAGTGGGATGCATGCCAGCAAAGCTACTACACAACACAACACTGAATAATACATTAATTGGACTATAACAGTGACAAACGATGCCCACAAACTGTTAGGGCCTCCTTAAAGCTGTCCCAACAGCAGAGTCCCAACAGCAGTCCCAACACCTTACCACTGCTACACCTTGCTATCAGCGAAGCCTTGTCTGGCAGTGAAACAGTTCATTCAGCAACATTTACTGCCTCTTAAAAAAACATAGCGGATATGGCTGACTTGCTTAAACAAATGTGGTTTCTACTGACAACTGAGATGTACAAACTATGGCCCAAGGGGACGACAAGCGCATAAGAGGCCATCCGTATTTTTGATTAAGACATTAATGAGCGGGCTAGGACGGACGTAGTTAATATAACTATTTGTTCAGCACCTTTGAAATGTACAGCAACAGAATTCAGAACATGGGCCGTTCTTACAGTGTTCTCCCTGTACACCAAGTCAGAACCGTAGGATAAGTAAAGGGGGCATATAAGCAGACAATGAAAGTTCTTACAATATTAGATTATGACATTTCTCAAAAACAGGTTATAGGCTACGTGTGCACCACCAAGTCAGAACAGTAAGCAAAATTAAGAGGTGAAAATAGACCAAATTATTAGAGTGAGGCACAAGGGCTACTAACAGCTTACTACACAACGTACACTTAGTATTACTTCCTTAGCTACAGTATACATATCTCCCTGGCATATTACATAATTTATGCAGCAGCATACAATACATTTTTTCTCAGACAAATTTTGTCATCAAACCTTGTCATCAAAGTCTGACATTCTCTGGATTTATGGTGTTTTCAAGACAACTGGGAACTCAAAATAAAAAAAAATTGAATCATGATGATGATCTTCAGGTCGTAGCTCTAGAAAGAAGCCCAAGTTCTGAATTTACAATTCTGAGTTGGATAAAAGTTTTTCCTGAGTTCCCAGTTGTCTTGCTCACTAAAGAAAGATGTTGTAGTTCCAAGTTAACAGCTGTTTTGACCGCAGCACAAATAATGCTTCATGTTGAATGTTAATCATTTTAAACTAGGAAAAGAGACCCTTTTTTTTTTAATTAGACTTGGGACCACACAGCTACTCCACTGAATAGCAGGCTAAGGATTGCATTGCAGTGCTTGCAATTATCCACACTGATTCCTCCCAAACCACTCATTGTAGAATTTGCAATTTCCAACTTTTTGTGGAATGTTTATGTCCAATAGCCAACGTTTTAAATATAAACAAAAAGTATACCATGTTTGTATGCGACTTTAACTTAATGATATATACAGTTGAAGTCAGAAGTTGACATATAATTAGGTTGGAGTCATTAAAACTTTTTTTCAACCACTCCACACATTTCTTGTTAACAAATTATAGTTTTGGCAAGTCGGTTAGGACATCTACTTTGTGCATGACACAAGTCATTTTTCCAACAATTGTTTACAGACAGATTATTTCACTTATAATTCACTGTATCACAATTCCAGTGAGTCAGAAGTTTACATACACTAAGTTGACTGTGCCTTTAAACAGCTTGTAAAATTCCAGAAAATTTGGTCATGGCTTTAGAAGCTTCTGGTAGGCTAATTGACATCATTTGAGCTTACCTTCAAACGCTTGACATCATGGGAAAATCTAAAGAAATCAGCCAAGACCTCAGAAAGAAATTGTAGACCTCCACAAGTCTGGTTCATCCTTGGGAGCAATTTCCAAAAGCCTGAAGGTACCACGTTCATCTGTACAAACAATAGTACACAAGTATAAACACCATGGAACCACACAGCCATCATACCGCTTGAGAGGAGACGCGTTCTGTCTCCTAGAGATGAACATACTTTGGTGCGAAAAGTGCAAATCAATCCCAGAACAAAAGCAAAGGACCTTGTGAAGATGCTTGAGGAAACAGGCACAACGTATCTATATCCACTGTAAAACGAGTCCTACATTGACATAACATGAAATGCCGCTCAGCAAGGAAGAAGCCACTGCTCCACAACCGCCATAAAAAATCCAGACTACGGTTTGCAGCTGCACATGGGAACTAAGATTGTACTTTTTGGGAAAATGGCCTCTGGTCTGATGAAACAAAAATAGAACTGTTTGGCCATAATGACCATCGTTATGTTCGGAGGAAAAAGGGGGACGCTTGCAAGCCGAAGAACACCATCCCAACCGTGAAGCACAGGGGTGGCAGCATTATGTTGTGGGTGTGCTTTTCTGCAGGAGGGACTGGTGCACTTCACAAAATAGATGGCATCATGAGGTAGGAAGATTATGTGGATATCTTGAAGCAACATCTCAAGACATCAGTCAGGAATTTAAAGCTTGGTTGTAAATGGGTCTTCCAAATGGACAATGACCCCAAGCATACTTCCAAAGTTGTGGCAAAATGACTTAAGGACAACAAAGTCAAGGTATTGGAGTGGCCATCACAAAGCCCTGACCTCAATCCTATGGAAAATTTATGGGAAGAACTGAAAAAGAATGTGTGAGCAAGGAGGCCTACAAACCTGATTCAGTTACACCAGCTCTGTCAGGAGGAATGGGCTAAAATTCACTCAACTTATTGTGGGAAGCTTGTGGAAGGCTACCCAAAATGTTTGACCCAAGTTAAACTATTTAAAGGCAATGCTACCAAATACTAATTGAGTGTATGTAAACTTCTGACCCACTGGGAATGTGATGAAAGAAATAACAGCTGAAATAAATAATTCTGTCTACTATTATTCTGACATTTCACATGTGGCGGTCCTGTGGCGGTCCTCATGAAAGCCAGTTTCATCATAACGCTTGATGGTTTTTGCGACTGCACTGAAAGAAACTTTCAAACTTCTTGAAATTTTCCGTATTGACTAATCATGTCTTAAAGTAATGAAGTACTGTTGTTTCACTTTGCTTATTTGAGCTGTTCTTGACATAATATGGACTTGGTCTTTTACCAAATATGGCTATTTTCTGTATACCACCCCTACTGTACCTTGTCACAACACAACTGATTGGCTCAAACGCATTAAGGAAATAATTTCCACAAAATAACTTTTAACAAGGCACACGTAATTGAAATGCATTCCAGGTGACTACCTCATGAAGCTGGTTGAGAGAATGTCAAGAGTGTCAAGGCAAAGGATGGCTACTTTGAAGAATCTCAAATATAAAAAAAAAAATATTTGTTGAAAACCTTTTTGGTTACTACATGATTTCATGTTATTTCATAGTTTCGATGTCATCACTATTATTCTAAAATGTAGAAAATAGTACAAAATAAAGAAAAACCCTTGAATGAGTAGGTGTTCTAAAACCTATTATTTATTTATTTTACATACAATAAAATCACCGGGCCACCAGTTGGGCAACTTTGGTTTAGACTTTGAGTCTGAGCTTTACATTTAAACACAAGCACAAAAGCACATTCATCACACATGATTCCAATGATTCAATGACTATAAGTTGGTGGAAACTTGATTAATCCATCCTTGCTGAGATGACTGAAGATTCCCTGACAGAGAGAAAGAGCTCTAGCAAAGATCCAGGAAGGCAACCTGTCACGTTGGCTGGAATAATTATCGGACCAAGGCGCAGCGTATGTTGAGTTCCAGATAATTTAATTGATAAAGTGAAACTTAGCAAAGACAAAAACAAATAAACAATAAACTAACAACGAACCGTGACTACAGAGGTGCTATGTGCACTAAGTCAAAACAATATCCCATAACACACAGGTGGAAAAAAGCTACCTAAATATGATCCCCATTTAGAGACAACTATTACCAGCTGCCTCTAATTGGGAATCATACACAATCACCAACATAGAAAAACAAACCTAGAACCCCACATAGAAATAATAAACTAGACTAACCCCACCAGTCACGCCCTGACCTACTCTACCATAGAAAATAACGACTCTCTATGGTCAGGACGTGACACAACCAAAGCAACCAGATGGAAACCCCTCAGTACTTTTATTTCTAATGAACTGTGAATAGTTCAATCATGTGAGCCATTTCCCACAGGAACTTATAAATTACACAATATATTCAGGATGCTAATCACCCAAACATAACATAAATGTTACACCCTAAAATGAACACATTTTAAGTAATACAAGGCTATTGAAGATATTTAAAAAAAAAATCCACACTTGATTAGCTATAGACCAGCTATAGACCAACTATAGACTCCCCTGATGGTATCAGAATTCAGAGTTTGAATCTACTCCGCCGCTTACCTGATTTGCTGTCACTTGGGATGCATGAGAATATCCCCTGAATGTGATGACATCTAAGGGTTGTTGCTGACCATTCATAACTGCCAACAGCTGATCCAATGACACTTGAAGTGGTTAAAAGGAGGTATCCTAATTGCATGATGTCATTCAAATGCACAAGGAGACAAGGAACAGAAGTTCAGGGTCAAAACAGTACTTTATTTCCCACATAAATGTAGTATAAACTTGGCAGCAAATCCAAAGGTCACACACAGTCCTGATGGCACTAACCTTTTGGCATTTCCATAAACATGACTAATAGTGTACGTGACAGAATTGCATCAAAACCAATCTGTTTATAACAAGTAATGTAAACATTTTCACTGCTATGAACAGGACAAATTGTTAATAGTGATTTTACTTTTTTGGGCTGAGCTACTCATCTCAATAATAGATTTGTGCTGGACATCGTGTTAGAAAGGATTGGTCTAGGGCACTGCATCGCAGTGCTAGCTGTGCCACCAGAGACTCTGGGTTCGAGCCCAGGCTCTGTCGCAGCCGGCCGCGACCGGGAGGTCCATGGGGTGATGCTTAATTGGCCTAGAGTTGTCCGGGTTAGGGAGGGTTTGGCCGGTAGGGATATCCTTGTTTCATCACGCACTAGCGACTCCTGTGGCGGGCCGGGCGCATTGCATGCTAACCAGGTCGCCAGGTGCACAGTATTTCCTCCGACACATTGGTGCTGCTTGCTTCCGGGTTGGATGGGCGCTGTGTTAAGAAGCAGTGAGGCTTGGTTGGGTTGTGTTTTGGAGGACGCATGGCTTTCGACCTTCGTCTCTCCCCAGCCCGTACGGGAGTTGTAGCAATCAAATCAAATCAAATCAAATTCATTTATATAGCCCTTCGTACATCAGCTGATATCTCAAAGTGCTGTACAGAAACCCAGCCTAAAACCCCAAACAGCAAGCAATGCAGGTGTAGAAGCACGGTGGCTAGGAAAAACTCCCTAGAAAGGCCAAAACCTAGGAAGAAACCTAGAGAGGAACCAGGCTATGTGGGGTGGCCAGTCCTCTTCTGGCTGTGCCGGGTGGAGATTATAACAAAACATGGTCAAGATGTTCAAATGTTCATAAATGACCAGCATGGTCGAATAATAATAAGGCAGAACAATTGAAACTGGAGCAGCAGCACAGTCAGGTGGACTGGGGACAGCAAGGAGTCATCATGTCAGGTATTCCTGGGGCATGGTCCTAGGGCTCAGGTCCTCCGAGAGAGAGAAAGAAAGAGAGAATTAGAGAGAGCATATGTGGGATGGCCAGTCCTCTTCTGGCTGTGCCGGGTGGAGATTATAACAGATATAATCTGTTATATAACATATATAATTATAACAGATTATAGCAATGAGACAAGATAGTAACTACTAACAATTGAATACCACGAAATTGGGGAGAAAAGGGGTAAAATTCTAAAAAGAAAAAAGGATTGGTCAATAGACCAGGGCTTTGATCCTCTGGTCCTCCGCAATGCCTTTTCAATCCTTTGCTTAGATGGTCCTTCCAGCTGCCATCACTTGCTTGCAGATCCTCCAGCCACTGGTCCTACAGTTACGCGATAACAGACATTAGAGTCACAAAGCAGAATACACAACTAAGGAAAACATGAAAAGAGGTAGGGAACATCAGCGAGCAGCAAACCATGACAATAGTTGAATGAATAAAATCATCATCCGTAATGAAAGAAACCATTGTGGCTACAAACCAAATCCTCCGGGACCAAATGCAGCCCACCATGTCTAAGTGTGTGGATTGGAAACTGTGTAAATTGAACTAATTTATGTAACTGGAAGATAAATGTGGTTCCTGGGCTATAGGCTGGGATAGAGGGAAGCCAACTCGCAGTGGAAGAGGAACCCAATCTCAAAGTCATCTGCTGCCCACGGTGGAGCCAGACACCACTGATGGAGACATTACAGACAGTCCCCTGTGGCACCAGCACGGCAAAGGCATGCCCCTCGTCTGCATCTGGTCCAGCCTAAAGAATCTGGAAAGGGAGAGGACTGGAGAGGATCATAGGGGTAGAAAATGAGAGCTAAAATAATAGAGACAGAGGGGGTGAAAAACTACAGCCCAGTAACTACACTTCCATAGAGAGCGACAAAAGGTGAGATCAGGCTTGGGTTCTGAATGCTATGTTAGATTACATGGCTAGATATCAATTAAGATAGAGATCTCATTCCAGGCCATTTGGAAAGAGTACATCCCAAACCCACCCCTTGCCCATACTCCCCTGGGTGAATAGAACCACCCAGATGGGTGGGCCACTCATTGGGTTGTAGTGGAATTCCAAAAGGCCCTGGGCCCGACATGGGGAACGCCAGGCAGGGAGGAGGGTGATGACTACTGTATGCACCCTCGTCACCACACCTGCCCACTGGCACGACAGGATGGTAATTAAAGTGCATTTGTTCTTTTAGTAGGAACATTTCTATCAAAGGAAAACACCCTTTGGCTACTGTACCTACACACAAACCAAGATCCTTCCTCCTTACTGGTATGTAAGGTCATCTTCGGGGTCTTTCTGTTCCATTAAGGAGTCCAGTAACACCAGCATCTGTGTGGGAAAGGCCATATGACATGTTCATCATTCAGACCAAATTGTTAGCCCTACAGAATCAATATCAAATTCGGTGGGAAAGTTGGAGAGTGTAGCGTTGACTCCCTCTAAGGGGCAGGAAGCAGGCAAGTAGGGGGTAGTCTGAGTGATTAGGGGTGAGGAGGGTGGGCTGGCGGGCGGCTGTTCCAGGGTGGTGCTCAGAGCGGCGGCTCCACTGTAAACACAGGACATTCAGAGAGAGGCATCGTGTCCTGATAGAGGACTGCACGGCCAATCGACCACCATGGCTGTAGGCAGTAGGCACGTACCACTCCCTCCTCTTCCCCACTCGGTGAAGGCACTGGCACAGGGAAATTAAAATAAACTCTGGTCTCTGCTTTGCATACTTCTCTACCTGACGACATGGCATTACAGAAATTGTTCTGAGATCTGGTGCACATCTGTGTTCACTAGGAAGTCCAGTGCAGACTGTACCTTATCATGGTCCAGTGCAGACTGTACCTTATCATGGTCCAGTGTAGACTGTACCTTATCATGGTCCAGTGCAGATTGTACCTTATCATGGTCCAGTGTAGACTGTACCTTACCATGGTCCAGTGCAGACTGTACCTTATCATGGTCCAGTGTAGACTGTACCTTATCATGGTCCAGTGCAGACTGTACCTTATCATGGTCCAGTGTAGACTGTACCTTATCATGGTCCAGTGCAGACTGTACCTTATCATGGTCCAGTGCAGACTGTACCTTATCGTGGTCCAGTGTAGACTGTACCTTATCATGATCCAGTGCAGACTGTACCTTATCATGGTCCAGTGTAGACTGTACCTTATCATGGTCCAGTGCAGACTGTACCTTATCATGGTCCAGTGTAGACTGTACCTTATCATGGTCCAGTGTAGACTGTACCTTATCATGGTCCAGTGTAGACTGTACCTTATCATGGTCCAGTGTAGACTGTACCTTATCATGGTCCAGTGCATACTGTCCCTTATCATCGTCCAGTGCATACCTTATTCTGACTGATAGGCCTCTGAGATTAGGTTGGGTGGATTGTAGAACAGTTCCACATAGACCCTCAAATTGCTACATTTACAGAGAGCCTTCCCTGACAATCCACAAAGCATTGATAATGGCTGTTATTCAGCCATGACGTGGTTATTAACACATGCAAGAAAAGGTCTTGTCAAAATGTTATCTTAGAGCTAATGATGAGAACGCAAAGCAGTACTGCACGCCATCTGACCTCACCACAGCTATGGAAACTGCATCAATGCTGCCTGCCAGTGCTCAAACGCTGCTACTACAATGTGGCAATATACTCTACTAATCAGACTAAAACTAATGTTTAACATTCAAATGTATCTGAATCAATAAATACTGAACGGCCAATCAGGTAACTGATCAAACTAGCAAAGAAAAAAACATGCATATTTTCTTTCTGGGCGTCTGAAATGCCCAGCACACAATAGCTGCCCATAATTGGCATTGATCTACTGTTGGTACTGGGAGCAGTCATCCAAGGCAGGAACCTGAATGATGAAATGGTTCATGTTAACCTAACTAAATTTGTAAATAAAGTATGACTTCTTTTGACCTTGAGAAGGTTTAACATAATGAAAGTGATAAATGCAGGGAGAAAAAAGACAACCTCGTAGCTTTAATTCTGGGAGTATTTAGTATCTATTAAGATCCTCATTGACTGCTCCACTGAAATATATGAGGACGTATTTTAGTGTTTAAACTGGACCAGCAAGGAAAGCATTTCCAGAGATTAAAAGGGATTAGCCATTAATGATAAATAAGAAGTGACACTAACGGCGAGTTTACACCAGGAAGCGGCATTGCGCGGTGAAACATCAAAGCCATTCACAATGGAAGGAAAGCAAGAGAAACAGAGTGGGCGGGGGACCATTAAGCGATGCGAGCATGGGCGAGGGAGCTTAACAGGGCGGAACTAAAGTTGGGGAAAGCTGAATTTTATTCAAATCCTCCGCGATATCGCAATGTGAGTGACCAATCGAAGCTCACCATAGCTTCAAACCCCTACTGGATTGGCTGACAATGCCTGTTGATATGTAGCACTGGCTAGCTGCTTGATAGCTTGTTAGCACCCACATGAGGGGGAGGTTAGCGTGGCTAGGAGAGTGCCACCTTTATAGTGTAAAGGCTGGTAAGGTCTGGATTCAATCCGTATTGCTGAAGACAGGGGTGCAACTTTAGTTTTAGAAGTGGGGGGTGTTATATAAATAATCTAATATCAAGCATTACTAGCAGACCAAAGCTCTGGTTAAACCGGATGCCCTCAGATAACTCTGGGCCCAGTGTCCTCAGTCAAGTTTAGAGCCTACGTGCAATAACATGATTATCCAAAGGACACACAGCTGCCATCACGCAAATATACTCCCCTGTAAACTACAAAGAACATCCTGCAACACTAACGAGCTTAGAGTGCCAAACTATCTCACTGACATTGACCCTTGCATGCACTCCTGCAAAGACAGCAAACACCTGAGCCTAAAGCAGACATTACCAGTCCCTAAATCCACGCTTCCTTGACACACATACATTTCATGAGCACTGTACACTCACACTCTACCCCCCCCCTACTGGTCGGGTGCCAAGAGCAAAGGACTTTGCTGTGCACCAATGGGGCTCCTGCTCTGGCTAGAGCAGGCCCGCCTCCAACTCTTCAGGACCAGTCAGAAGACCAACACGACGAGACTCCACCTACATTATTCTGTGTATACATTCTGCTGTAAACTCTGGCTAAGCACCCCTTTCTGGGCTGACTCCTTCTGAGCCAAAGGAATAGGGTCCGTGCACGTTAAACTGCAGGACAAGATATCTTTTGACTCAATAAACTGCCTTTTTGCTATACTTGATTACACTCTGTCCAGCGTCCATGATTTGTTCTCACTCTCCTGTTTTACAACACCAACAAATTGGTAGCAGAGGATAGTTATTCTACCTGAATTAGATCCCCGATAGGTCGGTGTGAGAGGCGAGACAAATCATACGGTTCGAATCAGACGGAAGGATTGACCTGTAGTCTAGGAGACTTTCAACCGTTCGACTTGCCTCAGGAAACTGATCAGAGATCTCAACCAAAAGGTAAGCAGAGCCTGTTAAATCAAAATCTGCATATTGTATCTTAGCCTAAACCAAATTTTGATCAGAAAGTACTGAGTGTGAGTATGAATCGTTGCCAAATGTTGATACTAAACTGTTGAAGGCATAGGTCAAAAGATATCTTGTGCATAATATAACTTTTTATGATTTGTTAATGTGAATAATTGATAGACTGAAATCTGCATAGAAAACCGTCCTATTTTTTTAATAGGTTGTGTATGAAGTGAAGTTGAGTAGTAGACTGAAATCTGCATAGAAAACCGTCCTATTTTGAATAGGTTGTGTATGAAGTGAAGTTGAGTAGTAGACTGAAATCTGCATAGAAAACCGTCCTATTTTTTTAATAGATTGTGTATGAAGTGAAGTTGAGTAGTAGACTGAAATCTGCATAGAAAACCGTCCTATTTTTTTAATAGGTTGTGTATGAAGTGAAGTTGAGTAGTAGACTGAAATCTGCATAGAAGACCGTCCTATTTTTTAATAGGTTGTGTATGAAGTGAAGTTGAGTAGTAGACTGAAATCTGCATAGAAAACCGTCCTATTTTTTTTTTTAATAGGTTGTGTATGAAGTGAAGTCAGGTAGAATTAATATAACCAGATTTGACGTTCCGCGATTCCGTGACTGGGGATGCATTTGTGCCCAATTCAGAGAAAACATTTGTTGGGGAATAATTGCCATACTGTGAATACATAAACGGTGTAAAATTGACGGCCGCTGAGCCCAAATACTGCCCATACCAGCCGCCGTGCTGAATGCTGACTGGCTGCCATTTTCCGTTTTCTGCTGTGGGTATTCACCAGATGCTAATATTATTCTGATAATTGTTACACACCCGCCTAAATTCACTAATATATTGTTCCAAAAGGAAATTACTGAATTAATTCTAGAAAGTACTTAAATAAGCCGCAGAGCTGAGCACTGCCTTTGATTGACAAGCCGCCGAGCTATACACTGATTTTTAGTTTTTCATTTCTATCGATATTTCCTAAAGAGATATAATTATTCTGACAATTGCTATAGAACCGCTTGAATTTGTTGACATATTGTTCTAAAAGGTGATTGCTGAATTATTTTTAGAAAGTATTTAAATAATTCACTGAACAAATCAGAATAAAAAATACCGGTTCCCAAAGTGATAAAATTATTCGGACAATTGTTATAGAAGCGCCTGAATTCACTAATATATTGTTCCAAAAGGTAATCGCCGAATCATTTGTAGAAAATCCCTAAATAAATCGCTGAACAAATTCAAATAAACTACCGGAGAAACACACACGTGGCTGGCACCACATACTGGGAAACCTTTGTATGCGAGGGTGGGGTGCAAGAGATAAGTCTGTTCCGACAACCGCGAATACATCCCTGGTTTCGACCAAGGATGGGCTAAGTATACAAAGATAGAAATGAACACATATACACTGAGGACTGACTGAAACCTAGAGGACACATTACAGACATTACCAGATGAGCTAGAATAAGGATTAGGAGCCAAATAAGACCTTTTTCAGATAATCACTGCCTTAGTTATATCCTGCCTAACCACGTTAATAATTACCTTAGCAGTTCACATAATTATTTTGTGATAACATGTCTGGCCCAAATACACCCAAACTCAAGTTCAATGAATACTTAGAACAGCGCATGACTGATAGAGCGGGAGGAAAGGAACAGTAAGTGTACTGGCTAAAATGCCTACCCACAGGGCCTGCCACCCCTCACATCCAGTTTAAGTTCAACCAACTGAAAGCTCAAATCTACACTCTGCACCCATATAAGACTCGCCAAGCTGAGACACTGATGACTGCCCCTACACTGAAGACTGGGACGAAGACATGATGCATCTGACCCCACCTATCAGGTGTTGTACCATTGTGTGTGGCCCAGAGGGTGTGGCAGCACCGGTCATCCTACAACCAAGGAACCTCCATGCACCCCTGACCTGGACGGATGAAGCATCAACAGCTTTTGCGCTCCTGAAAACAGATCTATCAACAGCAGCAGCGGTGATTGCACCTGACTACAACAACAAGTGAACACAGAGAAAAATATGGCAGATGCACTCAACGCAGAAGAAGGACTGCCCCACTCTTGTGCTGAAAGAGCGGTACAAGAACTAAAACTGAGACCAGACCTGAAGAATGAACCACTGACCAATCCCGACCAATGGCTGTACACTGATGGCTGCTGCTACAAAGGAGAAGAAGGAAACATAGCAGCCTATGCGGTGGTACAGCAACTCCCAGACGGTTCACATGTCACCCTTGAATCAGCCATCATCCCTCAACCAGCATCTGCCCAATTAGCTGAAATCATCGGATTGACGCAGGCCCTCATCAGAGGAAAAGGAAAGACTGTGAATATCTATACAGACTCAGCCTATGCCCATGGAGCAGTCCACACTGATGGACCCAGAACTTTTACGAGAAGCACATGGCCCCACACACGAAGGCAAACTAAAGACCCTTCAAAAGGTCTCGCACATCTGGTGGCACCCTCACATGAAAAATATGACTGACTTATTTTATGACAATGACTTATTTTATGACGAATGCAATGTTTTTGACAGCCACAACCCGAAGAAGCCATATCAAACATACCTAATGCATATTTTCAGGACAGTAGCATAGAACGCTATCTCTTAGTTATGGTAGATAGGTGTCCAAATGGTTAGAAGCAATACCAACAGCAAAAGAGAATGCTAGGTCAGTCATTAAGTGGCTACAAACCAAACTAATAACCAGGTATGGCATCCCAAGACAAATCAAATTTGACAAATGGCTCACATTTCAGTAACAAACACCTGAGACAGGTGGAAGAAAGATTTGGCATAACCCACAGATTTGAATCTGTGTACAGGCCCCAATCCCAAAATCTGGTGGAACGTCAAACCAAAAGCAAAAGCTAAGATAGCTAAAGTATGTGCCTCATGGGATAATGACTGGTAGAGTCATGCATGGTCCACCAAGGGAGGGAGGTCATATGCCCGACCTTGATGTACAACAAATTGTAATGTCTGATTATGTGAAAAAACTGACGGTTCTCTCTGCAGCACTCTCTACCCAGGTTCACAAGGTCCAGGAGGGGGAGCTGCCGGGGGACACGCCACCACTGAAGGTAAAGGTTGGTGACTGGGTGAGGGTTAAAGTCCACAAGAGAAAGTGGCTGGAACCCAGGTGGACTGGACCGTACGAAGTGAAGGAGGTTACTTCACACTCAGTCCAGGTCAAAGGTAAATCAGGCGCACCTTGGCACCACCTTACACATTGCACCCCAGCCCCAACTCCTTCCAGAACACTGACTGAAGTCTGAGCTGATTTGAACAGCCTAAATTCGATACCAAATGAAGACACTCCTGATTCAGGTGATGGAGTATCAAACTCCACCTCCCCTGAAAAAGGAACCTCGCCCAGTTAAAGGGATATTTCTCTCTCCCTGGGCAAGGCTAGGAATATCTGAACCACTGTTTGTGATATTCCTACTGATATTTGGAGTAACCCTAGGCACTCTCACATGGTTAATAGAACAACAAAACACATACTAAAGCATCAACCCCTCTCACCCCAACCCCTATCCCTGATAACATTCCTAGCACCACTCCTTTCAATCTCACACGCACCAAACGTAGCACTCTCCTATAGTGTTCACGTCTAAGTAGACGTGAAGAGGGGGACTCAAAAATGTGCTAATTTGTTATATAAATAATCTAATATCAAGCATTACTAGCAGACCAAAGCTCTGGTTAAACCGGATGCCCTCAGATAACTCTGGGCCCAGTGTCCTCAGTCAAGTTTAGAGCCTACCTGCAATAACATGATTATCCGAAGGACACACAGCTGCCATCACGCAAATATACTCCCCTGTAAACTACAAAGAACATCCTGCAACACTAACGAGCTTAGAGTGCCAAACTATCTCACTGACATTGACCCTTGCATGCACTCCTGCAAAGACAGGAAACACCTGAGCCTAAAGCAGACATTACCAGTCCCTAAATCCACGCTTCTTTGACACACATACATTTCATGAGCACTGTACACTCACACTCTACCCCCCCCCTACTGGTCGGGTGCCAAGAGCAAAGGACCAATGGGGCTCCTGCTCTGGCTAGAGCAGGCCCGCCTCCAACTCTTCAGGACCAGTCAGAAGACCAACACGACGAGACTCCACCTACATTATTCTGTGTATACATTCTGCTGTAAACTCTGGCTAAGCACCCCTTTCTGGGCTGACTCCTTCTGAGCCAAAGGAATAGGGTCCGTGCACGTTAAACTGCAGGACAAGATATCCTTTGACTCAATAAACTGCCTTTTTGCTATACTTGATTACACTCTGTCCAGCGTCCATGATTTGTTCTCACTCTCCTGTTTTACAACACCAACAGGGGGACATGTTTATTTTATATATATAAACTAAATATTTGTATGAACATAACAAGATGCCACAACTGAGACATAGACATGTGACTAACAGAAATGGAATAATGTGCTCCTGAAAAAAGGAGTATCTGGTGTGGCCACCAACTGCATTAAGTACTGCAGTGCATCTCTTCCTCATGGACTGCACCAGATGTGCCAGTTCTTGCTGTGAGATGTTACCCCACTCTTCCACCAAGGCACCTGCAAGTTCCCGGACATTTCTGGGGGGAATGGCCCTAGCCCTCACCCTCCGATCTAACAGGTCCCAGACATGCTCAATGGGATTGAGACCCGGGCTCTTCGCTGGCCATGGCAGAACACTGACATTCCTGTCTTGCAGGAAATCACGCACAGAACGAGCAGTATGGATGGTGGCATTATCATGCTGGAGGGTCATGTCAGGATGAGCCTGCAGGAAGGGTACCACATGAGGGAGGAGGATGTCTTCCCTGTAACTCACAGCATTGAGATTGCCTGCAATGACAACATACTCAGTCCGTTGATGCTGTGACACACCGCCCCAGACCATGACGGACCCTCCACCTCCAAATCGATCCCGCTCCAGAGTACATGCCTCGGTGTAACGCTCATTCCTTTGAGGGAATCCGACCATCACCCCTGGTGAGACAAAACCGCGACTCGTCAGTGAAGAGAACGTTGTTGCCGGTGATGTCTGGTGAGGACCTGCCTTACAACAGGCCTACAAACCCTCAGTCTAGCATCTCTCAGCCTATTGCGGACAGTCTGAGCACTGATGGAGGGATTGTGCATTCCTTGTGTAACTCGGGCAGTTGTTGTTGCCATCCTGTACCTGTCCCGCAGGTGTGAGGTTTGGATGTACCGATCCTGTGCAGGTGTTGTTACACGTGGCCTGCCACTGCGAGGACGATCAGCTGTCTGACCTGTCTCCCTGTAGAGCTGTCTTAGGCGTCTCACAGTACGACAGTGCCATTCATTGCCCTGGCCACATCTGCAATCCTCATGCCTCCTTGCAGCATGCCTAAGGCACATTCACACAGATGAGCAGGGACCCTGGGCATCTTTCTTTTGGTGTTTTTCAGAGTCAGTAGAAAGGCCTCTTTGGTGTCCTAAGTTTTCAGAACTGTGACCTTAATTGCCTACCGCCTGTAAGCTATTAGTGTCTTAACGATCGTTCCACAGGTGCATGTTCATTAATTGTTTATGTTTCATTGAACAAGCATGGGAAACATTGTTTAAACCCTTTACAATGAAGATCTGTGAAGTTATTTCCATTTTTTACAAATTATCTTTGAGAGACAGGGTCCTGAAAAAGGGGCGTTTATTTTTTTGCTGAGTTTATATTTATTTTATCCAGTCGTTTAAACACTCCAAACAGCCTACTTTCCTCATGGTCCTAAAGCACACCTTGTATCGCATTCCAATTATAAAACTGGGGACATATCCCCCCGTCCCGAATGAAAGTTGGGCCCCTGGCTGAAGCTCCTGGTTCAAATTTAAAGGTGATTTCCGACATATAGTATGTGTTTACCATGAATGCAGTCTCAGCAAACATTGCCATTAAATTTCAATCGAGCTAGCAATAATGATACTTCTATGATAAGATTGAATGCAGCCCTTATCTATTATCCTTTTGTTTGGGGTCCTAAATGGTTCAAAGTGTGACAAATATTATACTTTGGTGTTCTGGGTATTGTTCAATAATCTTAAAATATTAATGATCACAAATAATCTTAGCAATCTTATTATTCTGGGCAGTGTTGGGGGAGCTACTCTGAAAATATAGTTTACCAAGCTACCAATTATTTCACACTGGAAGAAGTTAAGATCAGTGTTGGAAAAAGTATCCAATATCATACTTGAGTAAAAGTAAAGATACCTTAATAGAAAATGACTCAAGAAAAAGTGAAAGTGACCCAGTAAAATACTACTTGTGTAAAAGTCTAAAAGTATTTCGTTTTAATTATACTTAAGTATCAAAAGTGAATGTAATTGCTAAAATATACTTAAAGGTAAAAAATAAAAGTGTAAATCAATTTTAGGTCCTTATATTAAGCACACTCCAGGGCACACTCCAACACTCAGAGATAATTTACAAACGAAACATTTGTGTTTAGTGAGTCTGCCAGATCAGAGGTAGTAGGGATGACCAGGGATGCTCTCTTGATAAGTGTGTGAATTTGGACCATTTTCATATCCTGCTAAGCATTCAAAATGTAACGAGTACTTTTGGGTCTTAGGGAAAATGTATGGAGTAAAAAGTACATACATTTCTTCAGGAATGTACTGAAGTAAAAGTCAAAGTTACCCTACCCTTAAGAAAAATATTGTTCAGTTAACAAAAGTTACTTTGAAAAAGTTGTTCACTACATCCAAACTACTTTGTGAAATGTCATAGACTACATATTGCAAGTCAGATCAATTTGGGGTCTTTTTTTAACAGAATGTGAACTTTAGCCTACACAAAAACACACAAAAAAACACAAAAACAAAAAACTGTCAACACAAACTGCCTACACAAAAAAAAGAGAGAATTAGGCAAGGAAATGATTGCCTACTTCACCTATATTTTATTTTGTTTCTACAAGAAAGTAGTGTGTAGTTCCAGTAGTTAGATAAACTGCTACATGGCAAAAAATCAAACACTCTAGATTTGAATTTAGTTCAACTACTACCTATTGCAAAAGGTAGTTAAATTACTAGTTGAACTACATGTAGTTCACTATTCCCCAACACTGGTTCTGCGCATGTTTTGTCCACGAATGTTAGGCTACCCCAAAGTCACCTTAGAGGGTCATTACTGATACCTTTATACGGAGTCTACAATGAAGTCAAGGCAAACCACACACAACCTATAATTTGCCTGTGTTAGACTCAAATGTATGTATAAATTCAATTTTTTTCATCAATTTATATGAAAGCTTATTATCGCGTTATGAAACTTTAATTACCAGTGGTTTGCATTGAGAACTGTGTGTGAGATCAAAAAGGATAGTGACAAACGTAGGCTACCAAATCACCAATAAAATATGAATTGTAACAGAAATACTTGTATTCTTACCTCATCTTTATGGTGGATGACTTAGACGCTCGAAATTCAATCTGTAAAAACTTTGGAAGCCTAACCCAGCATCATAAGATAACGGGACAATTGTCGTGGATAGAGCATGAGCTGCACAATTCTATAGCCTACCACCCACTCTTAAAAAATGAAAAACAATAAACGACTGCCATAATTAACTACAAACTGTAGGGCAAAATGTATTGTGTTTGATATGGGCCTATATACCGTCATTTTTACCCGGTCACAAACTAATTGGGACATAACATATGCCCCTCCTTCGTCTGATGATGTGGAAAGGGTTGGATAGATGGAGGCCATGGACATCGGAATTATATTGTAGTCTCAAGGATTATGCATATATACAAACATAGGCTACTTACTGTATGTAGGCATTCGCTAGGCCTTGTCATTTTTTTCTGCAATAAAAACAGTGAACAAATGTATTTATTTATTTAGCCTATGTACTATTGTAATAATAATAACAATAATACAAAAATGTAATAATAATACTGTATTCATACATTTTTAATCATGTATCATCATCATCATCATCATCATAAACGCCTAATTTGTTGTCTTATCGGTATTAACCAACTAATATAATCGATGATGAATGAGGATGATGATGATTTTTAAAAAATCGGTCATTTAACAAGTGAAGGTATTGTAATTTATGCAAATAGTTTAATGCTGATGAAACTTTCGAAATAGAATGCTTAGAATTGTTAGATCGCCCAGGTAACGTTCCATGGATTTAGAACTATTGACAAAATGTTTATAATTGAAATTAAAATCACTACATTTTTTTTTCAGCATCATATCTTTTTTCACGTTTTTTTCGTTAAAAAAAATAATAATAATAAACCATACGAATTTTTAATTAAGAATTTAAATAAATAAAATCACTACAAAGAGAAGGAAGCAAGCTGAGAATGAGAGTTATCTATTCTGAAACTGAAGTCTACCACACTTTGGATATAGTGGGAAAGGGCATCTTCGGAAAAGTGTCAAAATGTTGGGGTGATGGAGAAGTAGTGGCGGTAAAAATGATGAAAATTGATATACACCGAAATAGAAAATGAATTAAAACGTATAGGTGCTCTTTCCCCGAATAATTTGAAGACAAGCCACATAGTTCAATTTCACGAGGCATGTCGAGACCAAACTAATTATTACATGTTTTTTTAACTATTGGAGAAGAACCTGTATCAGTTTCAGAAAGAGAATGGTTTGAAGTCAAAGGCGGTAACCAACATCTGTACCATCACGTGTCAGATGATAAAAGTACTAGCAAAGCTGAAGGAACTCACCATCATTTATGCTGATTTGAAACGTGAAAATATAATGGTCGTGGATCATTGTCGCCATCCCTTCAGCATAAAGTTGATTGATTTTGGTTCTGCAAGTATTTTCAGTGAGGTGCATTTTGTTAAGGAGCCATACATCCAATCCAGGTAGAACCTATGTTGCACCACAAGCTTTGTGATATCTTGTATTTATGAATGTGATCATTAAAACAAATTCAGGGTGTCTGTGTGAACCCAAACTGACTACTTCCACAAACAATCATTTTGGGAAAGAAAAAAACAACTTAAATTTGGTCTTACCCTGGTTTTGAAATAACTCACAGGTTCTATAGGTCTCCTGAAATCCTCCTCGGCCTTCCATTCTGTGAGAAAGTGGACATGTGGTCTCTGGGTTGTGTAATGTCAGAGTTCTTCCTTGGATGGCCTCTGTATCCCGGCTATTCATAGTTTGATCAAGTGACGTACATCTGCGAGACGCAAGGACTACCGCAAGCCCGTCTGCTCAACATGGCCAGCAAGGTTCACAATTCCTTCAAGCTCACTGCCAACAGTCGAGGAGAGAATAAATGGCAGCTCAAGCCTAACAAGAAGCGTCCCGCCGGAGCATGGTGCAGCTCCTCAAGCAGATGTTAACCTTGGACGCCCACCAGAGGATCCTACCCAATGCAGCCTTACACCATCCTTTCATTAGCATGCACCACATACGCATGTACCCAGATTACAACCGCTACTATGAGAAGTCCGCTCAGGCTATTCCTGAGGCCCTGATTCAGGATACAGCTCCAGATCTGTAGGTCTCACCATATGAATGCAGAGGGGGGCCAGCGGTTCCTGTACCCCAGGGAGAAGGGGCCCCACCAGTCATGTCCCCAAGGTCAAAATCCCCATGACCACAGGGAGAGCTAACCACCATCCTCAGAGGGCTTCCAAGGTAACAATGGGGTTCTCTCCCAGAAGACCCCAGTGAGCCTCAGTCCTCAGCACTGAATGAAGACCCGATGGAGAGCCTGTGCATTGTGGACGAGGCCACCATAGGGGTATGGGCGGAGGAGGACGCCCAGTGTGCCTCCCATCAGTCCAGCTCTGTGAAACCCTCAGGTCTCCAAGCCGGCCTCCAGACAAGTGAAAGCGGTGCCTTCCAGGAGACTGAGCTAGACTGTACTCTCTGAGGCTCCACCAGCAGTGGACCCATGCTGTCCTATTTCAACAGGTTGTGTGAGAGCCAGCGCCTGAGGCAGTCAGCGGCCAGGTCGTCACAGTCCGATCTTACCCACCGATTGAGCTACACCTCTGGGTCCCAGTTGGACAAAACAGGTGAGCCCAAAGGCTCCAGTCTCTTTTTAGGGACTCTACCACCCAACAGGACCTTGCAGGGCCCAGGGAGCAGGCAGTGGCAAAGGAGGCAGCCTGTGATTATGGCCTGGAGGTTAGAGTATGTCATTTTGGAGATACAAAATCATGTTCAGTAGAGATTAGGAACATAATACTGTATAAAATGCTGTGGGGATTACAATTCTGGAACAGTTTGTCATTTTGGTATCCCTCTCCCACAGGAGATCCAGTTTCTCCATTTTGAACCTGAAGGCTACTCCTGTCATTGTGGCCAATGGTGGCTGGCATGGACCTCGGATCCAGAGGTGGCCTCCTACCAGGGCTATGGCCCCCCAGCCTGCTGTAGCCATGTAGCAGCACTACCTCCACTGCGGAGTCTCCTGGCAAGGGGCTCAGCAGATACATGTGCCAGTACCGTACCAAGTACCGCACTGAGGGCTTCTAACAGCTCCTCTTATCCAATGTGATCTCCTCAATACACAAATCAGACACTCTGCCAATGCAAAGCAGGCCTGAATATACAAGTAAACCCACGTTTTAAAACAGTCCTCTGAGAATGTTGTCGTAATGAGTTTCATATTGATTGACTGCACAATGGATAAATGTATAATTTGCAAGACTGCATGCATTACTCATGCTAATGAAATAAGAGAGGGAGGATAGACTTAGTTATTCTAAACACTTACATGTGCATACAACTGCTAAAAATGAAATTATAGACAACTGTTTAAATTCAATTTATTAGGACATTGCCGCATAAAAGGAAGTAGTGTGTACAAAATGCAATCAATATCATACAATATTAGTGCTTGCCAAATAATACGCAGTGCAGTGCTTTTAAACACTTATTTTGAGTTGCATTGACAACATTTTCCACTGCACTGCTCACATAAGACACGCTCCACGCAGTGCAAATTCCAGAAAAATACGTTTTCTTGACTTTAATGCACACATTTGAAATCAGTTACTGCACAATTCTATGGCAAACCTACTAGTTTGAAAGGAAGAAGGATTCAGAATGATTGAATTTAACTAGTCTAGGCTACATAGAAAAACAAGGCACAACACACCAATCATACATGAAATATAATAAAAAGGATCAAACCAGCATGCCTAGAAACATCAGTCCAAACATTCAACACATAATATAGCAATTTCCCTGAGATTCACTGGGATGTATTCCCAAAGAGTTACCCAAAGTTCATAAAAAAAAACACACAGGCTTGTGTTTTGATCGTTGAGGTGATAAGACACACTGACGCTGCAGAGGGCAGCATAGTTTTACCCATCTTCTGGTACAGTACATATCTACTGCTACTCCTGCAATTATATACAAATAAAAAATAGTGCTGCAATTTAAGAAATCGTCCCAGAAACTGCTGCTGATTAGAACTAGTGTACAGGGACAGAGAGAAGAAATGTGCATACTTGGCAACAAAAAAAAAACAAATTGGGCTTCGAATCCAGTTTCGACATGCTATATTGGCCTGCTTACATCCAATTCCTCCCCATGCTGGCTTGGAGGACACAGGCCCTGCAACAGTCTAGAGCGGCGGTTCCCAACTCCAGTCCTCAAGTACCTCCAACAGTACACATTTTTATTGTAGCCCCAGACAAGCACACCTGATTCAACTTGTCAACTAATCATCAGGCCCTCAATGAGTTGAATCAGTCGTTTTTTTTACGGGGATACAACAAAAACGTGTGCTATTGGGGGTACTCGAGGAGTTGGGAACCACTGGTCTAGAGTGTAGTATTGTATCTAACACACCATTTTGAGGTCGGCGTGCTGGTGGATTGGGGTGCTGTAGGCGGAGTCCCAGTCCCTTTCGAACAAGGCCTGTAGTTGTGCCTGGACCGTAGGCTCCACTGACTGGGCAGCCGTTTGGTTCACCACCAAAGCCGATCCAGCAGTGTTCACAAAATAGTCTCCAGACCAGTTAGAGGTACCTGGTGATCAATGGGAATCACAATAGAGTTGCATTTTGTAGTGCATAGGATCTGGTATGTGCAGAAATTCTGAGTTACCTCTGGTTTTAACATGAGAAATTGTTGATTGGAATGATACAGAAGCATGACTGGTGCATATGCTATCTAGGAGAGAGAATTACCTATGTAGGCAACCTTATCTGTCACCATGTACTTGTTGTGGTTGACTCTGGCAAAGGGGATTTCTTTCTGCTTTGGATTGGCTGGCACAATAAAGAGTTTCTGTAAAACAGTGAAGAGTTTATTATCCAACAATTGCTCTTCTGGAGGAGCTTGACATACTAAGGATGATAAGTAAAGTGCATGAGTAGCGAGAGGTCCTACTCACCACCTGGACATCCAGCTTGGCCTTGGGTTCCTGCATTGAATCCAAGGCTTTCAGGAAGGGGATCATGACAGGCGAAGTGCTCGCCCAACAGCTGATGAGCAGGCGCACCTTCACCCGCTTCTCGTATGCCACACGTCTGATCTGAGTGTCAATTTCTGCCCAGTAACTGCAGTGGGCGCCACACAGAAGGTTAGGCCTTGTGTGCTTTATTAATTATACACTGAATACATAAAAATCGCAAACTTTGGTGAGGTTAATACATTAAAATAGAAGGCTTACCGTTTGGGTTGTGAAAACTCCATGGTGGGCAAGTAGTTCATGACAGCGATGTAGACAAACTCCCGTGCGTCCTCCATCACACTGAGAATAGACTGCAGGTCTCTGGTTCTCCCGGCAGCACAGAAAGATGGTGGAGAGCTCTGAGGGTAAAGCACAGTCAAATGAAATATAGTAGTATGCTGAACATAGGACCAGAGAAAATGAATATGGAGAATTTCATAACCAGACTTCACAAACCAGTCCAATTTGTATTATATGATCCAATTATTGGATTACTTTCTCTGAAAATGTGCACCTTCAGTCAATTCTTACCGACAGATACACGCTGGAGGCTGTGCCGTTGAGTGGCAGCTGCAGGGGCGTGTCCTTATTGTAAGGAGTGTTGAAACTGCTGGGCCAAGGAGACGGGATGGGTGTGTCTTTTTGCCCAAGGTACCAGTAGGCCTCGAAGATCTTCTCCAGGTCTGCAGCCAAGCAGCTGCAGTTGTACACCACAGCCCCCAGCTCCTTCACCTAAACAGGACAGCAACAGAGGACAAGTTTCACAGATTAAACCAAAGCTACCTTCCCTCCACTTGATGTGCTAATTTTAGACAATACCCCGACACTACAAACTTGTGATATGTTTACACTAGAAAAGAACAAGGACATGTAATTACTTCCTCCAAAAACCACAAGCATAACTCTTCAAACGGTTTAAGGAACTCATTTTGAACAATGGATGTTTTTATTTACAAATAAAAACTAAACAGAAATTATGGGGGTGAGGCGGGGTGTGAGGGCACAGAGAAGACTCACCTGGGTAAGGGACCTCCAGTCCATGTTGGCACTGCCAATATAAATGTGCTTGTTGTCTACCACCCAGAACTTTGTGTGAAGTACTCCAGTGGTCAAATCCCGCATGTTCACGGCTCTTACATCAGCACCTGATAAAAATGAGCTACCATTATCACAACAAAAAGCAAACAGAATAATACTTCCTTACTGTAGGTAGCAGCTTGATTGGTGTCAATTTAACTTTTGCAAATTCAATGGAATTGAAAACATAAATGCAGTCAGAGAAACCCTTACCAGAACTTTTTAAGAGATTGATGTCTTCCTGAGGTTGGGACTCTGTTGGTGTATTTACAGCGATGCGGACAGAGAGCTTCCGAGACACCTGAACTAGCCTATTCAGGACATCCTCACCCTATTGATAAAACATAACTGTTTAGACTAAAATAACCCACATCTACCCACAGGTTAGATCTGACATTGCATTGGCTGCCAATCACAGAACACACTCACCTGATTCGCTGTTGGCTCGTGAGTGCCTGTATCTTTGTTGGTGAGCGTCCAATAAAAAGACGCAATGTCCACGCTACTGCGAGCCTCACTAATCAGGTTGAGCCAAGCCTGGTAGATGGATGGGTTGGTGACACTAGAGTTGAACTCTAACCCCTCTGGGATGCTCTCCAACAGAACGATTCTGGAATAGAGAAAGGAAGCGTCAGCGTTTTACTACAACCTTGAACAGTTAATGATAGGACCTGTTCTGCAAAAAATGACCATGGTGGTTAAACACGCAACCACAAATGAGTTAAAGCTGCAGAATAATAGAGTATGAACGAGCAGAATAAGATGTTTACAGTGTCCCACTCACTTGCAGGGGTCGGTGCAGGTGTCAGCGAGAGGAAGTGGGAGCTTGAAGCCGGGCTTGTTTGGGGAGGAGTTAACCACGGGAAGCAGCAGGGTCTGGAGGAACAGGGCAGCCAATAGCAGAGTGGCCACTCCAGTGAGACCCAGCAGACACCTATAATACTACACACAGAGGTGGCTGGATCAGGAGCACAGTCATGTAGAGGTGACCCTGACCAAAGAGGAATGAGATAACGGTTATGGAACAGAGGTTGTATATAATCCCCATGAGTCCTGTGAGAATCTGTTTGGGTAAAGGACTATTTTGCCTCTGTAATTCAGTGGTTGTTGTTTTCAGTAGTCCATAGTAGACACATTCACACAACAAATTGCATTTCAAAACAATGCCCGAGTAGATATTTAGCGTTAAATGTCCTGATCAGTCCTGATGTTCCCAATTGCCAGTTTGAGTCAATTCCTACAACTCCCAAGATTCCCCTCTCTCTAACTGGCTGATTCCTCGAGTTGTCGGAGTTTAGAGTGAAGAAAAGTAGCTAACAGCCATGCTCTGTGCCCTCTCAAGTCTCGTCATTAAGCAGCCCAAGCAGAGCCATTACTATGGCTACTCACAGACACACGCAGAGCCAAGATAAGCAGAGCGCATGCAGAGCGAGCAGGGTGCAGGTGACACCCAGAGAGGAATAGCTAATGGAGGAAGTTATTTCGGGTTTTGGGCAAAAGCAATCTGGCCTGGGTAGGGCCTGAATGTCGCTGGCATGGGTAGGGCTCAGGCAGGGCTCTAGAAAACATTGGTCACAGAAGATCACTTGAATTACGCGCCCAACATCAGTTGAACAGCGCAAGAGGTGAAGTTAGCCAGTGTAACCGATGTGAAACGGCTAGCTAGTTAGCGGTGGTGCGCGCTAATAGCGTTTCAATCGGTGACTGGCTCTGAGACCTTGAAGTAGTTGTTCCCCTTGCTCTGCAAGGGCCGCGGCTTTTGTGGCGCGATGGGTAACGATGCTTCGTGGGTGTCAATTGTTGATGTGTGCAGAGGGTCCCTGGTTCGGGGCGAGGAGAGGGACGGAAGCTATACTGTTACACCAGCGCGTGCTGCTTTCTGACAATCACTGGCACAGAAGAGCAGGGCGGAAGTGCAAAGTCTCACATGCAACTTTTTGATAGCTTATGATGCAACCATATGCTAAATGATGATATTTCCAGACTGAATGCACGGTGGATTGACTAGAAATACACGTGAAAATTGATTTAGGGTTTGACTCACATCCTTGGCCATTGACTAAAGTGTGTGTCTGACTGTAGGTTTGAATCATATTTTGACACCATTTTCATTAGGTTACTTGGTAAATATCATTAACGTTTGATACCATCGGTCCTTTCCTGCAGGACTCTTCTCTCCTGGACTCCACATCACACATCTGCACCAGAAGAAGATAATAACAAGTTAGAAAACTTAAGACAAAATTAGACCAAAACTTACGACAACAGTACTGACAAAAACCTCACCTTCTCGTATGGAATATCAGAAATCATTGTTACAGAGTATTCTCTTTGGACAAAGTTCTTCAGGATTCTGATCAGAAAATGCAGCTCAGAAAAGGCTCTAAACGAAACAAAATAAAATTACATCAAATCATGTAAGACCAAGCTATATTTTTACATTTTAGTCATTTAGCAGACTCTCTTATCCAGAGCAACTTACAGCAGGAATTAGGGATAAGTGCCTTTCTGTTTGATGTTGAAGTGACAGGAACATTGTTGAGCTGTATCTCTATGGTGCCTGATGAGTGACCTTACTCACTGTGCCCCTATATCACAATGAATGGCGGAGTACAGTACTATGTCAGTAATGTTATTCCAGCCACGACACACCATTGTCTCCACACTGCCTCTGCCCCTCCAATTCTATGGGAGCGTGTCAAGACCTATTCATAATAGGAAAGTTCTGGGCGTCATTAACAATATAGAAGAAGAATGACTGATGTCAAAGCTACAGGCCAGGAGTATTTGCAGGCAGGTGTTCACGATAATGCACAGGCCTATATGGTGCACACCATAGATATAATTTGACAAACAGTAGGAGAGATCCTTCAGAGCACATTTTATGGCGCAACGTTTAATTTGTAGAACATATTTCACATGCTCATGACTCCAATAGGAAAATATGCGTTTTCTGGACAAAATGTTCCAGAAAAGCAGAAGCATTTTAGATATGCTGAAACATCCGTTTCTGAGGAGAAGTTAAATTAGCTGTCTCCGGGCTGCAAGTCACGTCTCAACTGAGGGCAGGGCTCTAGCGACTATGAATACGCTGTCAAGCTACATAAACTTAAAAGGGCAGAACATGAACAGAATCACGTTGACCATTTTGGTTAACACACAACAATAACAAGTGCTTTTAGTCTAACAAATGACATAGTGTTGGTGCTAAATTCAACAGGGAGCCTCGCACAAAACATGTCTGTTGTGGTTGGCCTTGTCTGTTTCTCTCTTCGTACGAATCTAAATTTGCAGGGAAATACGAGGAAGACTGCTTATGGGGTGAGTCAGCGTTAGAGAAAATACTGTTTCTTTCAAGCTTCACCCTTGAAATGGCTCTTCAACTACCATGTAATTAGGGAAGATAAGATTACTTTTGGAATTTGACCCATGGTAATTGGCAATAAATCATGGACAAACACAGTTATGCGTTGTTCCCACATCCATGGTATAGTGAAATAAAGACTGATAAAACATATCGTTTCAGATGTTATGTTTACGTTCCTCTTTCTCCCTTGCCAGTAAATTGGAGTTCCGTACCACGAATGAATTGCCTATGCACATTGAAAAGTGATCTGGGTGGAATACCCAGTGTAGACCTGTGCCATTTGCCTGTTTTTATTTGCTGAACTTGCCAGTCAAGTAGATATCATATTGCATGAGTATTGTACCCGTTGATAATGAATATACCTTCATCAAAAGCTTACAGCGATAACATTGTTTCGATGTTTGGAACGTGCCTAGATGATCAAAGGCTATATAAGCGAGTAAAACAACAACAAAGGGCCCTCATATCCATACCTGAAATCATGTGGCCAGTCCGTGTGAAATCTTTCATGGAGTAAAGTATCGTTAATGTTATTTACCGGTTACATGTGGATAAACAAAATGCAATGCCAGAATGAGAAACGACCAGAGCAAACCATCGTCTCGAGCTTGTGGTCATGTGAACAAGTCTAAACAACCAATGAAAATCCAACCCAACGTCATATGTGAGGCATCGCAGTCTGAAACTAGTTCCCCTACATACTGATATTGACAAGAACAAAACTACCGGGTAGGTTATCTTCGGCCCGGTTCAGCTAATCCGGTAAATTTGGCGGAGTGGTTAAAATAGTCTGTCGCCTTGTTAACGCCAAAAGCGGATGTCGCGTCACAGGCTCTATTTCCACTTCCCCCGAAAACCAGAAGATCCCGTCGTCGGGGACTCTGCAGGCTAGACAGAGGCTATATCCATAGAGATACATAGATGACTCATCTGTGGCATTATAGTGTCTGTGACAGGATGGCCGGCGCCATTGAGGCAATCTCCATTTGGAAGTAGTACATTTTATCCTTCACGATTAGCTGATCCCTTCTGATGACCCAGTTGGACATGATACCAACAGGGTCACCAGGAGGGATCAGCCAATGAAGTTGGAAGTCCCACCTGGTTGACTACATTAAAATGGTGGAAGACCTCAATGGCGCTGCCCATGCTAAAATAGCTTTTTGACCACTGGAGGCCTCTATCATACTCTATGGCTACATCACACCAAAAGCTCCTCACTGCACTCGCGATGTACTTTGAAATCCGAATGAGGGCGCTGTAAGATCAGAGCAAATCCTATTGGGTTTATTCTTGGCAGTGCCATAGAAACCTGTTGTTTACAGACAGACATTATTGGATTATCTGTCAAAAGAAGAGCAGCAATAAGATTAGGCTAACCCTTGACTGTGGAATAATGAATTGTATCAGGTCTAATAATCTAAATATAGGCCTACTTATTCATCATGGCCATGTAGCCTATGCTCATGATACACCTATAACTTTTGCTAAATGTATTTACACATTTTCAACATATGTTCTACTCCAATGTAGCCTAGGCCTAAAGGGGCTTTGTGTCTAACCCTCTCTAAGGGAGGCAGTAGGTATATACAGTACCTATTATGATGGCCCATTTTATCTGATTATACTGATTATGGCAACAATCCACAACTACTGTGACTGATACCAAAAGCAGGTAATGCGTAAATCCCTTTTGTAGTGTGTACTCTCCAACAAAGGTGTTAATGTCACAAACTCAATAGTGGCGCCGCTAAAGACCGGAACTCTGTTCAGATTAATGTTGATCATAAACAATAGGCAAATATATGCTTATAATAGCAAAAAAGAACAATCATCTATACATCATCACACACGCAAAACACACACACACACACACACACACACACACACACACACACACACACACACACACACACATGGTTTATTTGATCATAAAGTGTTGCGTAATTGGCTGCGTCTTTCAGTGCATTGAGGCAAGGTGCGTGAAAACGAAGCGGTAACAACGTCCCCGGGGAGGGGACAGCGGTGGAAGGGCGAGGCCCTCGGGAACTGTTGCTCATCCAGGATACGATCCGGTGAATAACTCTGAAACTGCCGCTCATCCAGGATACGATAAGGTGTATAACTCCTCGCGTCATACCAAGTAACGATACTTTCTCTATGAATTATTCTGTAGGTATGGACATTGTCCATATACTCGATGGTGCTCTGACCAGTTCTAAATGGTGTGATGAAAAAGTACATATATATATATATATATATATATATTTATAAATAAACATAAGTAAATAATGATCACTTGCATGTGAGGGAAGTGACGTTGGATAATGTAGACTATTGTTTCTTGTTTTGCTTCTCTTAGGCCGACTGCAAGGCACACGTATTCATGGAAATGTTTTAAATAATTTGTTTAGAATAGATCTAACATTTTTATTAGGCCAAATTATGTTAAAAGTCATACATTCAAATATTTAGGGTGTTTTTTTTTTATGACAGCCCAGAGACCAGGCAAGACCAAAATGTTTGCCTACTGTTTGGACGGTGTCTGCGGGTCCTTTCATGTGAACCCGGTGACCCCCCCTCCCCCGACAATTATCCCACCTGAGAGTCAAAGACGATACATACCTATTCTGATATAATTTCCCGTTCATGCCCTCGAGGGTTGACCTGACATTTGTTTAGCCAACGGCAAACCAGACACACTCCAGGTTAGAAGACTGACTAGGGCCTAGCCTAACCCAGATCGAACACCTGCTATTGTAAAGGGAGTTTCACCTGCTTAGCCTACCCATCTGATTCCTTCTTGATGCAGGAAGGTATTTCGTAGGCCGTTAGTACAGTTATCCAGGACCATGACAGAATAACACAGTTTGCGCAAGTGAAGGTCTATTATGATCAGAGGGATGTTTATTTTCAGAGATTACATTTTAGCCTACAAATCAGAACAATGACGTATCAAAATTAATCCTGAGGTGTATAGTTTCCAATCAATTTACTACTAATAATAATACTTTTAAATGTGTAAACTGCATTTCCGACGCTCATTGCGCATAAGGTAGAAAACAAAACGCAGACAAAATTTGTCAACCATACATTGAAAAGCAAGCACCATCATACCATTACCTACTAAAACAAAATACAGACTTTAATGGCTAATATGCCGAAATCACTCTGCCATTTCCTGGTTGCAAAAATTCGAATAGTTTCCCTAATTTCAGTTTATCTGACAAAACAAGCAATGAATAGTGTAGAGAATCATTGTACCATCTAAACCGTTGGGAAATATATTTTCAATAACCCAAAATATTTGATTTTCAGCTATTTGAAGCTGGTGTACAAAACAGAAAGTAAGAAAAAAACTAAACTTAAGAATTAAAAGCATAGAAAAAGCACCTATAGACCAGATCACCCGCTTATGAGACTTGCCTTCAATTAGAATGGTAGAATGGCAGATCTATAACAGATTTCTATGTGAATTTGGTTGGGTCACCCCAAAAGTTCACATTGCAGATTAAGCGGTCAAACATTAAAAGCTAGCTTGAATAGGTAGGTCTTTAGTTGTGTTTTAAACAAGGAAATTGAAGAGGCCTCTTTGACATGTACTGGTTTGTTGCTGGTGTGACCAGGCTGTTTGAGTCTGATAATCATTGTGTGCGTACTGGGGAATAGTTTGCTAGAAGTTGGCATATGTATTTAGGTGCATCACCCTTGAGGGCCTTAAAGGTGAGCAGCAGAATCTTACATTTAACCCTGTATTGAACAGGAAGCCAATGAAGGTTGAATAAAACGGGTGATGTGTTTTTCTTTGTGTAGTTTGTGAGAGGATCCTGGCAGCTGTGTCTGGATCATCTGAAGTTGAGACAGGAGCCTGACTGTGATTCCTGTCAGCAGTGCATTACAGTAGTCAAGCATAGATGTTACTAGGGCACGTACAAGTTTCTCAGCATCCGCAGTGGGCAAGAATGACCTGATTTGAGCGATGTTATGCAGGTGGAAAAATGAAACTTTCTTGATGCTGCTGATGTGTGCTTCAAATGAGGGGCTTGAGTTTTGCTTACTTGCGGTTTGATGTCATCCAGAGGTAGTTAGAATGTGCTCATCTTTCTCCGTGCACCCTTAGAGCCAATAAGCACAAGCTCTGTTTTGTTGCAATTCAATTTTAGGAAGTTCAACTGCATCCATCTCTTGATTGCATCTAGACAGTCTGTCAGTTTGGTTGTTAACGTTTCAGTGTCCACTTTTGTCCTACTTGTCCTACTTGTCCTACTTGTCAAAAGTTTTAGAACACCTACTTATTCAAGGTTTCTTCTTTATTTGTACTATTTTCTACATTGTAGAATAATAGTGAAGACATCAAAACTATGAAATAACTAATATGGAATCATGTAGTAACCAAAAAATGTGTTAAACAAATCAAAATATATTTGAGATTTGAGATTCTTCAAATAGCCACCGTTTGCCTTGATGACAGCTTTGCACACTCTTGGCACACTTTTGGCACACTCTTGGCATTCTCTCAACCAGCGTAGTGTATGTGTGCGTCATCAGCATAAAAATGAAAGTGTAGTCCAAATCCTCTGATTAATATATCAAGTGGCAGCATGTACCATATGTAGAGAACAGGAGTGGCCGCAGAACAGAGCCCTGTGGGACTCCTTAATTTGACCCTAAATATTTTTTTGCTTTCCACAGTAGGCCTACCTACTGTAACCACATGGGTGCCAGAAAGTCTGAAAGAGGAGGGATGGAGATGGTGAATTTGCTGAAGCTTACTAGTTCCTCTCTGCAAGGGATGGTTATCCAGTTGATAAGGTTAGGTTCACTTGATGGATGCCCTCTCACAATGTGAAATGTCTGTAATCTACTTGAGGCTGAAGACTAAAACTCAATCATTAGGCTCATACAGTCTACCTTCCTCAAGAACAGTGTAGTTAAAAAGAGACATCTCCACTGTAAAACTCCCCCCAAAGCTGATGCAATATCCTGACAGAGGAAAGGACACGTTATTAAACTATCTTTGCAGGCAAATAAACCCTTCTTTGGAAAGCTGCTTCAAACAAATCTCTGACCGACCACAGGAGAGAAAAAACCTGTCAAATGTTTGCCTTTTGGTGGTTCCATAGTGATAAATGTAACCTGGTTTATGTAGGTGGCCTCTGCAAAGTGTACACCTTCACAATAGGCTCTTTGCACATGCTAGCTCAATTAGCTTGCTGGTTTGTGGGACCAGTATGTATAACTGTTCAGGCCAAATGAAAAGCATACCGAGTACACTCTTGAGTCAATGTTGACATAGTGTGATTAAAAGTCTAGGATTGGTGGCCGGGCAGCTATTGTTGCACCTATCAGCAGTGGAAAAGTCCTCACCTTTGCCTTTTTGGCTTGACTTTTTCTCTCTATCCAGAGCATTTTTTTAATTTCATTTTTAATTTCACCTTTATTTAACCAGGTAGGCCAGTTGAGAACAAGTTCTCATTTACAACTGCAACCTGGACAAGATAAAGCAAAGCAGTGCGACAAAAACAACAACACAGAGTTACACATGGGATAAACAAACGTACAGTCAAAAACACAATAGAAATATCTATGTACAGTGTGTGCAAATGTAGTAAGGTTATGGAGGTATGGCAATAAATAGGCCATAGTGGCAAAATAATTACAATTTAGCATTAACACTGGCGTGATAGATGTGCAGATGACGATGTGCAAGTAGAGATACTGGGGTGCAAAAGAGAAACAACAAAAAATAATTGTAGGAGGAGAATGACTGTCAATCTGTGGCCCTTGAGGTGTAGATTCAAGGTCTCGTTCATGTTTATTTCCAAACCGTTGGGTCAAATGTAGTTTGAAAATTAGAGGGCAGGCAAAACCAGACATCAAATACCAAGAATATCAGAGTTGATATCACCAGACAGAGTGATAATAAATTCATGTGAGAGGCACAGGTGAGTGTGGCGGGTTGGTGAGGGGGCAGGGGGGGTGGGGGCGGCATTACCATGGAGACTTCCCTTATCGCAGACAGGGTGAGTCAGAACCCACTGACGCATTTCCCCTCAGTGGAGCTGTACTCAAGTCCTTTCCGGGTATGTGATCTGACCGAGGGAACCTATACCTTTTCGCCCCTCTCTCTCGCCCCTCCCTCACCTTCATCCCCTCTCTCCCTTTACTTCTCACTCTCCCTCCCTACCTCTTTCTCTCAATTCAATTTCTATTCAATTTAAGGGCTTTATTGGCATGGGAAACACATGTTTACATTGCGAAAGCAAATGAAGTAGATAATTAACAAAAGTGAAATAAACAATAAAAAAAAAAACTGTAAACATTACAATCACAAAAGTTCCAAAAGAATGAAGACATTTCAAATGTCATATTATGCACAAATAGTTAAAGTACAAAAGGGAAACATAAATATTAGTTGTATTTACAATGGTGTTTGTTCTTCATTGGTTGCCCTTTTCTTGTGGCACAAATTGTGCTGCTGTGATGGCACGATATGGTATTTCACCCAATAGATATGGGAGTTAATCAAAATTTGGTTTGTTTTCGATTTCTTTGTGGGTCTGTATAATCTGAGGTAAAGGGCAACATTTGGCAGGAGGTTAGGAAGTGCAGCTCAGTTTTCACCTCGTTTTGTGGGCAGTGTGCACATGGCCTGTTTTCTCTTGAGAGGCAGGTCTGCCTACGGCGGCCTTTCTCAATAGGAAGGCTATGGGTATGTACTGGGTATGTACAGTGCCTTGCGAAAGTATTCGGCCCCCTTGAACTTTGCAACCTTTTGCCACATTTCAGGCTTCAAACATAAAGATATACAACTGTATTTTTTTTGTGAAGAATCAACAACAAGTGGGACACAATCATGAAGTGGAACGACATTTATTGGATATTTCAAACTTTTTTAACAAATCAAAAACTGAAAAATTGGGCGTGCAAATTATTCAACCCCCTTAAGTTAATACTTTGTAGCGCCACCTTTTGCTGCGATTACAGCTGTAAGTCGCTTGGGGTATGTCTCTATCAGTTTTGCACAGAGAGACTGACATTTTTTCCCATTCCTCCTTGCAAAACAGCTCGAGCTCAGTGAGGTTGGATGGAGAGCATTTGTGAACAGCAGTTTTCAGTTCTTTCCACAGATTCTCGATTGGATTCAGGTCTGGACTTTGACTTGGCCATTCTAACACCTGGATATGTTTATTTTTGAACCATTCCATTGTAGATTTTGCTTTATGTTTTGGATCATTGTCTTGTTGGAAGACAAAAGTTTGCTCAGATTTTTTGTTGATTCTTTCCAATGTGTCAAGTAATTATCTTTTAGTTTTCTCATGATTTGGTTGAGTCTAATTGTGTTGCTGTTCTGGGCTCTGTGGGGTCTGTTTGTGTTTGTGAACAGATCCCCAGGACCAGCTTGCTTAGGGGACACTTTTCCAGGTTCATCTGTCTGTAGGTGATGACTTTGATATGGAAGGTTTGGGAATCACTTCCTTTCAGGTGGTTGTAGAATTTAACGTCTCTTTTCTGGATTTTGATAATCGGCCTAATTCTGCTCTGAATGCATTATTTGAGATTTTACGATGTACACGGAGGATATTTTATATATTTTTTATTTATTTTATTTATTTAGACTTTATACCACCTTTTTCTCCCCAATTTTGTTGTATCCAATTGGTAGTTACAGTCTTGTCTCATCACTGCAACTCCCATACGGACTCGGGAGAGGCGAATGTCGAGAGCTGTGCGTCCTCCGAAATATAACCCAGCCAAGCTGCACGGCTTCTTGACACATTGCCCGCTTAACCCGGAAGCTAGCCGCACCAATGTGTTGGAGGAAACACCGTACATCTGGTGACCGTGTCAGCGTGCATTGCGCCCGGCCCGCCACAGGAGTTGCTAGAGCGAGAACATCCCTGCCGGCCAAACCCTCCTCTAACCCGGACGACACCTGGCCAGTTGTATACCGCCTGGTGGGTCTCCCGGACACGAACCAGGATCTCTAGTGGCACAGCTAGCACTGTGATGCAGTGCCTTAGACCACTGCGCCACTCGGGAGGCACACAGAGTATATTTTTGCAGAATTCTGCATGCAGAGTCTCAATTTGGTGTTTGTCCCATTTTGTGAATTCTTGGTTGGTGAGTGGACCCCAGACCTCACAACCATAACGGGCAATGGGTTCTATAACTGATTAAAGTATTTTTAGCCAGATCCTAATTGGTATTTGTACTTTTTTTGGAACACCATTATTTATGTCTTACTGAGATTTACTGTCAGGGCCCAGGTCTGACAGAATCTGTGCAGAAGATCTAGGTGCTGCTGTAGGCCCTACTTAGTTGGGGACAGAAGCACCAGATCATCAGCAAACAGTAGACATTTGACTTCAGATTCTAGTAGGGTGAGGCCGGGTGCTGCAGTCTGTTCTAGTGCCCTTGCCAATTCGTTGATATATATGTTGAAGAGGGTGGGGCTTAAGCTGCTTCCCTTTCTCACCCCACGGCCCTGTGGAAAGAAATGTGTGTGTTTTTTTGCCAATTTTAACCGCACACTTGTTGTTTGTGTACATGCATTTTATAATGTTGTATGTTTTTCCCCAACACCACTTTCCATCCATTTGCATAGCAGATCCTCATGCCAAATTGAGTCAAAAGCTTTTTTGAAATCAACAAAGCATGAGAAGACTTTGCCTTTGTTCTGGTTTGTTTCTTTGTCAATTAGGGTGTACAGGATGAATATGTGGTCTGTCGTACGGTAATTTGGTAAAATGCCAATTTGACATTTGCTCAGTACATTGATTTCACTTAGGAAATGTACGAGTCTGCTGTTAATGATAATGCAGAGGATTTCCCCAAGGTTGCTGTTGATGCAACCTCTCTCTCGCCCGGGGCCCTATCTCTCTCCCTCTTTCTGCCCCCATCTCTCTCTCTTTTTCGCTCTCGCTCTCTCACTTCCCATGCTGTAATAATGAAACATCATTATATATATGTCATATAATATAATAATGAAACATCATTATAAATAAGTCATATACTACCTGTTTAACTTATTATGTTTTTATCTGTGCCAAACACCTGGCTCTGTTTTGAACTGCCTAGCCAGCCTGCGATGCAGCAGATCATGTCAGACTCACAGTGACCACCTGACCAGAGACTCGCTGTGGTACTCATACCTTTGGTGAGTGTTCCTGTTTTGGTTAATGAGTACAGACAGTGCCTGAAGTTGTAGTTGATGTAATTTAGGACACTTTGCTGGATGTATTCAAGTCAAACATAGCTGTAATCGTTTGTCTCAATACATTTTTGATAACACATACAATATTTTCTACAGGACAATGTAGGGGAGACTTCAGAAACAACTCACACCGACTGACTCATTTGTTATTTTTCATCAACCTGGTATATTTTCTTATCATCATTAGGATCTCTCTCTCTCACACACACACACACACACACACACGCACACGCACACGCACACGCACACGCACACACACACACACACACACACACACACACACACACACACACACACACACACGCACACACACACACACACACTATGGTGACGTGTGATGTTAAAAAGACCTCTCTGTTTTGGCCTCCTTTCAAACTCAACATTTGTATTTCTGTGTATTATGGATCCCCATTAGCTGCTGCCAAAGCAAAATTAAGGTACAAAACAAGTTATATACAATTAAAATAATTTCATTACATTTCACAACAGATTTCACAATACATTAAGTTTGTGCCCACAGGCCACTACTCCACTACCACATATCTACAAGACAAAATACATGTGTACGTGTGTGTATAGTGCACATGTGTGTGTGTCTGTGCCTGTCCTTGTGGGTGGGTGTGTCTAAGCTATGTGTTTGAGCTATGTGCTAGTAGTTTAAACAGACAGCTCGGTAAATTCAATATGTCAATACTTCTCACAATACTTCTCACAAATACTGTAAGTAGTGATAAAGCCAATCTCTCCTCTACTTTGAGCCAGGAGAGATTGATGTGCATATTATTCATGTTAGCTCTCCGTGTACATTAATATTTATTTCTGAAGGTGTGCACACATATGTTCTACAGGGCAATGTAAGGGAGACTTTAGAAACAACTCACCCTGACTCTCTCTCTCTCTCTCTCTCTAACACACACACACACACACACACACACACACACACACACACACACACACACACACACACACACACACACACACACACACACACACACACACACACACACACACACACACACACACACACACACACACACACACACACACACACACACACACACACACACACACACACACACACACACACACATATTTACTGCTACCCGGATCTTGAGAAAGCCCTTTGCACGCTGTAAGCTGTAAGGATTTGGAGCAGAAACGGTGCAGATCTAATCCTGTAGCTTGGTAGAGTGTGAAACTGGGTGGCACGCCTATTCAAACACAAGCTCTGGGCCCACCTAGTCTTATGCTCTGGCCATAACAATGATGCTCTTGGATGAAAACTTGCACAACTGCAGCGTAAACTATATTCAATATTATTTTCATCCTTTATTTTGGATATATAGGTACCAGTTTTTCAGCAACCCACCACTAATGTTTTATAACTGTCAATTGCCAGTTATAGTCAAAGTGACATCCAAAAGTCCAGAACAAAGTTAAATTCCTATGCTTGAGAATAGGGTAGAGCAATCTATCTCTAAGAGGACAGTAGTCTTTGGCCCTAGAGATAACCTGGTTGGCAGCCTGCACTGGAAAGGGTTAACTTTCTGTTGGCCCTCTCTTTTTTGGACCTGGTGACCTGGAGACGTGTATAAGGGAGAGGGTAACGAGAGCGGATCATAGAACAGTTTGTTCACCCGGGTGAAGGCTGGCAGATAATGGACTAAGGTATGGGGGTGTGGGGGTCAGAGAGGAGGATGGGAGGGATGGACGGGATGAGTAGAGTGACTGGGAGCTGGTGGGGTGAGAGAGGTAGGGGAGGAGAAAGGGGTGAGTGGGATGGGGCAGAAATCCAAGGTAACTCATTAGCCAATCTGGTCGAACAAGGACGGTGAGCGGGAAGAGGTGGGGAAAGAGGACTATCTGAAATATCGATCCAAATTAATGCAAAGCCCCAATAGATGTTGCTCCAAGCTTTCCGGCAGTTATTTTTCTGGACAAAAGGTGTTTGCGTAAGCATCTTTATAGAAAATTACAAAGGATACCCTTTTGACTTACAAGGGTTTAGTGTGAAGTGCCTGTTTCTGTTGCATAAAGCTTTATAATAACACCTACGCCAGCAAAGCTTTTTGAGAGTTTTGGGATTCTGTGTTTTTTGCCAACCCGAGAATTGACAGTTAGTTGTTCACTTTTTGTTGTTGTGTAAATTCACAGTGATTATATTATATACTGCACTTTAAAAATGAGGAAATAACAGGAAGTAGACTGAATTGGACCAACTGGGTGAGAGTTCAGAGGTCACAGACCTCAGTAGTAATGGATACCTCACACACGCTGGCCCTTATAATACAGTATATCTCAACAGTCAGGGATAATAACTATTACCTCTAGATGGAATAAGGAATCACATGGTTGGATGATTAGGATAAAAGCTATACCTTCCAATAGGTGGCTTCCAATTTCACCAACACAAGCTCCTTTGCAGTTGGTCCCCTCCCTCTTCTCCCTGGCCATATCTGCTGGGCTGGCCTTATCTGTCGCTGTCCTTGGCCCCTACACCTGTAGCAGCAGGCCACAGCGCCACGGGCTACTCATTAACTAGGACTTTATTTTATCCACCACAGACTGACGGCCCCTGGGTCAGCGCCTAGTGCAAATGCCAGGACCGGGGGCGGGGGCGAAACTGAGACACAGGGAACATGGTGTAGAAGTGAGCCGGTCCTGCCTGGAACCCCTTTCCAATGAAATACGACAAATAGGGTAATCTGAAGAGGGAGGATGGATGATACATAGGTTAAAAAGTGAAACATGAGAGGGAGGCCTAATAATTAGGTGGGAATTTTACATTTCAAACAAATACTGACTGAGTAACTGTGAGCTGGAGTGCGCTGTCCTGTTAAAAGATCCCTTTTAAACATAGGCTATGGCTCCAGTGCAGCTACTCTGAGGGGTTTGGGTTGAACTCCTTTTGATGTTGGGTTTGGTTGGATCGTCTGAAAGAACAGAAGGAAAGACAGGTGTTGCTGTTTGTGATTGTTGAGTTCTATTCAAGTTGTTTTGTTTGTAGTTGTTCAAATATTACGATTTTACAGAGGGGTTCAACTGTTTTTCTAATCTGACGTGTTCTCTGGTAACTGCTGGAGTAAAAGGCGGTCTTGACCAATCATTAATACAGGTGGTATGCGACAGTCTTATCAGTTGGCGCAGCAGCCAGTGTGGGGACTGAAAAAAAGGCCCTTATCAGTTCATTTTGGACAACAACATTGCAAGTCTGCTAGCAGCCAACCCCTGACATAGGAAACATAAAAAAAAACGGATTGAAATGTTTGACTCATCCTTTTTTGATACACAACAAACCGTGTTGATTAGTATTTTGTTAAACCCTGTTAGCAGATTGCAGTTACTTCGATAGGCTACTTTAGTTAAGGATGTGGTTCCTTTGTGATTTTAAGCTTCTATTTAGAAGTGAAAATATTGCCAGTACTGTTAAACTCTTTCATTGTTTCGGTAATGTGATTAAAGTCCATAAGAAAATGGCAAGGTGCCTTGGTCCCAACCGTCAATGGAGAACATTTCCAAACGTTGGCCTGTCAATAATGTGCATGACAAATTGGGAGAAAAGCTTGCTGCCATTGTCTACGGAGAGACGTGGAATCCCCATCCTTCACCCTCCACCATGTCACCTCCCAGTTACCTGTTACCTATCCTCGTCCAAACTCTCCCTCTTAGCTCTCTCGGGCCAGGTTTTGAGGGAGTATTCACCTTGTGTTCTTTTGGGAGTTTTCAGCTGTCAAAAGAACACATCCATCAGACAGGTGACTGACCTAGTGCTCAACAATCAACGTCAAACATTCCAGACCATCACTGCTTTACAGGCACCGTCAATAGTGGTGGAGAGGAGAAGGCTTTCCAGCAGCCCGGAGAGGTAGTTGGAAAGGGCTATAAAGAAAATAGAGAATTTACAGAAGGGAATGGGTCTGCTGAAACATTTCTTCTCTCACACACTGTGAAAGAGATTCATATACAGTAGCACAAAAGCTTTGCAGGAAGAGAAATGTGTGTGTGGAAAAGAGAAAGGTGTTTCAGAGTGCTGGTCTAGGACCTTGTAACAATGGTTCATGTAATAACACTGGTCAGTGTAATAACACTGGTTAATGTAATAACTTTTCTAAATGTAATCGTGTTTTTTTTTTATTTGATTAAATAAAACTGGTTAATGTAATAACTTGCAGGGTAACGTAATAAAATGTTGAACGGTTAACTTTTTCCACTAAATGTAATAAGTTATTACATTAACTGGTAGTTATTACATGAACCGGTAAGTAACAACTTTTTGTATTAATAATTGAATAACTTCAACCAATCATGTAATAACATACCAAAATCTACGTTTTTATGTTCAACTCCCCTCAATTTGATGCACACGCCACCACTGACTGACAATTACAACACAAACAAACTCATGCACATCATACAGGAATACTCACACATAAAGACATAAAACATCTTTACTCAGGCCCGGATTCAAACCGATCTCCTTCTTTTCGGTTATGTAGCGTTTAAAGGCACTGTTGTCCATGAAGATCGCACTCAAAGCAAAACGCTGCAGATGTCACCGTCCCAATTTCTGTTCAACTGGATCTTGTATTTTTTGCAGTACCTAACCCCTTTTTGCAGTACCTAACCCCTTTTTGCAGTACCTAACCCCTGACACACCATACACACAACAGGAAGTGTTGTAGCATCTCGTTTTCAGGGATACAGTATTTTCAACCTAACTTCCGTTTCGCCTGGGAAATGATGGGAACTCCGCTCAGGCTCCTTTCTACGCATGCTAAGGTAGATTACATGATGAGTAACCTTGCTTGAGACCTTGTGGTAGACTGGGTTATAGAGACCTTGGTTAGAATCTAGTCTTTGCCCAGATGGGTCTAGAACCAAACTTGCATGTTAAGTAACCTTGTGTGAGACCTGAAGACTTGTGTTAGCTCCCCTGAAATAAACAAGAACATTACACCTTGGAACCGTTTTGTGGTTGTGCCTTGCTCGAGGGCACAACAACAGGATATGGCATCTAGGATTAGATACCAGCAACTCTCCGGTTGTTGGCCTGCCCCTCTACCATCTAGGCTACATGTGCCCCATAGTTCAGCAAGGTTATAGGTCACCCAGGTTTGAACTGAGTCGATAACACCATCAACTGTCTGGCTCACACCAGCCAGATATTTCCCTGACAACAATGGGATTAAAACCGGCAACCATCCAGTTACTGTCCTGCCACTTTAACCTCTTTAGGTATCAAAAAGGGTTTCTGAACACACAAGCGTGGCTTACAGAACCACCACCACCCATTTCACCTCCTCACAGATACCTATCCAGGTCACCGCACCAATGGGACAAACTGGTTTTTAACCTACAGGTAACTGCCAAAATAAAGGAAACCACAACATAAAGTGTCTTATTAGGATGCAGCCAGAACAGCTTCAATGCACCTCCGCATAAATTATACAAGTGTCTGGAACTCTATTGGAGGGATGCGATACCATTCTTCCACCAGGAATTCCATAATTTGGTGTTTGGTTGATGGTGGTGGAAAAAGCTGTCTCAGGCGCAGCTTCAGAATCTCCCATAAGTGTTCATTTGGGTTGAGATCTGGTGACTGAGATGGCAATATGGTTTACATCGTTTGCATGCTCATCAAACCATTCAGTGACCACTCTTGCCCTGTGGATGGGGGCATTGTCATCTTGGAAGAGACCACTCCCATCAGGATAGAAAGGTGATCACTCAGAATGCTTGTGTATTTATTGGTGTTTACATTGCCCTCTATGGGATTGGGTGGACCTAAACCATGCCAAGAAAATTCACCCAATACCATAACAGAGCCACCAGATTCCTAATGTTCCCTTTATTTTGGCTGTTCCTGCAGGCCAAGCTAAGCTTAAGCGTAGACAGGGAGCTTACACAAATCTTTAGGTCTCAGACAAGTTTAACCACACCTACATCACATTTCAGGGGTAATTTCCTACTGCCTTTGTGACCATGAGTAAAGACACTTTGACCCTAAACAACTACAAGGGCAATGCTGACCCCGTTCTGCTCCAAGCCTGTTCTGTGATTGGTGTGTCATAGGGTTGGGTACGTTGACAACAAAAATACATGTCTCCATTATACAATATACTTTTATTTTGAAATAAAATGTATGTATGTGTGTTATTTTGTTACATGCCTATGTGTTCCGGTTAGTGTGTATGAATGCGTGTGTTTGTAATACATGTCGAGTCTGTTTGTGGGGGCAGTGCTGAAAAGATAGTTTACCAAGCTACCAATTACTTCACACTGGAAGTTAAGTTACACTAAAGCTACTGTTAAGAAAAATTGTTTATTTAACTAAAGTTACTTTGAAAAAGTAGTTCACTACATACAAACTACTTTGTGAAAAATTGTCATATCTAAATCTGAAATTGCAAGAGTAGGTCACACTGTACTCAGATCTCAAAAGAATGTGTCACTGTACTCAGATCTTAACAGAATGTCACTGTACTCAGATCTCAACAGAATGTGTCACTGTACTCAGATCTTAACAGAATGTGTCACTCTGTACTCAGATCTTAACAGAATGTGTCACTGTACTCAGATCTTAACAGAATGTGTCACTCTGTACTCAGATCTTAACAGAATGTGTCACTGTACTCTGATCTTAACAGAATGTGTCACTATACTCAGATCTTAACAGAATGTCACTCTGTACTCAGATCTTAACAGAATGTGTCACTGTACTCAGATCTTAACAGAATGTGTCACTCTGTACTCAGATCTTAACAGAATGAGTCACTGTACTCAGATCTTAACAGAATGTGTCACACTGTACTCAGATCTTAACAGAATGTGTCACTGAGGGCCTCCCGGGTGGCGCAGTGGTTAAGGGCGCTGTACTGCAGCGCCAGCTGTGCCACCAGAGACTCTAGGTTCGTGCCCAGGCTCTGTCGTAACCAGCCTCGACCGGGAGGTCCGTGGGGCGACGCACAATTGGCCTAGCGTCGCCCGGGTTAGGGAGGGGTTGGCCGGTAGGGATATCGTGCACCAGCAACTCCTGTGGCGGGCCGGGCGCAGTGCACGCTTGCCAAGGTTGCCAGGTGCACAGTGTTTCCTCCTCCGGCTGTAAGGAATAATTCCTGACATATAATCCAGCTAAACTGCCAAATGGCAAAAAAAGTTATTAACTACTGAAAACACTACCAAGATCAGAATATAGTTCAACTACCACCAAGCTATTGCAAAATGTAGTAGTCAAACTACATGTACAGTTGAAGTTGGAAGTTTACATACAAATAAACACATTTAAACTCAGTTTTTCATAATTCCTGACATATAATCCAAGTAAAACTTCCCTGTTTTAGGTCAGTTAGGATCAACACTTTATTTTAAGAATGTGAAATGTCAGATTAATAGTAGAGAGAATTATTTATTTCAGCTGTCTCATTCCCAGTGGGTCAGAAGTTTTCATACACTCAATTAGTATTTGGTAGCATTGCCTTTAAATTGTTTAACTTCGGTCAAATGTTTCGGGTAGCCTTCCACAAGCTTCCCACAATAAATTGGGTAAAATTTGGCCCATTCCTCCTGACATAGCTGGTGTAACTGAGTCAGGTTTGTAGGCCTCCTTGCTCGCACACGCTTTTTCAGTTCTGCCCACACATTTTCTATAGGATTGAGGTCAGGGCTTTGTGATGGCCACTCCAATACCTTGACTTTGTTGTCCTTAAGCCATTTTGCCAGAACTTTGGAAGTTTTTATTTTTTTTATTTCACCTTTATTTAACCAGATAGGCTAGTTGAGAACAAGTTCTCATTTCCAACTGCGAACTGGCCAAGATAAAGCGTAGCAATTTGACACATACAACAACACAGTTACACATGGAATAAACAAAACATACAGTCAATAATACAGTAGAACAAAAGAAAACAAAAAGTCTATATACAGTGAGTGCAAATGAGGTAAGTTAAGGAAATAAATAGGCCATGGTGGCGAAGTAATTACAATATAGGAATTAAACACTGGAATGGTAGATCGGCAGAAGATGAATGTGCAGGTAGAGATACTGGGGTGCAAAGGAGCTAAATAAATACCAGTATGGGGATGAGGTAGGTAGATAGATGGGGTGTTTAAAGATAGGCTAAGTACAGGTGCAGTGATCTGTAAACTGCTCTGACAGCTGGTGCTTAAAGCTAGTGAAGGAGATGTGAGTCTCCAGCTTCAGAGATTTTTGCAATTCGTTCCAGTAATGGGCAGCAGAGAACTGGAAGGAAATATGACCAAAGGAGGAATTGGCTTTGGGGGTGACCAGTGAGATATACCTGCTGGAGCGCGTGCTACGAGTGGGTGCTGCTATGGTGACCAGTGAGCTGAGATAAGGCGGGGCTTTACCTAGCAGAGACTTGTAGATAACCTGTAGCCAGTGGGTTTGGCGATGAGTATGAAGCGAGGGCCAACCAACGAGAGCGTACAGGTCGCAATGGTGGGTAGTGTATGGGACTTTGGTGACAAAACGGATGGCACTGTGATAGACTGCATCCAGTTTGTTGAGTAGAGTGTTGGAGGCTATTTTATAGATGACATCACCAAAGTCGAGGATCGGTAGGATGGTCAGTTTTACGAGGGTATGTTTGGCAGCATGAGTGAAGGATGCTTTGTTGCGATATAGGAAGCCGATTCAAGATTTAATTTTGGATTGGAGATGCTTAATGTGAGTCTGGAAGGAGAGTTTAAAGTCTAACCAGACACCCAGGTATTTGTAGTTGTCCACGTATTCTAAGTCAGAGCCGTCCAGAGTAGTGATGCTGGACGGGCAAGCAGGTGCGGGCAGCGATCGATTGAGAAGCATGCATTTAGTTTTACTTGCGTTTAAGAGCAGTTGGAGGCCACGGAAGGAGAGTTGTATGGCATTGAAGCTCATCTGGAGGTTAGTTAACACAGTGTCCAAGGAGGGGCCAGAAGTATACAGAATGGTGTCGTCTGCGTAGAGGTGGATCAGAGAATCACCAGCAGCAAGAGCAACATCCTTGATGTATACAGAAAAGAGAGTCGGCCCGAGAATTGAACCCTGTGGCACACCCATAGAGACTGTCAGAGGTCCAGACAACAGGCCCTCCGATTTGACACACTGAACTCTATCAGAGAAGTAGTTGGTAAACCAGGCAAGGCAATCATTTGAGAAACCAAGGCTGTCGAGTCTGCCAATAAGAATGTTGTGATTGACAGAGTCGAAAGCCTTGGCCAGGTCGATGAATAGGGCTGCACAGTAATGTCTCTTATCAATGGCGGTTATGATGTTGTTTAGAACCTTGAGCGTGGCTGAGGCGCACCCATGACCAGTTCTGAAACAAGATTGCATAGCGGAGAAGGTATGGTGGGATTCGAAATGGTCAGTTACAGTATCTGTTTGTTAACTTGGCTTTCGAAGACCTTAGAAAGACAGGGTAGGATAGATATAGGTCTGTAGCAGTTTGGGTCTAGAGTGTCACCCCCTTTGAAGAGGGGGATGACCGCGGCAGCTTTCCAATCTTTGGGAATCTCAGATGATACAAAAGAGCGGTTGAAAAGGCTAGTAATAGGGGTTGCAACAATTTCGGCAGATAATTTTTGAAAGAGAGGGTCCAGATTATCTAGCCCGGATGATTTGTAGGGCTCCAGATTTTGCAGCTCTTTCAGAACATCGGCTATCTGGATTTGGGTAAAGGAGAAATGGTGGGGGATTGGGCGGGTTGTTGTGGAGGGTGCAGTTGGGTGCAGTTGACCGGGGTAGGGGTAGCCATGTGGAAAGCAAGGCCAGCCTTAGAGAAATGCTTATTGAAATTCTCAATTATAGTGGATTTATCGGTGGTGACAATGTTTCCTAGCCTCAGAGCAGTGGGCAGCTGGGAGGAGGTGCTCTTATTCTCCATGGACTTTACAGTGTCCCAGAACTTTTTTGAGTTAGTACTACAGGATGCACATTTCTGTTTGAAAAAGCTTGCCTTAGCTTTTCTAACTGCCTGTGTATATTTGTTCCTAACTTCCCTGAAAAGTTGCATATCACGGGGGCTATTCGATGCTAATGCATAACTCCACAGGATGTTTTTGTGCTGGTCAAGGGCAGACAGTTCTGGCGTGAACCAAGGACTATATCTATTCCTAATTCAAAATTTTTGGAGAGGGGCATGCTTATTTAAGATGGTGAGGAAGGCACTTTTAAAGAATAGCCAGGCATCATCTACTGACGGGATGAGGTCAATGTCATTCCAGTATACCCCGGCCAGATCGATTAGAAAGGCCTGCTCGCAGAAGTGTTTCAGGGAGCGTTTGACAGTGATGAGGGGTGGTCGTTTGGTCGCAGACCCATTACGGATGCAGGCAATGAGGCAGTGATCGCTGAGATCTTGATTGAGAACAGCCGAGGTGTATTTGGAGGGCAAATTTGTTAGGATGACATCTATGAGGGTGCCCGTGTTTACTGATTTGGGGTTGTACCTGGTAGGTTCATTGATAATTTGTGTGAGATTGAGGGCATCAAGCTTAGTTTGTAGGATGTCCGGGGTGTTAAGCATGTCCCAGTTTAGGTCACCTAGTAGCACGAGCTCAGAAGATAGATGGGGGAGGTCTGTAGAGGGAGAGGGGGTCTATAGCAAGCGGCAACAGTGAGAGACTTGTTTCTGGAAAGGTGAATTTTTAGAAGTATAAGCTCAAATTGTTTGGGTACAGACTTAGAAAGTAATGAAGAACTCTGCAGGCTATCTTTGCAGTAGATTGCAACACCGCCCCCTTTGGCAGTTCTATCTTGGCGGAAAACGTTATAGTTAGCAATGGAGATGTAGTTTTTTTTTGTGGTTTTCCTAAACCAGGATTCAGACACGGCTAAGACATCTGGCTTGGCAGAGTGTGCTAAAGCAGTGAGTAAAACAAACTTAGGAAGAAGGCTTCTAATGTTAACATGCATGAAACCAAGGCTTTTACGTTTACAGAAGTCAACAAATGAGAGTACCTGGGGAGTGGGAGTGGAGCTAGGCACTGCAGGACCTGGATTAACCTCCACATCACCAGAGGAACAGAGGAGAAGTAATCTGTCTGTAAACAATTGTTGTAAAAATTACTTGTGTCATGCATAAAGTAGACGTCCTAACCGACTTGCCAAAACGATAGTTTGTTTAACAAGAAATTTGTGGAGTGGTTGAAAAATAGTTTTAATGACTCCAACCTAAGTGTATGTAAACTTCCCACTTCAACTGTATTTCACTACTCAGTATGTGTGTTTTTGCAATACCAAAAGGGGTAAACATAATGCATAAAACCTTTATGAAGTTATTCATGAATGTTGCAGTATCATTCATAATAACCTTCATACCACGTTAATACAACATCAATCATATGTAATCTTTGAAATAAAAGTCCTGTTTTCATTACAGTATTACAAGTCATTTTATAGTAGAAATATCTGGAGGAATTTAACACATTTTAAAATGACACCAATTGCCCTACATGAAATAACCACCGGATAACGTAATTATAGTCAGAAAAAGTTATTACGTTAACCGTTTAACATTTTATCACGTTATCAGATTGAATCCCGGCCTAAGTAAAGTTGTGTTCTATTGAGACTTTTATTTTGGAAATCACATTCCGTATTCATGAATGGTTTCACAAAGGTGTTATTATTACGATTGCCAATGTTTCCCGGGTGTGCATGTGTGTGTGTATACATTTCAATGTGTTACTTTGGTGTGTGTGTGTGTGTGTGTGTGTGTGTGTGTGTGTGTGTGTGTGTGTGTGTGTGTGTGTGTGTCTGACTATGCATGTGTGTGCATTTCAAAGTGTGCTTGTGAGTGTCTCTATGTATGAGTATTCCTGTATGATGTGCATGAGTTTGTTTGTGTTATAATTGGCTGTGGGTGGTGGCATGTGCATCAAATTGAGGGAGTTATTACATAAAAACATTGATTTTGTTATGCTATTATACTGTATGATAGGTTAAAGTTATTACATTATTCATCCCAAAAATGATTACATACCGGTTAATGTAATACCCCAATTTTTGTAAACAAAATAAATGTAAACAAACACTGTATAGCCTCAAAACATGGTTAAAACTATCATTTGAATATTATGGATGATCAGTCCTTGCATCTATAGCTCTGTCTATGCATTTGAGCGAGGTTACATTTCTTTAGCCCCATCCCTGAGGTTTTTTTTTTACCAAAAAAGGGGTGTGCAGTGAGCTTTGTGATTGTTTCAACTGCTGATTGACCTTTTAACCGGCAAGTTATTACATTATCAAATCAAATCACATTTTATTTGTCAAATGCTTCATAAACAACAGGGGTGGACTAGCAGTGAAATTATTACTTACAGGCCCTTCCCAACAACGCAGAGAGAGAGAAAATAGAGAAGTACTAGAAAAGTAAAACACGTAATAATACAAGTAATAATAGATACACAAGGACTCACTGTTTAGCAGTCTATTGGCTTGCGGGTAGAAGCTGTTTAGGGTCCTGTTGGTTCCAGATTTGGTGCATCGGTGCTGCTTGCCATGCGGTAGCATAGAGAACAGTTTATGAATTGGGTGGTTTGAGTCTTTGACAATGTACTGGACCATATGCATTAAATTCTGTAGTGCCTTGCGGTCAGATACCAACAGTCAATGGTGCAGCTATATAACTTTTTTAGGATCTGATGGCCCATGACAAATCTTTTCAGCCTCCTGATGGGGAAGAGGTGTTGTCGTGCACTCTTCACGACTGTGTTGGTGTGTTTGAACCATGATAGATCCTTAGTAGTGTGGACACCGAGGAACTTGAAGCTCTCGACTGGGTCCACTACAGCTTTGTCAATGTGAATGGGGCCGTGCTCGGCTCTCCGTTTCCTATAGTCCACGATCAGCAGCTTTGTCTTCCTGATGTTGAGGGAGAAGTTGTTGTCCGTGCACCACACTGCCAGGTCCCTGACCTCCTCCCTATAGGCTCTCTCATCGTCGTCGGTGATCAGGCCTACCATCGTTAGTGATGGTGTTGGAGTCGTGCACGGCAAATTAGGTAAAACAGATTTCAGTTTTCTGCATTTATATCACCGGCCACTAGGAACGCAGCCTTTGGATGAGCATTTTCTTCTTTGCTTATAGCCCTATACAGCTTGTTGAGTGCGGTCTTAGTGCCAGCATCGGTTAGTGGTGGTAAATAGACAGCTACAAAAAAATATAGATTAAAAAACGTTCTTTGGTAAATAGTATGGTCTACAGCTTATCATGAGGTATTCTAACTCAGGCGAGCAGAACCTTAAGACTTCCTTGACATTAGGGATTGCGCACCAGCTGGTGTTAACAAAGAGACACACACCACCCCTTCGAGCTTACTCGATGCTGCCGGTCGGTCCTGCCAACGCATAGAAAAACCAGCTAGATGTATATAATCCATGTCCTTGTTCAGCCACGACTCAGAGAAGCGTAAGACATTACAGCTCTTCAGGTCCCGTTGACAGGATAGTCTCAAACTGAGGTTGTCAAGTTTGTTCTCCAGGTGATTGTATATTCGCCATTAGAACAGAGGGTAGAGGAGGTTTATTTACTCACCACCGTAGTTTCATCAGGGTGGCCTCTATATCACCGTCTCTTTGTATTCCGAGTGTCGGGATTAGGGCCTTGTCTGGGGTGAGCAGTATGTCTAGCTCCGCCGACTCGTTGAAGTAGAAATCTTCATCCAAAAGAGGTTAGTGATCGGTTTTCTGATGTCCAGAAGCTCTATTCGGTCATAGGAAACAATGGCGAAAACATTACGTACGAAAAAAGTTCAGATCAGTGAAGGGGAAAAAAAAAACGGACACACTAGCAGAATCAGTCAGGAGCCCGCTATTATAACCAATTTTATTAGAGAAAAGATATTACAGTTATTAAATGGACTACTGTTATTACATTAACTGTTGCTACAGACCTTTTCCCAGTGTCAGGTCATAACCACTACATTGGCCTAGGAAAATGAACTGTCCGTGGATCAGTAGTGAGCTGTAATGTAATTTACGGCGCAATTAATCATTATGTCTGAATATGGAGGTTTACATCATCTACAGAGCTGAGTTCATGGATCGTAGCCCTTTCCTGCAATCAAATGACCTAGTGGCCTCATGGGTGGATTGTCATTAATATTTTCCACAATTAATAATAACATTTTAAAAAGGCTGCAAATCCGGTGTTCCTGTGTCAAACAGTTTTGTTATATTTCAGTCTTCTGGGATATACAGTGCCTTGCGAAAGTATTCGGCCCCCTTGAACTTTGCGACCTTTTGCCACATTTCAGGCTTCAAACATAAAGATATAAAACTGTATTTTTTTGTGAAGAATCAACAACAAGTGGGACACAATCATGAAGTGAAACGACATTTATTGAATATTTCAAACTTTTTTAACAAATCAAAAACTGAAAAATTGGGCGTGCAAAATTATTCAGCCCCTTTACTTTCAGTGCAGCAAACTCTCTCCAGAAGTTCAGTGAGGATCTCTGAATGATCCAATGTTGACCTAAATGACTAATGATGATAAATACAATCCACCTGTGTGTAATCAAGTCTCCGAATAAATGCACCTGCACTGTGATAGTCTCAGAGGTCCGTTAAAAGCGCAGAGAGCATCATGAAGAACAAGGAACACACCAGGCAGGTCCGAGATACTGTTGTGAAGAAGTTTAAAGCCGGATTTGGATACAAAAAGATTTCCCAAGCTTTAAACATCCCAAGGAGCACTGTGCAAGCGATAATATTGAAATGGAAGGAGTATCAGACCACTGCAAATCTACCAAGACCTGGCCGTCCCTCTAAACTTTCAGCTCATACGAGGAGAAGACTGATCAGAGATGCAGCCAAGAGGCCCATGATCACTCTGGATGAACTGCAGAGATCTACAGCTGAGGTGGGAGACTCTGTCCATAGGACAACAATCAGTCGTATATTGCACAAATCTGGCCTTTATGGAAGAGTGGCAAGAAGAAAGCCATTTCTTAAAGATATCCATAAAAAGTGTTGTTTAAAGTTTGCCACAAGCCACCTGGGAGACACACCAAACATGTTTAAGAAGGTGCTCTGGTCAGATTAAACCAAAATTGAACTTTTTGGCAACAATGCAAAACATTATGTTTTGAGTAAAAACAACACAGCTCATCACACTGAACACACCATCCCCACTGTCAAACATGGTGGTGGCAGCATCATGGTTTGGGCCTTCTTTTCTTCAGCAGGGACAGGGAAGATGGTTAAAATTGATGGGAAGATGGATGGAGCCAAATACAGGACCATTCTGGAAGAAAACCTGATGGAGTCTGCAAAAGACCTGAGATTGGGACGGAGATTTGTCTTCCAACAAGACAATGATCCAAAACATAAAGCAAAATCTACAATGTAATGGTTCAAAAATAAACATATCCAGGTGTTAGAATGGCCAAGTCAAAGTCCAGACCTGAATCCAATCGAGAATCTGTGGAAAGAACTGAAAACTGCTGTTCACAAATGCTCTCCATCCAACCTCACTGAGCTCGAGCTGTTTTGCAAGGAGGATTGGGAAAAAAATTCAGTCTCTCGATGTGCAAAACTGATAGAGACATACCCCAAGCGACTTACAGCTGTAATCGCAGCAAAAGGTGGCGCTACAAAGTATTAACTTAAGGGGGCTGAATAATTTTGCACGCCCAATTTTTCAGTTTTTGATTTGTTAAAAAAGTTTGAAATATCCAATAAATGTCGTTCCACTTCATGATTGTGTCCCACTTGTTGTTGATTCTTCACAAAAAAATACAGTTTTATATCTTTATGTTTGAAGCCTGAAATGTGGCAAAAGGTCGCAAAGTTCAAGGGGGCCGAATACTTTCGCAAGGCACTGTATATAAAGTGGAGTATTGGAATACAAACTCAAAATTGAATACATACATACAACTCTGTATCTGACTTGGTAGAGGTGTCCAATTTTTTGTTAAGCCCATATCATATCAAATCAAATCAAACCTGCTTCTACCCATAACCATGTGCTTGAAGTGTATGTTTACTTTTGTTACAATGTAGTTTTGTTTAAGACGACCAAGAAACACTCTGTGTGACCCTGATTTGGACCACTTCAGTAAACAGTGAATGGGCGTTTCATTTATGTTACAATACCTGCTTCTACCCTCTTCAGTTTCAGATCTCACATTATTGTTGACATTATTGGAGACCAAACACTGACTGGATTGCTTTCCTGTTTATTCTAATTAAGACACCATGACAAGGGGTGGAAATCATACTGATAAACCCAAACAATTACACTTTCAACAGTGCATGTGTGTACTCTCTGATTGAACCCGCTATCATTAATGGTGATGGTAATCATAATGTCTTTATTGTTTGTGCTATTATTTGCTTGGCAAACATCTTGGTCTAGTATAACCTCCAACTCTCACCACTGTTTATAGATGAAGTGGTTATACATCACACATCACCTGTCGAAACAGTCTCACAACGGTAAACTGGGTTCAAATACAATGAAGAGCACATTCTATATTTCCAGAGAGCAGTCAGACCCTCCCGAGTACTCCTCACAATACTATTCCAATGCAATGCAGAAGAGGGGGGAAAAGTCTGAATTAATAACGTCTTCCCCTTTTTGGGTTCACACCATACTTGAGTAAAAGTAGAGATACCTTAATAGAAAATGACTCAAGTAAAAGTGAAAGTCATCCAGTAAAATACTACTTGAGTTGAAGACCAAAATTATTTGATTTTAAATGTACTTAAGTATCAAAAGTAAATGTAATTGATCAAATATACTTAAGTATCAAAAGTAAAAGTATAAATAATTTCAAAGTCCTTATATTAAGCAAACAGGACAGCATTATGATTTTTTACATTTTTTTTTTTTACGGATAGCCATGGGCACGCTCTAACATTCAGACATATTTTACAAACGAAACATGTGTTTAGTGAGTCCACCAGATAAGAGACTGTAGGGATGACCAGGGATGTTCTTTTGATAAGTGTGTGAATTAGACCATTTTATTGTACTGCTAAACATTCAAAATGTAATTTTGGGTATCAGGGAAAATGTATGGAGAAAAAAAGTACATAATTTCCTTTAGGAATGTAGTGAAGTAAAAGTAAAAGTTGCCAAAAATACAAATAGTGAAGTAAAATACAGATACTCCAAAAAACTACTTAAGTAGTACTTTCAAGTGATTTTACTTAAGTACTTTACACCACTGGTTCACGCTTATGCTGTATATCGAAAACTTCCAAAATACATAACCTATATATCTGGGGTAACCCAGATGTAGAGATTGCGGGATCACGCGGTTGACGTCACGGTGAATTTATTTAATCTTAAGGTGCATCCTTCCCACAATGCACGTTGTTTCTTGCTGAGTCATTGTCTCGTTACACTGCACCCTTCACAATCTTGACAGCCTACACATTATGTCAGAGAGGCATACACACCTGTGTGTGTGTTTGTGTGTGTGTGTGTGTGTGTGTGTGTGTGTGTGTGTGTGTGTGTGTGTGTGTGTGTGTGTGTGTGTGTGTGTGTGTGTGTGTGTGTGTGTGTGTGTGTGTGTGTGTGTGTGTGTGTGTGTGTGTATGCTCATGTGCATGCAAGTGCATGTGTGTGTGTGTGCCTTCCCTGTCCTGGTTGACACACTGAACAAAGATAGCGAATTCATCAACGTCCCCCTTAAAATCAGAGCACAACTCTGACTTTAGAGTGCATTAAAGTAGGAGTTTTACTATAACTTCTGCAGTGCATTGTCGGACTAACCAAGTCTCGGCCCTGGATAATAACATTTTTAATGCCCCCCCCCTCTTCGCATCGGAGATAACATTTAGCAGTTTCCAAGGTAATTTCCTGCAATTTTACACATTTGCCATGGGACAGAAAGAACATTTTGCTGTTTTAAAGCAAACGTCCTGCAATTATACACATTTTCCCATGGGGCAGAGAGCCACTTTTGTCGTTTTAAAGCTTAAATTACAGTGCAATACAGTATTGAGTTGAAAGTTGGATCATTGATAGAGCACTGTGGATCCCTGTGACCCTCCCAGGCAATGTTGTGCATCTAAGTTGTAGCTTATAATGTAGATGAATAATATTACATGGTATTGTAATGCACCCTCTAAACTTGTTTAACAGACCATTTGCACAAATTAATTTAATCTGATGTTGCTAGCATTTTTTAAAGATTTGTTTTAAGAAAAACTAATTTGGTGCGGGGGAGATCTGGCCGGGGACCCCCTGCAGTACCTCTGTTTGAGAACTCCTGCACTAGAAGACAATCACCCGATGCCCTCACGACCAAACAAGGGCTGGACCGGGGCAGGTTCACACAGAGGCTTCTCGCTGATCCCATTAAAAGCAATTAGCAGTGTGTTGACTCAGTTGTAAAAGCCACAGTGGACCCTTCCCCAAGTGTCTCTCCCCCAGCTTCTCTCAGAATCAGGTGTACACAAACAGCCTTCTCTCAAACTCTAGGATGCACTGGTTGTCTCGGCAGGCGGGAAACTTCCATCATCAGGTGATAATATGAGCAGCACTGTTGAATTTACCCTACATTCTTCGAAAAAAAGGGTTCCAAAAGGGTTCTTCGGCTGTCCCCATAGGAGAACCCTTTTTGGTTCTAAGTAGAACTCTTTGGGGTTCCATGTAGAACCCTCTATGGAAAGAGTTTTTACATGGAACCCAAAAGGGTTCTTCAAAGGGTTATCCTATGGGGACAGCCGAATAAATATTTTAGGTTCTAGATAGCACCTTTTTTTCTCAGAGTGTAGAAACTTTTAGGTTCAATCACAAAGTTTTCAAGTGTAACTGATGCTGTTAAATGGGAAAACCCATTGTGAATGGATACATCTACAACTGCTTCAGGGAAGCATCTACAACCGTACTGTACAATAACAGCCCACACAGAATATAAAGACTGTGCCATTAATAGTATATTCAATAAATTCCATATACTCCATATTATTCATACCATTTGATAACCGTTTCATCTCCTAACACTATGCATCCTAGCCCTGCTGCTGCCTAATCCCTGAGCCAGGCATTGTGAGTGGGCTGAAACCCTCATCCCAGCCATCCATTCACAGATAGAGCTATCTGCCAGGTGAGTAAATTAGCAAATAGTGGACACAATACCAGTCAACCCGATCATCCACTCTCCTCTTACTCTGAGCAGCCAGGCATTGTTTTGGTCCCGGCTCTGGATGTGAGTGATCTACCTGAGCTTGTCCCCCTGCTGTCCCCCACTCCCTGCCCCCTTATCCCTCACCCAGGTGGTTCAATTATCTGCAGAGTCTCCCACTGGCTATCTGGAACTATGGACCCGCCCCCTCACAGAGGCGATAACACAAGGGAGGGCTAGGCTCACACAGACCAGAGGCTAATTCCTCTCTTAGCCACCAGCCAACTATAATCGATTATAGAGCCGTTTTATGTCATCTAGAAAATGTGTCTGAGAACAACCGGCTTCACGTACTGTGTTGAGGGAGTGAGAGGAAGCTTCTCCTTATGGCAGATGGGTATTTTGAGGGTCAGCTATTGGCTTGTTTTACATGCACCGCCTCAATAAGAGTCATAAAGACCTTATCTAGGCCCAAGAGAAAATGTGCGCTCATTGAAATGTTGAATTAAAGTGCGTCAATGTGAATCATATGCCAATATTGTATGAACTGTAATTTAGTGAATATATTGTACGTTTGTGCATTGTTTACTGTAGAGTTACATAAAATGTTGAGGTACTGTACATCCCAAAAATGGCAAAATTATATCATAGATACAAACCTCCAGCTGACATTATAATGCTGTATAAATCTGTACTATTCTATTACCATATTACCTTACTTTTTTAACCAGGCACGTCAGTTAAGGACAAATTCTTATTTACAATGACGGCCTACCCCAGCCAAACCTGGACGACGCTGGGCCAATTGTGCGCTTCCCTATGGGACTCACAGCCTGGATTTGAACCAGGGACTGTAGTGATGCCTCTTGAACTGAGATGCAGTGTCTTGGACCGCTGCGCCACTCGGGAGCCCAAGGTATCTAGCTATATCCATTCAATAATCTATCAACTTGTGCCTAAAAATCTCTGATATTGTGGAACTGATCCGTTAACCTGCTGCACTGCTGGTTCTTTAAGTTTTATACCTTGGGATCTGTTCTGACACTGTCTCAGGCTGTCTCCCTTCTCTCTCCCCAACCAGTGGTCGCCCCATCCCCAGCCCCATGGCCCTGCTGCCCATATTGAGCAAACAGGACGAACAAACAGCGGGGAGTGCCTCAGATAGGTCCCCCTGCCTCCGCCCAGCGCCCAGGACGTGAGCAAACACTCCAGCCTGCAGAACAAAGGGGGATGAATAATCGGAGGGAAATGTCAACGTTTCATCGTGGCTGCCTTGGCCCGGTGAGTTATCCATTAACCACAGACTGAGTGCTCTATCGCAGGGACACCTGAATGTACCTACAACAATGGAGAGAGAGAGAGAGAGAGAGAGAGAGAGAGAGAGAAGGAGAGAGAGAAAGAGAAAGAGGGAGAGAGGGAGGAAGGAGGAAATGGAGATAGACAGAAAGAGTGAGAGAGCAAGAAAGAGTGAGGGAGAGATTGAGGTAGAGGTGAAGAGGAAAGTGTGTAATGGAAGTAGTTGAAGAAGAAGTGAGAGACAACATGAGGTGAGAGAGAGAGAGGGAAAAACAAGATTCTCATGACATCACATTACTAATCACCCTGCACCTGTTGGGGGAGTAGTAGAAACTGAATCAAAACTATTATTCCAAAGCCAAGTTACATAACAGTAAGTCATGCTTACCAACAATGTTACCAAGTGCTTATTCAATTCTAAATGGATATTGGACTATTTTGTGGCAAAACCAAGTAATGACTTTGAATCTGATGCTTGTATTCATGATAATATATCAAAGAACTTGCATATTAATTTGCTTTCATCCCAATGTTCCGATCACAGCCCTGTAAAGGCAGACTGTGGAGGTGCTCTGTAATAAGGCCTATAACTATATCTACACCCCTATGAGTTACCGTATCAATGTCCACAGTACATCTCACCTGCCCCCCCTGCCCATACAAAGGAATATACGATGCAATTGAAGGAATGTAATTATATTTTCATTTCATATGTATAGTGTACAAAGAGCTTAGTGTTGGTGTCTCTCTACCCAGCTTCGAGTAGGGAAACACACCAGGGTATTTATTCCAGAGAGAGTTGGACAGAAGAGGGAGGTGGTCAAGACGGTGGGGGGGAGGGGGAGGGGGGAGGGGGAGGGGGGGGCTCTGCAAATAAGATGTCTAATTCATGGAGCGGATGTTTTGAAGGAAACTGTCTAAGGACGTCGCTGCACCAACTGTACCTTCCAGTGGCTGTTTCTGTGCCCGTCTCCTTCCCAGGTTCCTTAAGTATAACTGTGGTGAGACGTGTTATTTCTCCTCTTTAAATGGACTAGAAAGCATGGCCTTAAACTGGACACATAATTCACCCATTGATAGACTTGTGAAGCCTGTGTCCAAAAGCCATTCAGCTGGTATATGTAATTTGCGAGAGAAGTAAAATTCACTACCCTCCATTTATTACATTCAAATAAAGGGTGATTTCCTTCCTGACAATACAAAAAAACTATTTAAGGTAGAAATGTTACATTGGGCCAATTGAGGTGTTTGCGCTAGGTAAAGTCTGAGAACTTGTCTGACCTGTGGAAGTTCAACCATAACCTTTAAATTGCCACTCTATGCCACTCTATGCTTTCCTATTTATTCTTCTATTTATGTCGAATGTGGGGAAGGTTTTTTTCAGCGTGGACCAGAGGAAAAAAAACAGTAAATTCATCTGTGTTATTTATTTGGTTTGGAGCCCTGAACCTTTAGCAGTGAAAAATCACCCACTGTATCACTAATTCTGTCTCCTCCGGCTGCCTGTGGAATTAAAAGACCCCTGAAAGAAACTCTGAACAGAACCAGCCTGTGTGCCCTGCCCTGCCGGACATGAAGGATTTCGGCAGCCATGTGCAAAACCAACATTTTTGCCCCTGACTACTGCCCTCTTCTGATGGAGTGGCCTGAATCTGATGTGGCCACAAATTTTTGGTCTTACACGTGGATACCACCATTTGGCCAACGTCAGATTCAAGAAGGACAAGTGCAAAATTGAACCACAGGTCATAATACATTTGTTACACAGGGGAAACAATTGACATCCGCCAGCCGCAAACAGCAAGGAAAATGGCCCCCATATTGATCATCAAAGAATCATCTGGGGTTTCATTTTGAGAGTATGATTATGCTACACCATAGGCACACCTTCATAAGGAGATATAATGGTGAGTTTGAAAAAAGGCCTGCACACAGAGAGTTCTTTTTAACAGCACACATTACTGTGGTAGAGAGAGAGAGAGAGAGAGAGAGAGAGAGAGAGAGAGAGAGAGAGAGAAAGCCAGTGGGTTGTGTGAGGGATAAGTGACGGTGAGTCATGAATGAGTACACATTGTTAGCGCAGTGAAAATCCTCACAGGTTCCTGGAAGAAAAAAAAGTATTACGTGACACCAGGATGCAAGACAGCTCCTGAGAACAGGATCACCCACCCCTCCTCGCAGCCTGCAGCCAGGCATCCAGCTAGCTGCCCCAGGCCTTCTACCTCCTCTACGGTCGACAGAGGGATTCTCATTCGCCTACAGACTGGACTGCTAGGACTTCTTTTTGTTTTTGACATTTGTTTTCCATGTCAAACTCCTTGATTCAATGTTTTGATCAGATGTCTGATATTTCATTTGTAATGTTGAGATTGAGAGCCACTCAAAAGATAGTAGCGCAAAGGTCAGACTGGACGTAACACAGTAAACGCAAATCCAAAACCCTCAAATTTGTGTGTTTGGTGTGGTTGCGTAAGACAAAAGGAGGGTGGGTTGTATGAAGTGAATTTCTAGCAACCCAAAAGGTTTTATGCTGTGGTTTATTCCTAAGTGAATCCGGCCTTGCTTATCATTGACTTGATAGGTCTGTGTCCTACCTATGCGAAGGTATGGGAAGCAATGATCACTTTCATTACCGACAGTATGTCTTTCATTCAGGATGTGAAGCAGTGATGTATGTTTTGATGATCAATGATGTTTACTGTTTCCAGTCTGAGTTTGGCACGGCGAGGTCGTCCTCAGATATACTGAATACCGACACTCATCTCAAATCCCCCTGAATCTGAGCGTCTTTGTTGATCTAATCTTCATTTGGCGTTTACCGCAACTCTTTGAATAAGGCACACAGCTCGTTTACGGGAAACACACAGGGCACCATCACACCCAGCCCCCTCATGCTTCCAAACCTTTTCCAAATTGGTTTGCACGAAGCAAGCCATTTAGAGATGTCTTTCAAAAAAAAATCCTCCTCCACGACAACCCCAGTAGCTAAAAAAATGGTCAGCGGTGAAAAATAAGTTGTTCTAAATATAAACCTGTAAAAAGGTAGCTTTGTAAACCAAGGTGGCTTGAGAGAGTGAAAGTGAGAGTTAGAGAACTTCTCCCTGCGGCCTAACTGCTAGGATGGAGCCAGGGGCCGAATTTTTTGCCCACTATGAAAGGATTGATTGTCCCGGGTCCCACGGAGCCAGGAAAGTTCCCCCAGCAGCGGTTAGGATCCTATCTGCCAGGAACGCAGAGCGAGAGAGAGGACGCAGAGAGAGAACCAGCACTAGTTATGTCAGATACCTTTCAAGAAAAATACCTTTTGAGCTGTTTATAAATGCCCGCTGCAAAGTGAGCAGCATGCACCGTGTGTTCAGGCCATATAAATAAAAAAGAAGTCTCAATCTGTTTGTTTTGACAGAGAGGAGTGAGAGAGAGGGGGGGGGGGGTTAGAAGGAGAGAAAATAAGGAGGGAAGAGATAGATATTTCGGGGTAGGACATTCCACTTCTTTGAAAATAACATTCCATTGAGTGTCTGTTGAGATGGACAACATGGCAGACATGTTTTCAGGCACTTCGTAAATGTTAGAATGCAAATATCAGAGCCTGAGGGAATGTGGAGGGTGGACTGGGAGCCAAGGTGTCTCAATATAATGAGAGCCTGGGACCCTTCTCTTCCACTAACTCAGAAGGCCCTGTAAGGTTTATATCACTGTACCAGCCCATGCCCCTTTGAGATCAAGCCAGTTCAGGGAGAATTGGCCAATGTTCAGTATATTTCATATAGAAATGTAAATCTTGTTTGGCAGAAATGCCATTTTAAGAAGACAAAAAAAACATACAGAACACAGTATAGAGAATCATGGCAGTTCCAGAAAGGAATTCTACTGAACGTTGTGTCCCAGCTACAGATTCAGGAAATTGTGGGGTGTGGAACAGGTGTTCTAAGCAAATCTCACGGACACTTGATGTTGTTGATGTGAGAATGGGCCCGTTCTACCAGTGCTGTGGAGAAAACCTTGAGTTTGTCTATGGTGCATGAGACGTTCTGGGCTTTCGTGAAGTCCTGTTTGTGAGAGAGCCGTCGACTCAGGAGCCCGTGGACATACAGAAGGTCTCATTCATCCCTTTAAGGCCCAGCTCCCTCCCCTGCTTTTTTTTGGTCCCCCATCCTCCTCTTCCTCCCCCTCACCCAACCGCTGCCGTTTATGGTGCCCGACAGCCCGAAAACAGACTGGAGGGAGAGGTGTGCGGGACGAAACAGGGCAGGGGATGCGTGGTGGTCACATCCGGGACAAACACATGGTGTTCAAACCAGTAGTGGTACCCAACGTAAACTGCTGCTCCACTGTTAAAACTGGGTCCTGCCATGTCGAAGGGGATACCGTATGTGTTGGTGGGATGTCGTTGTGTACAATAGTAAGGTAAATGTGAGTCAACATGTATGTGAGATCGAGAGAGAGAGAGGGGGAGAGAGAGAAAGAGAAAGAGAGAAACAAACTCAGAAGGAGTAGGAGTGTGTCTACATAGGTCCAATGAGAGTGAGTGTGAATGATGGTGTAGGCTCGGTACATAAAGTGGCAACAAAAAGTATGTGAACCGTTTGGAAATACTTGGATTTCTGCATAAATTGGTCATAAAGTTTGATCTGATCTTCATCCAGGTCACCACAATAGACAAACAGTCTGCTTAAACTAATAACACAGAAACAGTTATGCGTTTTCATGTCTTTATTGAACACACCTTGTAAACTTTCACAGTGCAGGGTGGGGAAAGTATGTGAACCCTTGGATTTATAACTGGTTGACCCTCCTTTGGCAGCAATAACCTCGACCAAACGTTTTCTGTAGTTGCGGATCAGAGCTGCACAACGGTCAGGAGGAATTTTGGACTGTTTCAGTTCAGCAATATTCTTGGGATGTCTGGTGTGAACTGCTCTCTTGAGCATCTCAGTCGGGTTGAGGTCAGGACTCTGACTGCGCCACTCCAGAAGGCGTATTTTCTTCTGTTGAAGCCATTCTGTTGTTGATTTACTTCTGTGTTTTGGGTCGTTGTCCTGTTGCATCACCTAACTTCTGTTGATGAAGTTATGATAGCAAGATGATAGCAAGCTGTCCAGGCCCTAAGGCAGCAATGCAGCCCCAAACCATGATGCTCCCTCCACCATACTTTACAGTTGGGATGAGCTTTTGCTGTGCCTTTTTTTTCTCCACACACAGTGTTGTGTGTTCCTTCCAAACAACTCAACTGTAGTTTCATCTGTCCACATAATATTTTGCCAGTAGTGCTGTGGAACATCCAGGTGCACTTTTAAATTTAGAAATACTTGTGTAACCCTTTCCAGCTTTATGCAAGTCAACAATTCTTAATCTTAGGTCTTCTGAGATCTCCTTTGTTTGAGGCATGGCTCATATCAGGCAATGCTTCTTGTGAGTAGCAAACTCACATTTTGTGAGTGTTTTTTATAGGGCAAGGCAGCTCTAACCAACATCTCCAATCTCGTCTCATTGATTGGACTCCAGGTTAGGTAACTCCTGACTCCAATTAGCTTTTGGAGAAATCATTAGCCTAGGGGTTCACATACTTTTTCCAACCTACACTGTGAATCTTTCAATGATGTATTCAATATAGACAAGAAAAATACAATCATTTGTGTGTTATTAGGTTAAGCACACTGTGTTGGTCTATTGTTGTGACTTGAAGATGAAGATCAGATCAAATTGGATGACCAATTTATGCAGAAATCCAGGTAATTCCAAAGGGTTCACATACTTTTTCTTGCCACTGTATGTGTATGAATTTGCGACACTCGGAGTGTGTGTCTGAGAGAGTGTGATAGGCATGCCGGATTTGTCCTGTGCTCCTCCGGTGAATGATGTGATTGTTGCTGGAAGCCCTCTCTCCCATTTCTCTCACGCCTTCATGTTGTTTTTAGCCCCTCACACCGGTCACCCGAGAGGCAGGCGGGACGTCGGTAATCTGGCCCAGCTGGGTTCCTGTCGTTGCTAATTGGTGCAAACGAGGGGGACCTGGGATTGCGGGGCCATGAAAACAAAACCCCCCAGTAACAGGCTCGTGACAGGGCGGGGAACCAGGCCACAGGGGCTGCTTCCACCAAACTGTGACCTCTCACTCAGCCAGGACCCAGGGGTGGGGAGCGCACAGGGACTCCAACCATGGACCAACCAGATACTCCACAGGCTCTTATAGATGTCAAGACACGAGGAGAGGCTTTTTGTGGATTGACTCAATTTAGAGTTCTCATTCTGCCTTTAGCTCTTGACATGTCTAACATCATTATACAGCCATAACTGTCCCCTGAAGTGAGATTTTTAAGATTGTGTAATAACCGTGGGTGGTAGATGAAGTGTCAGTACTTTTAGCTAGACTTTTGCCAGGTAAGTGAGGATGAGGCTAATGATGGTCATAATGATCATGATCGCGATGAGTAAATACAGCCAGTGTTATTGATGATAAGTCGATTCTGGAGGATTGCCATTTCCAGGGTAATATAGTCACCACTCACAGAGCTCCGGTATTATCCATTTGTACAGCTGAATAGACACTAAGGTCATTCACTTTAAGTGTCTGGCTCAAGTTCTCACACCCATGTGACAACCTCTAACCCTCTGGTCAAAAGTCCAGGTCTGTCATAATAGCCTTACTACTCCTTTACTACGTCTGTCAGTGGGTCAGGGGAAACTAGTGTGTATCAGATACAGGACAAGACAGAGAAAAGCTTATCTGATTGGACTGAGTAACGAGGTCACATGCTGCAACGGCAAAGGGGCGGGGCACACCTGTCACTCACACACCTGGGGCGGATGTCACTCACATAACCGCTTGGAGGCATTGCGTAGGTTGGGTGTGTCAAAAGTCCAGAAGTCCTTGTTGGGTTCCTGAAGTGTTGTTACCTACATCCGTTATCTACCAGTGATCTCTGGCAACATGCTTGAAGAACAGGAAGAGGATCTCTAGGTTTCCTCATCTAGATTTCATCAGACCATTAAACTTGGCCTGAAGCCTGTGAGATCCTAGTTAGATCCTATCTTGTCTACAGTTGAGCACATTAAGTTTCCCAGAATGCATCAGTGTCAGTGCATGAGCAAGATACCCTGATGTGGTCTATCATATATTCAAATCCACCCGTCCATCCTTTTTGTAAGGATGATTAAAAAAAAACTTTTAAAACGACCATGTATTGTGCAATGTGTAGGGGCCATGTGTTGTGGCTGCTCAGGTTCTTACTCTCCAGGGCTAGAAACAGAAGCTTAAGTGTGGTGGTGGAGGTGTTGGAGGTGGTGGTGGTGGCTTCACCCAGGAGTGGCTGGGTGGGTGATGAACGCCTCTGGAATGTCCTCCGCCATCTGGGGTCCATGTGGACGAGGTGGCAGGCCCAGGACCTGGCCCGGCGGGAGCAGAGGAAGAGCGTGTCAGCCCCGGCTAGACCTTAAGACAACACAGCCAGGTCTGACAGCCACTGTCCACTGCCTCGTAAATCACCGGCTACACTATCACACACTGTCTCTCTCTCCCTGCAGCGAGACACTGCTCTGTTTGGACTCGGAGAGTGGAGTGTTTTTGGAAAGGAAGAAACAAGCATTCCTCCCTCTGTCTGAATGTCCTCTTCAAAATGTGTCAGCTCGTCTGTCGCAGTGTTAGTACCAAGAGGCAAATGAGGGTTAATGGACGTTTTGAGGGACAAAAGCTGTATCAGACGTACAGAGGGCAACTATTACAGGCCATAACAACAGTATGTGTTAGTTGGACATCAGCCAAGACATATGAGCAGACATAAGCTCCTACGTGCCGAGTTAAAGCCAGAGGTGTGACTGTGGCACTGGGCTGGCCATGGAGCTTTTCTCTCTGCATTGTTGACTCAACACTCAGACCCTGATCAATCCAATAGTTTTCGTTCTTTCTTTCTCACAGGGAAATGTAATCAGTCCCCTTCTCTGTCTCGTTGTCTCCCAGTCCTGCTTTATCAGGAGCCACTTTAACAACACCCACAACCCAAAGAGCAAAGTCCAGCGTATTATCTCTGCCTCTGCCTCTGTCTCTTCCATGTGCACTCACTGACTGGTCTCCTCCGCACAGCACAACATACAACAGGCTAGAGCTAGAGCAGGATATGAAGTCTAAAATAAAATGTCTATATCTGTGTCCCGTTACTACACTCTTAGAAAAAAAGGTTCTATCTAGAACCTAAAAGGGTTCTTCGGCTGTCCCCATAGGTGAACCCTTTGATTAACCCTTTTTTCCAGGTAGAACCCTTTTGGGTTCCATGTAGAACCCGTTCCACGGAGGGTTCTACATGGAACCCAAAAGAGTTCTACCTGGGACCAAAAAGGGTGCTCCTATGGGGACAGCCAGAGAACCCTTTTGGAATCCTTTTTTTCTAAGAGTGTACAACGATATAAACACAATACTTAATGTACACTATCTACATTAAATATATAACAAGGCATGTTTTTGTAGTCTCGTATCTAATGTAATTATCATACAAGAGATTAAATGATGAATGTATACTACCTATTATAACTTCAAAACATGTATTATCGCAATTTTATATTTCACAGGGCTCAAGTTGGTAATATTTCAGTATATGCTTCAAAGGGCATCTACTTTTAAAAGTGCAGTCATCCCACCTGTGCAACAAGTCTTCCATTATTCCACTATTTTTTCCTCCAGCAATCCAACATGAGAGTATAGCCTGAGGGTTGAACTGTAGGCCTCAGCATGTTCTATCTTTTCTTTCACTGCTTGGGAAATGTCAACATACGATCCAACAGGATGCAGTGTTGCATCCAGGATGCAGCTCTCATTTACATAGTACATCTTCAAGGGATGAGCCAGGAGCCACCCGTCCCTCTCGTTTTATCTGTCACATCTACAGGTGAATGCCAAAATAAAGGAAACACTTCAGTCAACGAGGGATACAAAAGTATATTGAAAAGCAGGCACTTCCACACAGGTGTGGTTCCTGAGTTAAATAAGCAATTAACATCCCTTCATGCTTAGGGTTATGTATCATAAATTTGGTCCGGACATTATTTTGGCCTCCATGGCTATGCCCCAATGGGATGATAATGCACCCAACCTCAGGGCACGAGTGGTCGCTGAATGGTCTGAAACCGATGTAAACCATATGCCATGGCCGTCTCAGTCACCAGATCGCGACCAAATTGAACACTTATGGGAGATTCTGGAGAGGCGACTGCGACAGCGTTTTCCACCACCATCAACAAAACACCAATGTATGTAATTTCTTTGGGAAGAATGTTGTTGCATCCCTCCAAAAGAGTTCCAGAGACTTGTAGAATATATGCCGACCTGCATTAAAGCTATTCTGGCCCAACTACCTATTTAGAGACTCTATGTTGGTGTTTCCTTTATTTTGGCAGTTACCTGTACATACGACTAGAGAAAAACACAGCCAGGCCATAAGTATCCGACATTAACCGCCTTCTATGACAGCTTTTAACTTCCCAAATGATGAATGATGGCTGATAAGCCAGGAAATCCAAAGTTTCCAACAATTTAATTGAGGGGGCAAATAATAGTTCATTAGATACGTGGTCTGGATGAACAATACATCTGTTCTATCGGTGTCCTTGTCGTATATCCACCCATGCTCCCTAACGATCAACCAGCTCGCTGGAAGCCATTATTAACGTGTCCTTTCTGTCAGCGCACAGAACATCCAAAAAGTGTTGCATTGTGTTTTCCCCCTGTGCGCTCCTGACAAGAGCACAAATTGCTGTCACCTGTTCCTGTGCCTTAGGCGAAACGTTAAACAAGAGAAACGACAGTGGAGTTGCTCTTGAGGAGGACATTTTGAGATACTTTGCAAAACTAGACCCTCTGGGTTAAACTGGATTGAGTCAAAATAATGGACTTGCTATTTCATCTTACTTCAGCGACATGACTGTAGTTGGTTGAATTGGCAAAAATTTCTCAAATTGTGGCTAACATTTTTGTCTCATTATGCTGTTGTCAAAAGTGAACTGATTCTGATCATCAATAGTGTTCTGTTCATACAACTATCTGAGAAGTGTTTGAATGGGGTTATCATGGTTCACAACAGAGTACAAGACAAATCACAGCTAATATACGGGGGTGACATTTTGTCCCAGGTTAGTCATAACTGGGCAGGACTCTGTCCCTTGTTCCCAATGCACCTTTGTGTAGCTGTGGCTATCATATCAGCTAAATACTGGCCTATCTTATCAAACCAACTGCACCATGTTGTGTGGAAGGTGACGAACGGCCATAGATTCCTATTAAAAGATTCAGGCCAGTGTGTGTGTGTGTGTGTGTGTGTGTGTGTGTGTGTGTGTGTGTGTGTGTGTGTGTGTGTGTGTGTGTGTGTGTGTGTGTGTGTGGTGTGTGTGTGGTGTGTGTGTGGTGTGTGTGTGGGATCTACGGTCAGCTTCAAAGGCTCCCTCAGTGCGACGTGACACTGGAGAATGGTTTTGCACCCCTACGTGACAACTCCGGAAACACAGAGCAGTGTTGAGCAAGAAGGCTGTGGAAGGCTGTCCTACTGTCAATGGAATGCTGGTCTCTACTAAAACTCAACATAAAGTTCTCCTCTGCCTGGATGACTCCGTCTTGTAAAAAGTGAATAACATGCCGTTATAACCTATCCATGAACGACACAGACAATGACAAAGAGCTCAGTTGACTGATACATAACACGAATGATACTTTTTAAAGAACCAAAGAGCCACATCACAAAGACAATCACTGGTCACTTGAAGGAATGTCGTTTCTAAGAAAAACATCTATTAATGCTGCACTGATGTATGTATCATCTTATTCTCAATTCCATCCTTTCTGGAATTTGTCCAACCAATAGAAACGCAAGCAAATTCAAATATTCGACTAAAGTCTAGGTTTATTGTAAGTCGGAATAGTCTGTTCTGTTGAGTGTCTTATCTTACAGTACATTACCTATCTTCAGTATCATTATACGTAGGCTATTTGCCACTTTAATATGGTATGATGTGTAATCATTGTAAAATACTTTCCATGTATGCAAATGTTAAGGTTTACTGTAATTAAGTCTTGCCGTGGTGTTTCCATCATCCCAAAGTTGGTTTGGTGTTTCTAGTATGAATGGTTAAGAAAGCAGTGGCACTTTGAATATCTAGCTCTCATGGTCACCCTTGACTCCCATGTTAATTATGCACATATTTAATGGTTGTCATTTCTAAATTATAAATAATATTTAAAAAATCTGAACAGAAGCAACATAATTTACACTAGACTCAATGTTTTGAAGTTGCAAATCTAATATAATAATATGAATTCATGAAGTGATTCTATCTTCCTGAAGTTGTTTTGGTGTTTCTAGCTTGAATGGTTAGTATCATTTTTAACGTCTACATCTCATTGACTCCCATGTTATTAATTGGGCAAAACACAATCCAATACACAACCAAAACAAACTGCAAAGACATCTCACAAGCTTGATGCAGTCATTGTGTGCAATGGATACGGGACCAAATACTAAACGTGCACTAAAGCGCTTTCATTTCTATCTTGTAAAACAGATAAGTATGAAAATACCTTCAAATAAAAGCTGACATACTGTACTGTCACATAACACGAAACGTTCTATCTCAAATCTAAAATGCTGAAATATAGAGCCGAATTTTTTAAAAAAAGTTTGCTTCACTGTCCAAATACATAGAGGGGAAGTTCATGAGTTAGGAGTATTTGCAGTAAAAGTAGGATATCCTGAAACAGCAGGACAAAACAGACTGCAGTTCGAGCGTTTTTAATGACTAGAATTATACTTTTTGTTCAAATGTGAAGGCACCCAATCCCAATTAAAACACTGTGAGATGATTCACTGGCCATCACAGTAAAGTAGTGTCTAGAAGCCTGGCCCAGTTTGTGTTGGGGCCAGAGGGCCAGCGTGAGTTCAACACTGTTTAGTCTAACCCACCCAAAAGTCACATACAAGAGTCATTTGGTAGGGAGCTGTTTCAACAACCCTATACAATTCAGCTGAACCTGTCCATCCTGCAGCAAGACCTACATCACAGAGCCTCTGTGTTACCATCCAATTGTAAATATAAACAAAATGAACATGGAAATGACATATAAGGATTTTGTCAAATAACATATACACCCATTTCATCAAGTCTATAGATAATTTCATGTATATATTTATTTCAACGGAACAGGCAACAAACGTGTTTCTCCCCCAAAGTTTAGCTTTTTAATAAGAAAAACATGAATAGTTCAAATCACAACATTCAAACCATAAACAACAACCTGACAATATATACAATATATAAGTCTGAAAAGCAAAATTGTTTAAATAGTATTTTTGAAACTAAAATACAAGAAATAAAAAAAAAACAGCATTTCTGACCTGAAACTCATGGTTTATCTTTGAAAAAGTGTTCCTTCAGTGAAAATTCAGTTATCGGTCCTCCATTATCAAAACATCTCGAAAGGCACTTTGAGGATGAGGGTTGCGACATAAAGCTCAATGTTGCATTGACATTGTTACAGTGATCCAATTCTAGTTTGCCATTTGCAGTTAAAAAAAAAAAGGGGGGTTATTATATACCATTGTTGTAACACACACTGGGCCTCCCCAGCTGTGTAAAATGGTGGGAAATCTCGTGCAAAGTACTGTATGTAAATGGTCCTATTAGTGCATTTCCATTCAACTCCTATCTTAGTGACGGACATACCATAGCTCCTCTCCCTCCTAACCCTTGGTATGTTGTGTAATATAATGTGAAGCAATTCCAAAATATCCTATGCCATGAAGAGCTGGGGAACAGCAGGCTCTCATTATTGATAATAAAAGGGGGGTCTCTGAAAATGTTTTAAAAAACAGACAAACAAAGCTGAAATGAGATTTACCACAGTTTCGTCCATTTTTAAACAGACGCCATCTTTTGTCTTTAAAAGGATACCTGGTAAAAGAATACAATAAATGGCTCTCTTATCAGTAAAAACAACAGCCTTCCACCTCTTGTAAAAATTAACCATGGCAGCTACATTTGTGTTTATGGATGGGTATTTGAAGAGATTAAAACAGCATATTAAAAATGGGAATGAAGCAATATGTTGTAAAACACAACAAGAATTCCCTGTAATGCAGTAACAACTGCCTCGAAGCAGTAACCTGAACCTTTTCTCACTCCCACAATCCCTCAAATTGTTTCATGTCACATTTGTTTTGTAACTTGTCAATACAGCACTGTACAAGATATATTAATTTTCTTCCCTTCATAAATAAATGCACAACTCCTTTCCCCCGCTCCATCTATTTACAATGTGTACAACCCAAGTAGTCCTGCTTGTCTGTTGAACAAACCAAAACCCAGTTTGAAGTAGTCTAAAAAAAAGAGAAAAGCAAACAAAATGGCAAAGGGGAGACATGACTTCTGTGTGAATTTATGAATGTATCAGTTTTAAAGACCTTCTGATGAATAGGTGTCAATCCAGCACTGGGTTTTACCTTTGTCTTCGACTTCATGTAACTGCAGGGTTCCCCTTTTGAAGTGTGTATCAACACTGCTAAATGTTCTTTGGTCCCTATTGAGTAGCCCTTCAATGGCAGCCATCTTACATTTTGGGATTTCAAGGCTGCTAAAAGTCCTTGTCAGCACCACTTGGCTGTGGTCCAGAAGGCCTCCATGTTAGGAGGCATTGAGGACCGACCGGCTGTAGAGGGTTTGGTAGTAGGCCCCAGAGTCCATGGCCGAGGGTCCCGCGCTGTCGTAGATCTGCTTGGCTGCTATCGGAGAGGAGGAGGCGTAGGAATTGTAGGCCATCACCTGGTCCTGGTACGTCTTCAGATCCATCTTCTGCTCATTAGACATGAGGTTGGTGATGGAGAAGGGGTGATTGAAGTTGTAGTGGGGATCCATGGCCTTGAGAGGGTCATTCTGCAGGTCCAGATTATGCATGGCGCTGGGAAGGAGGTGGGGGCTGCCTCCCATGATCTGGGAGTGGAGGAGAGGGACGGAGGGGGAGATGGAGGAGGGCACGGAGGAGGGGATTTCCACCGGGGTGCTCTGGACGTGGGACTGGGGCTGTGGGGCGCAGTCCAGCTGGACCATGCTCCTCTGCTGCTGCTCCTCTGAGGAGGAACCAGGGTGGGAGTTGTCAGAGTGGGCCGAGTCAGCCCCCTCCGAGCCCCCTGCTGGGCTGTGCTCCTCCATTAGGCTGTCTCCATGGCCCCCCTTCCCCGAGCCTCCCTCCTGGGCCTTGCCAGACTTCTTTGCAGCCTTCTCTTGATCGATCTTGAAGCGCTTCTGGCGGCGCAGGTAGCAGCCGTTCTCAAACATGTTGCCTGAGTTGGGGTGCAGGGCCCAGTAGGAGCCCTTGCCGGGCTTGTCGGGCGAGCGGGCCACCTTAACGAAGCAGTCGTTGAAGGACAGCGAGTGGCGGATGGAGTTCTGCCAGCGCTGTTGGTTCTCGCGGTAGTAGGGGAACAGGTCCATGATCCACTGGTAGATCTCGTTGAGGGTGAGCATCTTGCTGCCGGATTGCTGGATGGCCATGGTGATGAGGGAGATATAGGAGTATGGTGGCTTGGCGTGGGTCAGTGAGCGGCGGTATGGCTTGGGCACCTCCTTGGCCCGGTTGAGGGAGGTGGGAGAGGGGTAGTTCAACTGGCTCATGGGCTGGCCCATGTTCTGATAGTGGGAGAGGGAGCCCAGGGAAGGGGCTGGGGAGCCCAGCTGGGAGAGAGAGTTGGGGTTGAGGGATGAAGTCACCGGAGACATGTTCATATGGTTGGCCCCTCCGCCCATGGAGGCCAGTTGACTGTTGAGCCCAGAGCTGCCATAGCCCATGTTCATGGTGGCTGGAGAACAAGCTGGGTTCAGGTTGATGTAGCTGTTGATGGTGCTCATTGAGCTCATTGAATTCATGACACTGGGAGAGGAATACATCTGAAAACAAAACAGAAAAGAGTTGATTTAGTCATTTGGAAACAAAAAAATATAGATATATAGGTTTAGACAACAGATAATGTAATTGTATTTTTGTGTCCAAAAGCCTGTACTAATGGAAAGCATAAACGGACAATGATACAACTGCTGAGAAAGGGATATTGATTTCACATAGCATTGATAAACCTGAAAATGGGGAGAGAAAAAAAATACGACTCAAAATAATAAACTGAAAATGCGCGTCCTGGATTCGTTCCCTTTCATTTCGTAGTTATCCTACTACTAAGTACTACAAAACCACAGCAAATAAAACCAAACTTTTAATGAAACGTTCCAAAATATCTGACCATAGGCTATCGGTGATATAATACGCGTAAAAAAAAGATCACAGAGCCGTAAAATACACAATCATCTAAGTAACCTAATATTTATTTGAGAGCATATAATGTTGATTAAAGACAGGATTTCAGTTTCCTTTCATTTAATCACGAATTTCTTGAGGAAATGTATAGCTTATGTAAACTTTCGGAGGTAGCCAACGTTAACAAAATGAACTGCTAATTTAATTTCCGAGATGCGTTAACATTCACAATTTGCATATTTAAATAGTTTGGCCAATACGTGTTAGTAAACAGACTAGGGAATTGCAAAAAAAACAAAAAAGATGATAGATTTGATGTAAACAGACTTCTAAATGTCACATTTACAATTTCAACAGGTCACACAATAGACAAATTGAGACAAATTATATCACATCAGTGTTGTATGTTGAATTGTAAAATTCTAACATTACTATATTAAAGATACGAAATTGCAGCCACACGTGAAAAATATAAAAATAAAGCCAGTTGTGATCGTAAAATACTGAGCTTTCGATTCAATGACTTAATTTTAAGAAACTCTAGAATAGACTTTAAATAAACATATATCCAGCATCCACACACACATAGCCCATATGGTAAACTTATATATAAAAAATGTTTTTACCTCACTGGCTTCGCTGTAGAAGGCATTCCACTCTGGCAGTTCATGAGACTCCATCTTCACCGAGCTCAACATCCCAAATACAACTTTTTATAGTAAGAAACTATATTTTAGCGAATGAGAATGCAAATCCCTGTTTGAGTTTATAATAGCTTTGAGTCTGCTCAAAATTCAGGACACCGGCAAAAAATAGTACAATTTAAATCCAAAGATAACGAAAGAGTTCCACTGACTAGATAGAAGGCTAGAATAAAAAAAATAAAAAACAATGCTTCTTCGGTCTATGAGTAGGTCTTCAGTTAAATGTCAATATTTATTCGTTGATTTATCAATCATCCATCGTTTCATAATCAAGAGTAACAGGTTATTTATATTAAGCTGACGTTATCTTTGGGGAACGCTAGATCCGTATGAAGTCCGCAGAATGCTCCGGTGCAACCCCTGATCCGTGTGAGTCAATGTGCTATGGGCAAGTACAGTAAAAGTTGGACGTGCCTTCTTAAAAACGCAGGTAAGGTCCCGCCCCATAAGGGCATTTGAATATCGTCCAAGGCTATTTGAATATCGTAAAAAGACCTCTCTTGCCCCCTGGTGAGGGTGTATATTGGCCCGGGACAGACACATCCATCTCAATTGCAGCATGCATCCTCCACTTCTTGACGACAAACTGCTGCTTAAACCTCACTGGATGTGTCTGATTGTAGGCTATTTTCATAATTTATTTTACATCACAATTATAAAATCAAAACTAAATGTATGGCTTTCAATTATTAGAATAAGAATTTATAAAGTATTGCTTCAAGCTGAGTCGTCTTCTGAGTCGCCAATTGAAGTCAATCTGTAGCTCAATGGAAATTAAATTATTTTATTTGTCTCTCATTTTAATACACTTGACCATTGAAAAGATCAGCTCAATAGGTCAAGATCTGAAATGAAGACGACAACTCAAAGGATTATTCCAGGCCTGGATGAGGTCTTGATGTAGTCAGAGGGTATAACCTTCTCACGGGTTAACTTCATCAGTGGGAGGTCTGATTAGGGGAGCCCGAGGTGAATGACCAGTGGGAGAGCTGTTAATACCCCCGACTAACATTTCTCTGGAGCTCTATGGGCTATATGGAGAATGATTAGTTGCTGGGGAAATTGACTTCTCAGAAGAACTCCCGTAGCCTATGCTCTTCCTCGTTGTAGGCCTGCACAGTTTAAGTCCAATTGAACATTACAATGAACGAAACATTGAATTATTTATGTGCAATACAGGCTGTTGTCTGCAATAATAGGGTTACATTTGAAGGTAAAATGAAGTGATGAAAATATTGGCAAACCAAAATAACGAAAAACAATAAATAATGTAGCCCTAATCCAATGTGTGTAGGCCTATCCTTGGCCTGATTCGGAATACACATCTCGTTGTCAGGCGCAGACAGTAAAATCTAAATGTCAATGCATTTCCTAATTGCCAATGAACGGAGCTGTAATTGATGCGCATAGGTGGTCGACAGGATTAGCTGAGAAAAGTGCTAAGGAAACACGCAGGAAGGACACGTCGTGTTTAGCGCAATAGGCAGAAATAGCTTACTCCGGGACACTTTGGTTAAAAAAAATAATTGAATGTATAAAAAAACAACACAATTAATCAATAGTTTTAATACAACCGAATTCGTTCATTAATACATATTTTTGATTCAACATTAAGATCATGAGGACTAAGGAATGCATGATCTCTATTAGGCCTATTGGTCTTAACACTTCCAACGATTTGCGCCCGTTTGCAAAATGTTGTCAGGTCGATTAACACATTCAATGAGATCAATCAAACGTATTTATAAAGCCCTTTTTACATCAGCCGATGTCACATGGCGGTCTGTAATGATAGTAATTAAGCTATACAGAACAATTATTTCCTGACCAAGTACATGATTAAAGTCGGCTATAAGAAACAAGTTTGAGCACTGCTTTGAACAAGTATATTTAGGCATGGGCCAACATTTTATTTAATTGTTTCCCAAGGCCAAATAAATAGCTAGGCTATATTGTTTTGAATCGAAGGCCAGCTATTTCGATAAGATATAGATAACCCGTCCAATGATTCTACTACATTATGGAGAGCTTTGGAGGAAGATGCTGTGCGGGCTGTACTGCATTTGAGTAATGAGTAGACAGAACTACTTCCTCATTAATCCTTTGACTTTACACGGTCTATTCCCCCAACACACATCCCTACATCCTCCTGCAGGTCGGCCGCTTCTAATGCCAATGTGACAGTAGATCGTTCATTACCACCTCAATAATTAGCTAACAATAGCTTTAATGAGTTGACATTAATAGAGGAAGACAGAGATTTCAATATGCTTTCTAGTGGGGGGAAGTTATGACTTGAGATTCGCCCTCTACAATATCTTGGTAGGCGGCGTTTTTCAATTAGGGTAACCTTTATGTGGGTGGGTTTTAAGAAGTGTAGGCCGACAGTAAAATACATTGAGAAACAAAGGTTCTGTCATGTAATGATGGGAACCTATTATCTAAGTGAAATTATGGCTGATATCAATTAGATGGCGTCGTGTTTGACAAACCGGTAACTGTGCCATTTCCCTCCAATATAGGGAAATCTAAACATTGGAAAATGAAGTACCCTCCTGGTAGACTACAAGAAAAGTGGGCAGTAGTTCACAACACATTTTTAAAGTCAAGATCTGCACAGGTTAAAGTCCGCCATCTACTGGACATAGCAAGACAATGAACACCGAGCGTACCTTTGCAACACAGTATAAAACCGTGGCAGTATTTATATTTTCATTTTATTTAAGCTTCAAATTTGTCGTCAATTACGTAGAAGCTTCATGAAAAATAACAAATCAAAAGTGACATTTACACCCAATGAAGTGCCAGTCAAAAGTTGACACACCTACTCATTAAAGGGTTTCTCTTTATTAAAAAAAAAACTATTTTCTAAATTGTAGAATAATAGTGAAGACATCAAAACTATGAACACATGAATCATGAATCATGTAGTAACCAAAAAAAGTGTTAAACAAATAAATGTAAAAAAAATGGAGATTTTTCAAAGTAGCTACCCTTTGCCTTGACAGCTTTGCACACTCTTGGCATTCACTCAACCAGCTGTATGAGGTAGTCACCTGGAATGCTTTTCCAACAGTCTTGGAGTTCCCACATATGCTGAGCACTTGTTAGCTGCTTTTCCTTCACGCTGCAGTCCAACTCATACCAAACCATCTCAATTCGGTTGAGGTTTGTTGAAAACCAGGTAATCTGATGCAGCCCTCCATCACTCTCCTTCTTGGTCAAATAGCCCTTACACAGCCTGGAGGTGTGTTTTGGGTCATTGTCCTGTTTAAAAACAAATGATAGTCCCACTAAGCGCAAACCAGATGGGATGGCGTATCACTGCAGAATGCTCTGGTAGCCATGCTAGCTAAGTGTGCCTAGAATTCTAAATAAATCACAGACAGTGTCACCAGCAAAGCACCCCCACACCATCTCATCTCCTCCTCCATGCTTCACAGTGGGAACCACACATGCGGAGATCATCTGTTCAACTACTCTGCGTCTCACAAAGACATGGCGGGTTGGAACCAAAAATTGCAAATTTAGACCAAAGGACAGATTTACACCGGTCGAATGTCCATTGCTCGTGTTTCTTGGCCCTAGCAAGTCTCTTCTTATTGGTGTCCTTGAGCAGCAATTTGACCATGAAGGCCTGATTCACCCAGTCTCCTCTGAACAGTTGATGTTGAGAGGATGGTAACTCTAATGAACTTATCCTCACAACACAACTGATTGGCTCAAACACATTAGGAAGTAAATAAATTCCACCAATTAACTTTTAACAAGGCACACCTGTTAATTGAAATGCATTCCAAGAGATTACCCCATGAAGCTGAATGAAAGAATGCCAAGTGTGCAAAGCTGTCAAGGCAAAGGGTGACTACTTTGAAGAATCTCAAATATATTTTGATTTGTTTAACACTTTGTTGGTTACCACATGATTCCATGTGTTATTTCATAGTTTTGATGTCTTCACTATTAGTCTACAATGTAGAAAATAGTCAAATAAAAGGAAAAACCATGAATGAGCAGGTCTGTCCAAACTTTTGACTAGTACTGTATATGAAATGAAATTGAAAGTTGCATGAACAATTAAAAAGGGACACCCAGTCCTATTGCCGACCTTCAGGGTTTTATTTTATTTTATTTAACTAGACAAGTCAGTTAAGAACAAATTCTCATTTACAATGACAGCCTAGGAACAGTGTGTTAACTGCCTCGTTCAGTGGCAGAACGACAGATTTTTTACCTTGTCAGTTCAGGGATTCGATCTAGCAACCTGCAGTGACTGGCCCAACGCTCTAACCACTAGGCTACCTGCCGCCCAGAGTAGGTTTCCATTCAAGGATTTATTTTTATTTTTTAAATAACAAAAAAATAAGGGCAGAAATAGGCTAGTGTCAAGTAGAAATAGAGTTGGAATATACAAGCTTTAACCTTGAACTGTGTTGAGATAAGCAACTCAACAGGAGTCCATGGCAGACAGGACCATAATAATAGAAAGGCAAGACAATCAATCCAAGACCATCTTTACTAATTTAGGGGCCAAATACAAAATACTCCTATTTTGTATGATTATTTATTATTATAATTTTTTTAAAATTTTTTTACAAGTGCTTTCAGACAGAGGAAGCCATTAAATGCACCTTTTTAAAATGCATTTTTTAATTTAGCTAGGCAAGTCAGTTATGAACAAATTCTTATTTACAATGACGGCCTACCTCTGGCCAACACTGGGCCAATTGTGCGCTGCCCTGTGGGACTCCCAATCACTTGAGGAAAGTTGGATGGACATAGTACTTTTGTAGGAAATTATTTTTTTGTTGTGAGGGCTACATTTGACTTACTGTATTTTAGATAACTAAGAGGCCTAATTTTAGTACTACATACACTTTCAGATACAGCTACTAGTGTACAGTATACATTCATGCCAATGTGATCAGCAATGGCTTGATGTCTTGTTCTCATTCAATTTCATATTTACACATGCACATGGTAAGGTATTGATTGGCACCAGCTTTGCAAATTGATAATTCAATTAATATATTACATTTTGGTGACGAACATAAAAAGTTAAGGAAAACCTGACAGAGAAGTATTTTGATATACATGTATATATTATCTTTTAAACAATTCAAAGAGTTAAGTTCATTGGTAAAATAGAGCATAAAACAGGGATTTTATAGAACTTTAAAAAAAAATAATCAAGAGGATCACGTGAAAAACTTGAATCTCAGTCCATATAGAAAAAAACCTTTGACTTTACATAGAGTAAATTCCTTTAAATTAAACATCATAAAAGTACACAATATTAGTTTAATCTCTACACCCTCTACAACTTCAGTTAACAGATAACCTATAACTATCCTAATAAGAACCATTTCACCCACTATTTCCCTGGCACATATTGAAATAATAAAGTCATTTAACACTCAAGTAGTAAGATTACAGAAAGTCTACAACCCCCTTGAACTTTTTTTTCACATTTTGTTACATTACAAAGTTGGATTCACTTTTTTTTTTCAACAATCTACACAAAATACTGTAATATAATGTCAAAGTACATTATTATGATTATTTTTAAGATTAATTAAAAATCAAACACTAATATACCTTGATTGGTTAAGTATTCACCCCCCTGAGTCAATGCATGTTAGAATCACCTTTGGCAGCGATTATGAGTCTCTTGAGTAAGTCTCAAAAGAGCTTTGCACACATGTATTGTGGAATATTTGCCCATTATTCTTTTCAAAATTCTTCCAAGCTCTGTCAAGGTGTTTGGGATCATGGCTAGACAGCCATTTAAGTCTTGCCATAGATTTTCAAGCAGATTTAAGTCAAAACTGCAAATTGGCCACTCAGGAACATTCACTGTCTTCTTGGTTAACAACTCCAGTTTAGATTTGACTTTGTGTTGTAGGTTATTGTCCTTCTGAAAGGTGAATTTCTCTCCCAGTGTCTGGTGTACAAGCAGACTGAAGCAGGTTTTCCTCAAGATTTTGCCTGTGCTTAGCTCCATCCCGTTTCTTTTCATCCTGAAAACCTCCCCAGTCTTTGCCTACGTCAAGCTTCTGAACTAATTTAGACTCGCCTAAATAAAGGAGGTGAATAATTACGCAACATTGAATAACAGTGAATCATTATTTTTGTTATTTCATTTGTAAAACATTTTCAAAATGTTCTTTTCACTTTGACATTACGGAGTATTTTGTGTTGATCCATTTTTACAATGAAATCTATTTCAATCCTACTTTGTAACACAACAAAATGTGAGGAAAGTTCAAGGGGGATGTAGAATTTCTATAGGCACTGTAAATCTACTTTAACATGAATCTATCTTTGGTTTCTACGCACGTGTATAGGCTACACAAGCAGTATCGTATCAAAACTATAGATTGCACATATATTACCATCGAGAGAGATGGTCTTACATTCAGTATAAAATAGAGAGGTATCCATCCCACTTCTTACATGCTGGATAAAGCATCTTTGTTGGGCACTGTGAAAGCCATCTTATTGTATCGCGTAGCACTGAAAGTCCCAGTTTCTGTCTTATAAATCGATGGCGACATACATTAACTGCTGGTTTGAGGTTTCAGCAAAGAGCAAACAATTAGCTCCGTGACAGTAAAAAGTCAGTTTTACGTAAAGGGCAAATGTGACGCAAAACAAACTTCCAAAAAACGGTCACAAGAGGAACAGTCCAAGTCTATACGTTGCTGGAAGGTTTAGGGAAGTCATCAGTCTTTTTCAATGCCACTCAGAGATCTATTAGAAAGATGTTCCACGAAACAGAAAACAGACCTAAAATCAACTATAAACAGGACATATTTATTTTATTTAACCTTTATTTAACTAGGCAAGTCAGTTAAGAACAAATTCTTATTTTACAATGACGGCCTACCCTGGCCAAACCCAGACGACGCTGGGCCAATTGTGCGCCGCCCTATGGGACTCCCAATCGGCCGGTTGTGATACAGCCTGGAATCGAACCAGGGTTTGTAGTGACGCCTCTAGCACTGAGATGCAGTGCCTTAGACCGCTGCGCCACTCGGAAGCCCTATATGAAGTGCATACTTCCCAAAGATGGTCCACTGGTTTATAAAGTCAGTGACTAATACTAATAAGTTGATGTTTGAGGGACAAAGGGGTGAATTAGGTATTAGAGGTGAGCAAGGGCTGGGGGTATGGTCACCCTCTATCCAACCAGACAGTGGTGTGGTAGTGTAAGGCCTGCCCCATGGAGGTAGAGGTGTATGATGATTGGCTGCGAGGTGGGGAGAACCTGGTGGATTGTCATGTTGGTTAGCTGTGAGGTGGGGAAAACCTGGTGGATTGCCGTGGTGATTGGCTGTGGGGTGGGGAAACCTGGTGGATTGTCGTGGTGATTGGCTGTGAAGTGGCGAGAAACTGTTGAGATTGTCGTTATCTGCAGGCACCAGGCTGCTGCTCCACTCAGGCGTCAACAGCCTTCTGTCCAGACAGACATCACATAAACAAACAGATTAACCATATTCGGGTGGCTAATCATATTCGGTGACAATTATACTACATATCATATATTATACTCTATCATAAAGCACGTCACAAACACTAAATTAGCCTATGGCCTAGCTACATAGAGAATACTTTGGCCTAAAGACTGATTCCAAGACAACAAATTCAAATGAAATCAAGATGTAGCGAAATTGCATCTTACAGTCAGGTGTCCCAGAGGATTTAGGGGTCGCGCTCCTTCTTCACTTTGACGTCTCCAGCCAGGATGGTAGTGACCTCTCCCTGCATGAAGGCCCAGGGCACGTTGGAGCCTACCAGGGGACACCTCTCTCCACTGGGGCAAAACATCTCGCTGCCGGCCCCCTGGCTCCGGATAAAGTCTCTGGTGCAAGGGAAGCAGAATTTATGGGTCGCAACAGACGGGCACTGGACAAAGTGAGTATCCTCCAAGCGCTCGTGGCAGATGGTGCAGCAGAGAGGGGGACCAGAGGAGCCGGAGGGGTCCCCTGCTCCCTGGTCCGAGGCCCCAGCCAGGGGGAGAGCTGCCGTGGTGGCCCCTGTAGAGTTGCTAGCTCCCTGGGGTTCCCCGTTCCTGGAGGCCAGGTGGCGCTGCTGCCCTGCAGGGCAGGCTGCCATGGGGCTGCTGCTGCTTTGTCTCACTGCCAAGGAGGAGTGGCCCAGGCCTCCACCACCACTACTGCTGCTGCTAGGGGCTTCTCTGGGTGACTGGCCAGCGGCTGCACCCGCGTTGTCAGCCACGCTCATCAGTGCTGTGATGGGGGAGGGGTCGCTGCTGTGGGAGTGGGAGGCCGAGCCCTCCTGGTGAGGAGGTGGCTGGCTAGTGCTGGGTAGGGAGGAGGCAGCTAGGTGGATAGCCATGCCCGGGTACATCCCCATGGGCCAGTGCTGCCGGAGCTGCTCCTCTGTGGTCACTACCTCTCCACCCTGGAGCTCTGGGGAAGCCTTCCTCCGGCGCAGGCGGGCTGGTGGTGCCGAGCGGGCCATGTGACACAGCGCTGTGGGCAGCATGGAGCAGCTGGTGTCCAGGTAGGGCTGGGGGAGAACGTCAGGGCCGGGGATGTCCTTAAAGGCCCGTACCGAATCACTCAGTAGCTCAGAGAGCAGTCGCCAGTCCCCCGCGCCATGCCTTTTCTCGTACTCCACATACTTCAGGCCCGAGTTGACCATCTTGCTCCCAGAGTCTCTCTGGCTGTCGTGGAACATCTGCTTGACCAGCGCCGCCAAGCTGGAGAACATGTTCCCCGAGCCGCACGGGTACTCTGCAAAGATCTTCAGCTCAAAGTCCAGCGTCAGCTTGGCATCGAAGGCAAAGATCCGCCCCACCAGGCTGTGGTCCTTCTTGAAGCGCACGTTGAAGGGGGTGCAGCCGGAGAGGGTGAGCAGGGCCCCTCGTACAGCCTTGGGTCGGCCGGCCCAGTCATCTGCTCGGTTCCGTACACTCTCTGACAGCTCGGCCAGAGCCTCTGCGTTCCTCTGCTTCTCCCTCAGCTCCTTCTCAAACTCAGGGCTCAGGAAGGAGGCCACACCCATGCCCATGCTCAGCTGCCTCTTGGTGATCTCGTTCAGCATGGGGGCAGAGAGGGTGAGGGGGGTTCCCCCGACTCTGGTATTTAAACCGGGCACAGCTGCTAGCAACCCGTGCGGAGCACCCACAAGGCCTTGTGTCATTAAATTGGGTGGAACGGTACACACCATGGGTCGTCTGGCGTTGTTAGGGCTCTGTCCACTGACATCTTGTTGTGGGACCCCGTCATCGATTCTGTGCAGACCGTTGGGGAGCCGTGCTGGGGCTCCGTAGTCCCCTCTACCCCTTTCAAAGCGTTCAGGAGGTGGCCTACCACCCTCCATAGGTCCATCTCTTCCACCTGGGCCATGTTTGGTGGGCTGTGGACCCGGGGACCTGTCACCCTGCATACCATGAGTTATTTTCAAATGCCTGGCCGTCTCTATGAGGAATTCAATACGGTCTGCCCCTTCATAATTCACACAGCCTCGGCAGACAGTCTCGCTAAAGTCCCAGATCATAGCCCATGGCATCTTAGGCAAATCGCAAAGGTAACAGCACCACTGCCGCCTTGAAGACGACTGGGAGGAGGACATATTTGACAGGCCCTCTTATCTTTCTGGCTTTCTGAGGTCCTGGTTAAACAGATTTAGCTTTCAATAGTTCAGGAACAATCGCCGCTTCTGTTACTTCTCAAATACCCCCCAAAATATATACGATACACTTTTTTTGTAATAAACACACAAAAAATAGTGTTTACCCCCTTTCGGTCGCCTGCGCCTATGAAGTGTTTCTACTAGAAGACTGTCTTTGCTGGAACTTACACAACTCCATGATAATGATGCATTCTGGGATTTATTGTTTTCGTTCTGCGAGGGCCTTCGTGAGTACGTGCCTCGTGAATAGCATCAGTTGCGTCTAAAATGCGAATATAGACTGCACACAGACCAATGTTTACGAAAAGTTATCATATGGATATTAATAAACACTGTATGTAAAATAATATATATTTACAAAGGAACCGACATGCGCAACTCACGCAGCCCAGATCCTCGCGAACCGAGCTAGCTAGTGTATCCAGGTCAAAGGTGACTTTTTTTTAACAACACATGTTCTTGCACCCATGCGCATTTAGTTGGACTAAGTTACATTTCACATTTTAGCAGTACACAGAGGTCATGTCAAACGATGTATCTTCGTCAAGTGATGAGGCAAGTGACACCGAGGAGGTTCCGCAAAAACGGAGGAAGCAGGGTAAGTTTTTTTCTAGCTTAAATAACGTTAGCTAGCTATCTAGCTAATGTTAGCCACTACAATCAAGTCCATCAAAGCTGTCTGCCAGGTATCTAGTAAATCCTGTTAGGAATCAAAATTAGGGATGCTGCAATGGGCAGACAGCATTGTGTATTATATGGCGAATTCCAAAACAAACACACAGATTACGTTCACTTCGCTAGCTAGCTAGCTATCTTGCTAATAACAATAACTATGTTTAACCCTTCAGCTTCAAGGTATCAGTGTCCAGCTGATTTTGTGGCATTTGCCCACAAACCCTGTGCCAGTACCCTCATCGAAAGGGTTTGTGAGGACAACACAGAATTATGGCTCATCAAAGCTCCCAGCAGTTTCAACCCGGACAGGTAGGCTATCCTTCTTTCCATTTATATGAATTATCATAGAAGTGTCATGATTCACTTCTAATAACAGACAGAGATATCTAACAAAGTCCTCAGAATTTCTCGGTCAGTTATTAGAAGTGAGACACCATCCACTCCCATTGCTTTACACCCACATGGTCTATATCTGGTGTGCGTAACCTCTTAACACACTGTAATCTCTCTCTCCCCCACAGTTTCAGCAGTCTGAAGATGCCTCTGTCTGGGCTGCAGACCATGCAGGCCCCTGCCCAGCAGTCGTGTAGTGGTGGGAACAACAGGCAGATCTACAGCGTGCTGGGTGGGCCCTCTGGTGCTGCGGACCTCCATCTCCTCACCAGTCACCCCCAGACGCTCGACTTGGTGGTCTGTGCCCCGGCCTTCAGCGGGCTCCTCAACATCTGTGAGAGCTACGGTGACTGCAGCACCAACCAGACCCCCATTGCCATCCCAGCCACCCCAGCCCCCACTGTGCCCCCGGGGCTCCGCCAGCGCTTCCAGCCTTTCGGAAGCAGGACCCCCACCCTCTCCAGACTGATGGAGGATACATCGGATATTCCGCTGCCGTCTACACCAGAGACGCCTCTCAGGGTCACACTGGACCCGGGGGAGGAGAGGAAGAGCAAGAAGAAAAAGAAGAAAGACAAACTTATAAAGACTGAGGAGATGGAGGAGGGGGTCAGGGTGAAGCAGGAGCTGCTAGAGATGACTCACAGCCCAGAGGAGCCATATAAACTTCCTGGGCAGGAAGCTGAGCTCTCAGAAGAGAAGAGGAAGAAGAAGAAGAAAAAGAAGGATAAGGACAGGGGAGAGGTGGAGGACACTGTATATTCATCTTTTAATGTAATTAAAAAAGAGGTGGAAGTTAAAGTTGAACCAATGGACAGTTCCTATGGTGAAGTTGAAGATTCTGGAAAAAGGAAGAAAAAGGTGAAGAAAAACAGGCATGATGATGACTAGTCTGTTGTTTTTTTGTGGTAATCTGGCTTTGTGAAGTTATAATAATAATAATAGTATCATTCAATTAAGCAGTTCAACAAATAATTATTATGCTACTGTACTGTCATTTGGATTTTGGGGGGAGATTTGATCATCTAATAAAGCCGAGACGATAACACATACTGGAGTGTACAGACTTGTGCCTCTATTCACACGAAACAAAAATGTGTTGGTTTCATGATCTGAAATAAAATATCCCTGAAAATTTCCATACTCACAAAAAGCGTATTTCTCTCATTCTGTGCACAACTTTGTTTACATCCCTGTTAGTGAGCGTTTCACCTTTGTCCAGATAATCCATCCACCTGACAGGTATGGCATATCAAGAAGCTGATTAAACGGCATGATCATTACATGGGTGCACCTTGTGCTGGGGACAATAAAAAGCCACTCTAAAATGTGCTGTTTTGTCACACAACACAATGCAAGTATTGAGGGAGTGTGCAATTGACATGATAACTGCGGGAATTGAATGTTAATTTCTCTACCATAACCTGCCTTCAACATTGTTTTAGAGAATTTGGCAGTACGTCCAACCGGCCTCACCATGTGTTACCACGCCAGCCCAGGACCTCCACATCTGGCTTCTTCACATGCGGGATCATCTAAGACAAGCCACCCGGACAGCTGATGAAACTGGGTTTGCACAACCGAAGAATTTCGGCACAAACTGTCATAAACCGTCTCAGGGAAGCTCATCTGCTTGCTCGTCGTCCTCACTAGGGTCTTGACATAACTGTAGTTAGGAGTTATAACCGACTTCAATGGGCAAATGCTCACTTTCAATGGCCGCTGGAGAAGTGTGCCCTTCACGGATGACTCACTGTTTCGACTGTACCGGGCAGATGGCTTGTATGGCGTTATGTGGGCAAGCGGTTTGCTGATGTCAACGTTGTGAACAGAGTGCCCGATAGTGGCGGTGGGGTTATGGTATGGGAAGGTGTATATTAAGGAAGATGAACACAGTTGCCTTTTATCAATGGCAATTTGAATGCACAGAGATACCGTGACTAGATCCTTAGGCCCATTGTCGTGGCATTCATCCGCCGCCATCACCTCATGTTTCAATATGATATTGCATGGCCCCATGTTGCAAGGGTATGTACACAATTCCTGGAAGCTGAAAATGTCCCAGTTCTTCCTTGGCCTATGTACTCACCAGGCATGTCACCCATTAAGCATGTTTGGGATGCTCTGGATCAACATGTACAACAGCGTGCTCCAGTTCACGCCAATATCCAGCTACTTCGCACAGCCATTGAATAGGAGTGGGACAACATTCCACAGGCCACAATTAACCGCCTGATCAACTCTATGCGAAGAAGATGTGTCGCTCTGCATGAGGCAAATGTTGGTCACACCAGATACTGACTGGTTTTCTGATCCACGCCCCTACCTTTTGTTTTAAGTTATCTGTTACCAACAGATGCATATCTGTATTCCCAGTCATATGAAATACATAGATTAGGGCCTAAGGAATTTATTTAAATTCACTGATTTCCTTATATGAACTGTAACTCAGTCAAATCTTTAAAATTGTTGAATGTTGCGTTTATATCTTTGTTCAGTGTAGTTAATTTATCCTCAATGCTACCATTAACTATTGATTCTGCTGCAGTCCTGCAATACTCTGGCTCCACAGGCAGATAGCGCTGTGGTACAGTGGTTCTTCCCTGGTTACCGGACACAGATTCGGTGGGTTGCCTCTGCCTGCTCTCACTCTGCACTGGAGTGTGGTCCTGTTTTCTAATGAGTTCAGAGACACCTCTGGTGCTATCCGACTCAATGTCTGTACTTTCCTCCCACTACACTACATGTATGCATCACTTACTCACTGCAAGGCTGTGGCAGAGCCGCTTTTCCCTCTCTTTTCAGACACATTATTGTATTTTTGAAGGTTGCATTTGGTTGGTTTGATTTTGTGAGTAAAATATTGTTGAATATCCATAAAACATAAAACACATTTTTAAAAATGGTATAAAAGGTTATGTTTTTTTATTTTTTTTATTTAAACTATTTTGTTCCTGAATAACTAAAAAACGTGCATGGAAATTCTAATCAGAATTACAGCAGCTGCAATTTTGTAGCTCTGGTATGGAGAGAATAGAACTTTGATGTTGGATCTTATGCGATATTTCTATGTATTCACACATTGCACGTGCAATGTGTGTCTGTGTGTGTGTGTTAGGGATCTGCTTCAGGTATGGTGCTGCAGATAACTTGGCTCCTAGCTAGTGGGTTACACAACAGGTCAACAGCAGAACATTGACTCCTGTTCTGTGGGTGTCTCTTACACCACCACTGCCCACCTTTGCTGTCTCACGGGCTAACAGATTTAACCATGACTGGTTATTTGTCCGTTTCCATTTGATCCACTTGAGGAGAGCAGTCGTTGTCCTCCAGCAACAAACCATTCTGGTGCTTGTGTCTTCCTCCACATTGTGCACACGGTCATTAGTGTTCAGTGGATTAGCCATAGGGTCACCAGGTCAAGTCACAGCTGGGACAATGAGGCCCTCAAGTGAAGCACCTGGACGTGAAACAGAATTCTAGTAGAATTCTTAGTATGTTCCCCTCTATCTCTATGCGTTGATGTATTGTTTCATGGGGATGTTTTTGCTATATGCGCTGCAGGTAGCTTGAACAGTAATTGCTGTCTGGTGAAGCAGATTAATAATTGAATGCAGTCTGAAGTTAAGATACAACGTGTCCAGACTGCAGAGCAGGATTGGGCCTTGCGCTCCCCAACCGATGTAAATGATAAGATTTGAGGGGAGGGAGAGGGGAGCGACTAGTGGGGGTAATGCATTGGAGAACCAATCTCACCGGCTGTACCCACCCCCTCCTTCTCTTCCCCCCTCTTCCCTCTTCCCTCCCCATCACTGCAGCGATTCCCTCTCCCCCTCTCCCTCTGTAGTGCTCTCCTTTTCAACCAGCGCTCTCTAGCCAGCCTGCTGCAATGTGAGGGTTTCCATGGCAACGCAGACCTGCCAAGGACCATGGTGCTCTGCTCTGTGGTAATGGAGAGAGAGAGAAAGCGCGAGAGGGGTTCGACTCATCAATGTATTATACGTGAGCTCCACCACTTTGGGCATGCTAAGATTGGTGTCTCGGAAAGCTGCAGTCCCCCTCTGCTTTCCTCTCTGTCCTTTTCTTTCCAAGCCCATAACACTCAGCATTTGACAGGGATTAAAGTGCATAGATCGATGCAGAGAGAAATGGTCCATTGGTTTAAGGATGACAGTGAAATTGGTCTGTGTCGCTAAATGTAATGAGAATTGGCATTGCGTTCTGGCGTTGTTTGCCCTTGGATGAATAAGTGCCTCCCTGACATTGCTTTGGCTGCAGGAGAGCGCCTCCAAAACAAGCTCCTACCACACCAGCAACTTCATTGCATACTAATGCCTTAACATGACGCACACTCAGCCCTCCCATTCAAAGAGCTGAAATATGTCATTGAACCGAACAGGCTGAGGCCGCCTCTGCAATCTAGAAGAAACACGATACAGAAGTACGTCATCTTTAAAAGTGTTGAATACACATTGTGCTCAGAATGATAAGACGTACTGTCAATGGAGACTAACCTTGTACCGTTGATCAGGTGGACGAGGGTTTGGGAAGCTGTCGCTGATGATGTTTGGGGTCTTTTCTTCTCCTGGGCTTCATGTTGATTTGAATGGGCTCCTCTTGTCTACTTCTACTTCTTTTCTGTTGAATGTTACTTGAAGAACTGAACACCATGAACGTGCTGTGCCTATTGGTGCTTGAGGGAAAAGCATTCAGCACAAATGGCTATCTAATGTAGATAAGCGTGTAGATAATTGATGATTGTAGATAAAGTGATGGAAAAACAATGTATTTACTTTTGATATTAGCCATTCAAATGAACAAAACTTCAATGGGGAATGGTCTGCACTGAGGAAAATCTGTTGCTATGCACTAAGTCAAGTCAGACATATGCTATGAAAGCAGCCCGAGCTGTCTTTGCAGCCAGTCTCCATGACAACCTCAATGCTATTTCCCTCATTGTTGTCTTGGACCAGCGTTAGACATCCTGAAAGCGTTTCTTGGACCCTAATTCGTAAAAGCCTGGATCTCCTTCTATGGGCTTGCATGTATTCTTAGTCGTTATTCCCAGGTGGCAGTGTAGACTTTTGGAGGAACAAGACAGCAGAGAGAGACAGCAGTCCCCTCGGGGAGAGAAAAGTCCTTGCTTTGACCTTCACAGTCGCAGGGAAGAAGGAGCAGTGAGCAGTTCAAACATCCCCGTAGCCCATACACTGGAGACTAAGACTCCTAAAAATCAACCTTGGTGATACTACATTGTCTGCATGCTGTGCCGTGCCACTAAACACTGTGGCATTAGCCATATAATACTGAAGATCATTCCCTCCTTCACTCCAACATATGAATTTCAACTAGTTCCATGTCAGTGGCGTTTAAACATTTCACATGTATGGTATGGAATGTGTATGTGTACTGTACACCCTAAGACACATTATGGCATAGAATATACATAATATTGGTGGGATGTTAAAACATTCAGTAAATATTGAATATGGACAGTAATGCGGGTTACTTTTATTCGAGAATGACGTCATTGACTTCAATGCAGTGAAATAGATCACATAACAACAGTCAATTGTAACCGTAATTCCTCCATTAATTCAGCGTGGACTGCACAGCTGATCTGTCTGTGCAGCTGGACAAGCTGTGCAGGTTAAGTGCTTTGCTCAAGGGCAGAGCAGCACTATCTCCTCCTGGGACTTCACAAGGACCAGATGACACCATACCTTAGTGAGTCCTTAATAATGTATCAACTCACTGTCTCTAATGCAGTCGGACTGGCATCATTTGCGATCTTTCAAGACTTCATAGTATCTCATTTAACAGAAGGAATCAAACAAACATTGTTAGCAGAAATGTGTGCTATACTATTTAATGTACCACTTCATACAGTTGAAGTCAAAAGTTTACATGCACCTTAGCCAAATACATGTAAACTGAGTTTTTCACAATTCCTGGCATTTAATCAAAGTAAATTTTACCTGTTTTAGGCCAGTTAGGATCACCACTTTATTTTAAGAATGTGAAATGTCAGAATAATAGTAGAGAGAATGATTTATTTCAGCTGTTATTTCTTTCATTACATTCCCAGTGGGTCAGAAGTTTACATTCACTCAATTAGTATTTGGTAGCATTGCTTTTAAATTGTTTAACTTGGGTCAAACGTTTCAGGTAGCCTTCCACAAGCTTCCCACAATAATTTGGGTGATTTTTTGCCAAGTCCTCCTGACAGAACTGGTGTAACTGAGTCAGGTTTGTAGGCCTCCTTGCTCACACACGCTTTTTCAGTTCTGCCCACAAATATTCTATATGGTTGAGGTCAGGGCTTTGTGATGGCCACTCCAATACCTTGACTTCGCTGTCCTTAAGCCATTTTGCCATAACTTTGGAAGTATGCTTGGGGTCATTGTCCATTTGGCAGACCCATTTGCGACCAAGCATTAACTTTAACTGATGTCTTGAGATGTTGCTTCAATATATCCATATAATTTTCCTTTCTCATGAAGCAATCTATTTTGTGAAGTGCACCAGTCCCTCCTGCAGCAAAGCACCCCCACAACATGATGCTGCCACCCCCGTGCTTCACGGTTGGGATGGTGTTCTTCGGCTTGCAAGCCGCCCCCTTTTTCAACCGAACATAACGATGGTCACTATGGCCAAACAGTTTGATTTTTGTTTCAGACCATAGACCATAGAACATTTCTCCAAAAAGTATGATCTTTGTCCCCATGTGCAGTTACAAACCGTGGTCTCGCTTTTTTATGGCCGTTTTGGAGCAGTGGCTTCTTCCTTGCTGAGCAGCCTTTCAGGTTATGTCGATATAGGACTCGTTTTACTGTGGATATAGATACTTTACCTGTTTCCTCCAGCATCTTCACAAGGTCCTTTGCTGTTGTTCTGGGATTGATTTGCACTTTCGCACCAAAGTACATTAATCTCTAGGAGACAGAACGCATCTCCTTCCTGAGCGGTATGACGCCTGCGTGGTCCCATGGTGTTTATACTTTCGTACTATTGTTTGTACAGATGAAAGTGGTATCTTCAGGCATTTGTAAATTGCTCCCATTGATGAACCAGACTTGTGGAGGTCTACAATTTTTTTCTGAGGTCTTGGATGATTTCTTTTGATTTTCCCATGATGCCAAGCAAAGAGGCACTGAGCTTGAAGGTAGGCATTGAAATACATCCACAGGTACACCTCCAATTGACTCAAATGATGTCAATTAGCCTATCAGAAGCTTCTAAAGCCATGACATCATTTTCAGGAATTTTCCAAGCTCTTTAAAGGCATAGTCAATTTAGTGTATGTAAACTTCTGACCCACTGGAATTGTAATACAGTGAATTATAAATGAAATAACCTGTCTGTAAACAATTGTTGAAAAAATGACTTGTGTCATGCACAAAGTAGATGTCCTAACCGACTTGCCGAAAATATAGTTTGTTAAGAAGAAATTTGTGGAGTGGTTGAAAAACGAGTCTGACTCCAACCTAAGTGTATGTAAACTTCCGACTTCAACTGTATATAGCCCTACAAAAGGATTGTATATTTTGCACAACATCCTTATTTTTAGCAGTGTAGCTAATTCAACCTTGTATAAATTGTCATACCAACACAATGTGTTTTAGAAGTGGATGAGATTTGTTTGTGTGTGTGTGCTGTGGACAGTTTTGTCTCTCTGTGTGGCCTGGGGGACCGTCGTTTTGTCAGAGGCCAGGTTTCAGGGGCCAGGGCGCTGGATGAGGAGCACGTAACCTGTCGAAGAGGGCCACCGCTGCCCCTGCCAACCCTGCTGTGCACCCATCTGCCACTGGGCAGCAATATGCCCACACGGCTCCATCTGTCCAGTACCCCCCCCTCCCCCCCCTCCCCCCCACACACACACACACACACTTACATGTCTTCACCCACCGTCTCCATTTTTTTTAGGGGTGAACTAGATACATGGGGAAGCAGCGGAGGAAAATGGGTCACGGGTGCTTTGTATACCTCCTCCATGTGTATGGTTTAACCTTCAAGTACTTGCTGCTGTCACTGGAACCGTGGACAGGCATTTTATATGACTCAAAGTGGAAATCCTGATGTGTGATCCAATTACAAATATGGCAGAGGCTTTTTCCCCCTGCCATTTTCAGTATTACAGTATGCATGAAGCTTGAGCCAGAGTTTTTGGTTCAGAATAGTATCAAATTAGAGTTAAGTGGGTCAAGATTGCAGTAGGCTAATTTCCTTCCTTAAATAATCACTGATTAGTCCTGGATATTAACACATTAGTGGTCCTACAATCAGAGAGTACTCCATGCATGTTAGTATGATAGTAGAAAAAATGTATCTCGGCTGAAACTCGACTTCCACCCATTATGAGTTCTCAGAAAGCAGGCTCAATAATCTGAGTTATGTAAAACAGGATTATGTCTACTGCAAGTATTGCATAAATACCCCTGTCATTCTAAATTCTCTGTGTGGTGTTCATCCATTATTTTGTAATACAAAGGTGACCCTTCAATCCTCAGCCTTAAAAGTCAGTTTAGTTGACAATTGATCTATTTTGATAAGTCATTTTTCTGCCAGATGTCGATTGTCTAACCGTTATGTTTTGTCTTGGTCTTTGGGAGGAATAAACAGCAGACGTTTCGTTTTCCTGCCTATTTTATCCGATTAGATTAGTCTGACTTACTGAATGGCCATAAAGCCTATACTAACTCGGAGGGGTTCAGTCCAAAAGGGATAGTATCAAGGTCATTAATCCACTATTCATTGTGTACTACTTAATGTGTCTAGTCTAGGACCTTCCCCAGTTGAATAATGTCTTACCTTTTGTACTTTCTTCAACCTTTACCTTCTTGTCCCCTGTGTTCCTCTGTATGACCATTCTCGGACTCCCTGTTCTTCCCCTGTGTGCCTGCTCTAAGGCTAAAGTAGCAGCTCCTTACCCATCAGCCCACGGGGTAAAATCCACAACTGCCTTCGTCTGTCTCAAACTGGGCCAAGTTATTTGGATCTCCCCTGGCTTCTCCCTTATGGTTCGTTGGCATGTTGCAGAATCTTCCATCTCCGGCCGCCTAAGTGTCAGGCCAGGGCTCCTTAGAAAGGTCAAATATGTTTGTGTTTCCCGCGGCCTGAAAAATACTAATGTGTGCCTTTAGGGTTAAAGCCATCCTTGGAATGTCTCCGGGTGGCGGGTGTACAGTATAAGTCTGTAGCAAGACAGGAAGTCAGGCGTCAGGTGAGATGAGTGGTCGGTTGGTGTCAAAGGACTTTGAATTTCACCATGCAGTCTGTATCGACCAGTGTAGAGTACCTAAGAGTACCCTGCTGTCTCTGTAAGGAAATCACAGTGTTGCACCTCTGTGATCGATTAGCAAGCCCTGGCTGGAACTCATTAACCATAAGCAAATGGGTGAGTCAGTGTACGTTTAATATACCTGTCTGCCTTGTTTTGTAATTGTTCAAATGAGCTGTATAACACACATTGTTGGGACAATGACTATACATGGCACAGCTATGGTTGATAATCAATTATGTGAGCATTTAGTATGCAGTTCCCTTGGGATAATGTAATGAAATGAAGTATCATTTACAAAGACAGTTAAGGACCATACAAACATTAACTATAGAAAAGCTATTGTACAGACGGAAGTGATGGCATTGTCGCATCCCTCTAGCACCCCCCCCCCCCCCCCCCCCCCCACACACACACACACCATCATCGGTTGGCAAATTATATGCACCCAAAAAACATTTCCATTATGCAAACCCACCCACAACCCACCCACAACCCACCCACAACCCACCCAGGCTCAGAATTCTCTTGGTATGCTGTACTGTCACCCACTTCATTTCCCTGTAGGATCATGTTGATACTAACCACACAGAGACAGTTCACATATAGGATATTGGAATAATACAGCAGGCACTGCTTAGGCTTCCCTTGTATACCGTAGAAAATGTATTTATTAAAGCATATGCTCGAAAACTGAAAACAACAACTGCAAGATTGCAGAACATATCATGTACCATAAAATTGATAAAGGAATCACTGTACACGCTACAGTGTTTTAAAATCACAGCTTTTGCATCGCAATTTAAACGTAATTATTCTAACTTGTATTTATACACATAATAATCAAACATGAATTACATTTAAAGTACTTTTTGGAATAGTTAAGAATGTAATGCGTTTCTTATTTTAAACATAGTCTGTAATGTTGGTTAGAAATATCACAACAGCAACAACAAAAATAAACATACAAAAACATACAATCATTGTTCAGTATTTTGCTTATCTGACTGGCATAAATTATTAAATCAATTTGATTTAAAGAGAATGATAAACCAGATGGAATAAATACAGATTTTGGTCTGTATAATAAATGTTCTGAAATATAATCTATAAACTGGCCGTGAAGCAAAGTATCATAATTATAAGATCATTGGCTACACCTGTCATTGCATAGGCCCCGCCCTCATACAAATTTAACTACCTGTGGAACAGCCTATTACACTTTCAGGCTAGTAAGTTCAATGCCTATGTAATGTAAAGTGTTGCCAAAGGACAATAGGCAGTTTCCACTTTATTTGCTTAGGATGTTGGAATCATTGTTGCTAGTCAAATATGGACAGCTCTTGTACCAGTGCAGATGGCAAGTTTAAGTGGGAGAGGTCCGTTGAGGTTTTCTTCAACCTTGGGGTTTGTTGTAGCTCGGTGGTTTTAAGCTCATTTCCAGGTCCAGGAATTTGATATCACTTTCTTAATGATGGATACTTGTTAAATGCATAGAAGGTACATGCAAATGGTAGACAGCAACAATTGAATGCTGAAAAACAAGTGTGGATTTAGTTACAAGATTTCAGTCTTATGACAGTCTACAATTTGTATCTTCCTCAATCAAAGACAAAGTATTAGTTTCCTAGACAAACATGCAATAAGTAGATGAAAACATTCAAGAAATAACCCAAATATTGACCTGAGTCCTTGTAAAAGTGCGAAAATTTCGGTATAACTGTTAGAACACAAACTTGGTCTTACGCTGGCAGTCGAAATACAAATTGCATTCTGTTTGTCAAAAATATACATTCCAATTTCAAATGTAATTAAATTACAAATAATCTCCTTTATCAGCCGATACTTTAAAATCTGATGTAGTCTATAATTAAACATTTGTCTTCCCTAATTTTTATACAAAATATTGCATTAAAAATACATTTATCTATTGATTCAAGCAGAGGTAGGGTGAAATTGTCATTCAATGTCTCTGTAGCCATGTTCATTTTTTTGTCAAAATTGTATCTTTAATTCTTGGTCAGAACTTTCTCTTAACTCTTGGTCAAAATATCTCATAAGGGAACAAATCTCAAACATTGGCTGTTTGCATTATTATTCTTATCCTCTGTATCAACCTGTGCCTGGAATAGCCAAGCACAAGAGAATAGAAATGAGCTTCCATGGAATTCAATTAGGCAGTATAGCACTGTGATTTGCCAAGGATTAGGTGCTTGTGTATTTTTCAAATTCAAAACATCTGCTGTTTATTCTGGCAAATGCATAGCCCCCTTACCAGCGACCTAGGTAACAGAGCAGTAGGGTGTGGGTGGACACGGGTGTGCTGTTGCGGACAGGAATCTGAACAGCTACATACAGTAGGTCTGGCGATGGGACTAATGCTACTGTACTGTAGCCACAGTCAAAGCAGGTCCGGTTTACAGTCTGATTGTGCAAAACGCAGGTAAAAAAGAATTATTAGCAACACATTTTTGTACACATCAATTACTATATGTGTAATGTAGCACCCCCCCCCCCCCCCCACCCCCCACCCCACCCCCCACCGTCTATCCTACCTCTCCTATCTAACTTTCCGAATGGAACTAGGGAATTCCATGGAACAGCCGGTCTGGGATTTACAGGGATTCTTGGGATGAACAAGGGAATGGAAAAAGAGCAGCTAGGAGGAGAAGGAAAATCAATGTCGCCTCAGGCAGGAGAGATGCACAATTAGCAGGATTGGCAGCATTGGCGAAGATGAAACACAAGCTGTCCTACCACCAATCCAGTCCAACTGGCAGGAGAGATAGATGGGAGGTATATGGAGGAGCCTAATCTGTCATTGTAGCGGCTTCACCAGATGCCCAGAGGTTTCACGGAAAACACAAGCCACAAATGGGGCTTACAGGGATTGAGTAGTATTCCGTACAGTGAATAATACAGTGAAAACGCACCCTTTAAAGGGATAGTTCACCCAAATTCCAAAAATGAAACGTTGGTTTCCTTACCTTGTAAGCAGTCTATGGACAAGGTATGACAGCAATCAATGCTTTGGTTTGGTTTCCCTAGCACTGTTTCAATACGCTAACGTTTTTGAATTTGTAGCACAAATCCCATTCAAGTCATTTTTTGCGCATCCTTTTCGAAACATACACTATCTTTCTGGCCATTTTGAGCCTGTAATCGAACCCACAAATGCTGATTCTCCAGATACTCAACTAGTCTATAAAAGGCTAGTTTTATTGCTTCATTAATCAGAACAACAGTTTTCAGCTGTGCTAACATAATTGCAAAAGGGTTTTCTAATGATCAATTAGCCTTTGAAAATGATACACTTGGATTAGCTAACACAACGTGCCATTGGAACACAGTAGTGATGGTTGCTGATAACGGGTCCCTGTACGCCTATGTAGATATTCCATAAAAAATCTTTCAAAAACAAGGACATTTCTAAGTGACCCTAAACTTTTGAACGGTGGTGTATATGTGACTTTGTTGAGCTTCACAATCAATTTTAAAGACCTTGGATGATTTGGACATGATGAGTGAAAAATGCTAATACTGGTCCCATGACTGGAATGGGATTTGTGCCGCAAATGCTAAAACGTAAAGCATGGATTGCTGTCACACTTTGTCCATAGACTGCATACAGGGTAAGGAAACCAATGTGTAATGTTGTAATTTGGGTGAGCAATCCCTTTTAGGTTCAGTTATTCTCCATGAATCTCAGAACTCACCTCCTTTCAGTTCATTGACGCTCTGGAATGACTACAAAGCTATCAAGGACACAAAACAAACACACCTACTGCAGTGCCTAACAAAAGGTGCATCAAAGCTCTGACATTGCTCTATTACGAAAGCTCAGGGGCTCATTACAACTTTTGGCTTCATATTGTACCATAACGTTATTTTAGCTGCCTTACAAATTGCCTCGATTTAATGACTTGGGAGGTGTGTGCAGTAAACCATGAACTCTGCTTCATTCTGAACCTTGGAGGTACTTCTTTAATGTACGGAAGGTTTGTGAGACAGGTTTGGTTTTCAGACCGTGCCGTGAATGTTGATAAACCTGGGGACTCTGCTGTGCTGCAGGTCAATAAACCAATAGCCAATGCATGGAGAGGTCTAAGCCCATTGGCCAGAAGTTGCTTGGATCTGCCTACATCCACAGATCCTGATAGGTTGGCTGTGGAGACATGGTGAATGCGGGGGGTGGTGTTTGCTGGTTGGATGAACTGGTTGGTGCACAGTGATAGTGGGAGGATGAAAATGTCAAAGAGCAACATAGCCTCCATCTTGATTGTGTAATTTCTATTGTATTGGGTGTACTGGATGAGGTGAGACGAGTCCCAACCTTTCCGATCGTCTCATAACCTGATTGCTATGCTGCTTGTTCAGCAAAAGCATGGTAATGTCCAACATTGTCATTCATGTCCTCCTTAAATACCTAAACCTTCTTGAAATATTATTTCTGCCTCGGGTAAACATGTGTGTTTGTGAAACACCACAATATCATGTGCAACGTTGTATTACAGGACAAGGGGTGTTTAACTTACCTCTTTTGGGGTTTGGTTATAGTAAGAACTGTATTCTGTCCAATATCAACTGTTTTTCAAGCACCTCTTTGAGTATTAACATGGTAAACCATTGTGTGGGCCTTGATGAATTAATTAGTAAGACTAATGATGTCTACCTGACAATTAGCTTCAATGGTTTATTTGACCCATTATTACCATGTACAAATGAACAAAACCGTTACAACATTTTGCATTCATTGGTCCAAAACCTCTCCTGATGGTGACATTAACACGGACACCAACGTTTGTTTTATTATTAGCGTCTAAATGTTGCACTAATTTGACAATGTACCATCCATTCTAACAGTTCAAAAAAAGATGTTTTCATTGCAAAAAAATTGTACCATGCAATGATTCATAATTACATTAACTCATGTCACACAAATTGTTGTTGAAATGTCATCATTTTGCAATACGTATAATTTTTTTTTGTCCTACACATTCCTTTTCAACAGCGTTGGTCTCATTTAGGTTGTAAACAATACAGCATTTGCTTGCTCCTTTAAGTGGGTGCACATCATCCCTCAGAATAATTGCTAAGCAACCATTAACATGAGCATTGGAAATCATCGTCGTCTTTGGGCTCCATAGAAATCATTAGGGCAGAATAAAGTGGGACAACCGCAGAAGGCAGGATATAAAGGGAGATCAAGGAGACACCCTGAGAATCACTATTTCTCTGTCTGTCTATCCTCTTGTTTTTAGACGAATGGGCCTGGCCCCGGCAGCTAGAGAGGATGGTTGAGTATCATGTGGGAAGCAGGTTGACTTGCAACGCGCTCCTTTTGGAAACATGGAGGAGACATGTTAATGTGGATCTGGTCGAGTAGTATATTATCGATGGAGAACATCACATGGTGATGACGTGTGGTAAGGGATGACTCAGGGATAGGGTAGTGGTGGAGAGTGGTTGGGTGGGAGGGTTATGAACGATAGAGTCGGCTCAGGTCACATGATGAAGTTCCAGCTATAACGTCAGGGGATTCCATTGGTGAATGGAAGCCCTCCAGGTTTTAGCTTTGGTGGACATTGGACAGAACACCCACCCACCAAGGCTCAGACAGCAGCCTTTCCATTCACACACTCTCTCCCTCATACACACACACACACACGCACTCACATACACACACGCCACTCATACCATATGGCCCCGCCCCCAGACCAAGCACATGGTTTCAGGCACAAACTTGCAATGTGTTACTTGGATGAGACTGAGTGTAGTGGGAGGTGAAGAATAAGACAACAGAAGACAGGTGATGCTAAAATGAACATTTATAATGACTGTTGTTGCTGTCGGAAAATAATAATCCTTAAAAAAAGATTAAATATATATTAGCACTAGATTGCTGACTTCACTGGTAATCCACAAGTCAATAAACACAACTCACTACTTTTTTTTACTTTTTTTTTTACAAACACAATGCTACAATTACATTAAATATTCAATACTCTTTAAGTCAGTTAATGAATGGTGTTAAAAGCAACCACTAAAATACTAAAAAACAAAACAATAATTCACCTTTCCAGTCATTCCCTTTTTCTTGTTGTGTTGTCATTTATTAATAGTATATAATAGATTGAAAATAAATAGCTCATGAAGTGTTATCAGAAAATGAGGCTGGCAGCATAAAGCATTGTGAGTGGAGCCCAAAGCTAAGCAATGATATGGTCAGTCCAGTCTAGCTGTGTCAAATGAATACTTTCAGTCTTCTTCGATCTACTAAACCCACTGACCGAGATATGTCTCAGTTGGCACTACGGGCACCTTTGTCATGTTGGCATTTACATTCAGCAACGCCCACCTACAATATGCCCAATTAACATAATCCTAGTTATAAACGATATCACTTTTACTCTATTGCACTAAAGAGGGCTCAACTTCCTTTTTGTCGACACAGGTTTTCCCTAGTCTTGTGTGTCCCACATCTAGTGTAAGGTGCCGAGTCTAGCAAGTTCTCCACATTGATATGTTCTTCCAACTACCAAGCATTTACAATAACTACGACTCACACTAAGCAAAACGAAACCACCAACGAATACAGCTACGGTAGCAAATGTAAACAATTCTATCATGAGGATGATTTTCAGCTCCAGAACTGAATTCTCTTTTGCGTTTTTACATCCTTTTATCTAAGTGGAGCTAGCATGGAAATAAACAACAACAAATACAGCAGGTCACACCAATGTCAATACAACAAGCTACTGTAGCAGAACAAATGAGTAGATGTATGGGGTGCGTCTTTCTCTTCCTCTTTCCACTAGGTGGGTTTTATGCTGCCGGCCCCATTCTGTTGAACACGCCTCTCTTTACAGCTCAACAAAATCTGACAAAAATATTTACAATGAGAGAAAAATGAAATTGTGGAGAAACAGTTGTTTAGTTTTTTTGTTGTTGTTGTTTGTCTGTATTTTTTTGTGTGGATGATTTTTCATTCTTTATCTCTGAGAATTGCCCCAGTGATGAGAAACAAGCAAAAAAAAATCCAATCATTTCAACTAGAATTGCACAGTCTCAAATAGTTTTGGTGATGGAATGGAGATTTAAGTCCAAACAGTTTGATGAACATAGAAGGGGAGGAAGAAGGTCAATAAAGTTCATGAGGGGTGAAAAGTTCAAAGTTCAGAAGACAGAGGATGGCTGCGCAGCTGACGATTACACTCCTCACACCATTCTGAGTGTGGTTTAATGTTAAAGAAAAAGAATCGTCATTAGAAATGGATTTTTTTATTTTTTCCCATCGAAAATCAAATGGAGAGACTTGGGGAGTGAGGAGAGTGACAAGTGCCCCCAACACTATGGCACACAATCAATGATGTCCTGGAGGTTGAAGAGATGGTAGAGAATTAGGAAAAGCAGTTTATGAGAGGTAGCCAGCCTTTACCGGGTTAATCCAGGTCTGCTTTTAGCTCAGGGTTTTTTTTTTGATCTGTTTCTTTTGGGTAATGTTGAGGCGTCATGACTGACATCATGTTATGGAGGAACATGCTGGCTTCATGGGTGCGTCCAATGGATGTCCAACATACAAGAAAACTCAAAAAGTTTGGAATGGTACTGTTTTTGTTTTGGCACTCGGGAGAAACTCGAGGAGGAGGAGGAGGAGGAGGAGGAGGGGGGGTTTGGTGGTGTGGCGGGATCGGAGCAGAAGTGTGGGGGAGTGGTTGGAAAAGGGGGGCAGTGAAAGTGCAAAAAGGAGAAAAGGGGGAGTAAACAGGGTACATATGAATGGCATTTTGTTATAATTGGTCTAGGTTAGAGAGCATAGTACAAATAAAAAACAGGAAAACAATAAAGAGGAACTGAACAGTGATATGACAAATGCAGTCTAAAATTGCTGGTGCTTCGATGGGGTACAAGCTCAAGAGTGGGACCCTGGGTTCCGTGAATGTCTGGCTAAGGGTGGTGGGGGTGGGTGTGAGCGAGGAGGGCGGGGGTTGGGGCATTGTGAGGTTTTGGAGTTGAGCACTAATAGCCACACACCTACTGAAAAGCAATGATGTCACCTACAGCAGGTGAACCATAAGTTTGCATTCCTCTGCACATCACAGAACAGATCTGTTCACCCAGCACATGGAGACGACACCACGATGCTGACCTACTGCAGACACACATACACGGGAGAGCCAGACAATAGCACATGCACAGCTGTACAATAAGGTACCACACTAATGCACAAACCCCCATCTCAGCTTACTCTACAGGGCTATACAGTATACCTCATGCTGACATTGTATTGCAACTGAGGCATCGCTAGGAACAGGGATGTCAATTTGGTTAAAGTTTAGACTGAGTGTCCCTTTTTGACACTGTTATTAAAAGCTTCAGAAATATACATAAGTCCAAATTCTGTGTTAAGTGAGGAAAAGCTATGTTTTCTTGTGGCTGACCAGCTTTTGTCATTTACAATCCCCTTTTGAGCATGCCAACACCATTCGGTTGTCTAATGGTGAAACTGAATGACAGTTGGGCAATGGACAACATGGGGAATATTGGCAATATATATATGTTTTTTTCGTAGAAAGTGTAATTATGTAATGAGACCAAATTCAGTGATTATAGAGTCAAACACACGTTTGTCCCAAATTCTGGAGAGAGACCCAGGATTTTGAGAAATTCAAAAGCTGAACAGCAACAGAGTGTGAAAAATCATGGTGCCTAGGCACATCAAAATACTTTTCCTAGTTTCCTTTCAGGAGATGGGGGTTTAAATGAGAAAGCTGTCTAAATGAGAAATATAAAGTGCATATTTACATTAAGACAAGAGATCAAGCTCAGAGGGAGCCGAAAGGGTAAACAGATGGTTAGAATGACACTAGGGCCAGATCTGGCCTTACCTGATGTTAGTTATTCACACAAAACACATGGACACTCAAGCCCTGAAGTCATGATCGAAGAGTGATATGCAAACTTATGCAGAGGTGAGTACACTCCTGGACAATATATCCATATCTATGTAAAAAGCATTCAAATTCATTCAGGATTAAATATTTCCGTTTTAGAGTTTTAGTAAAAGAAGCACAACCAGCAAAAAAAACAAATTGCTTCATGTTTGATTAAACGTTTGTTCCTATCTCTCTAAGAATGTTTTAATGCCTAGACAAAGTTCTCACAAAATACTCATCCAGTCATACAATCTAATTATATTGTGGCCTTGCTCTACTGGACGATGTCCCTGCATGTTCTTAGTGAAAACAACACAGGTTTGAAATTGTGTCACTGAAAATGAAAAGGCTTTTCCATTGTTGGCATGCAACGATTTGTCTTCAAAATGAAGAATACACACCGGGCCAAAAATGTTGTACGATATTTTTTTTCTAAATTTTTTTTGTTGTCCACGCTTCACTTTGATATCATGCAATATAGACGTGCAAAAAAGATAACATCTATCTCCACAAAATACATTTTCAGAACTATAAAAGGCTGTATTAAGAATGTTAATATCATGTGTATCATTAACCATGCTAATCTATCTCTACGTTGATTCTTCTGGCCCCGGCGTCTAAGTACTGTAATATTCAAGGAATTCTGGATTACTAGCTAACAAGATGGCTCCCTTCCTCCACAATCCCTTATTTCATGTCATATGGTAAGTAAAGGGGGAATTAAAAGTTGAACTAAAACCTTTTTTTTTTCATCGATTTTTACTCAACAACAAAAAAGTCACTTGTACCATTTCCTTCTATTTACAATTATAAATATGGTTCGTTTGGCACTTATCACATTTTTTTTCTTATAAAAGTATGTTTCCTTTCATGTAATGTTTTTTAAATCACGCGCATTTTCAGTTTCAGTCTTTAAAGATCTATTTTGGCACAGGTTTATTTGTTGAGTTTGTTTTTACAGTAATTATTATCTTATCGGCATGTATAGCATTTAGTACATCTCTGGGAACTACAACATCCTGCTAAACGACCAATCAGATATGTTTTAACTTTATTTTTAGTACATCACTTATTAAATAGCAGCAATTTCACAAAAAAAAAAAATCGTAATTATGTAAATCTATTCAACATCTAGGTAAATCCTAAGCTTTTACAACGGACAGAACGAAAAGACAATACAAGGACAACATGCTACTACGTATATTGCTTCCAGTACTCATCACATTTTATCTAGATCCCCTAAATTACAAACCAGCCAAAAATGGACAACCTAAAACCCCATCAACATGGGGTAATTTAATTTGAATTAAATAAAAAGATAACAAAGCCGTGCTTTGACAAACTTTGTTGGCACCTTCCCGTGATCTCCAACTACAGGTATTTGATATTGTTCTATTTGATATCATTCACATTGATTTGTCACAGTTGTAGTATCGCTTATATCCAGTAATTTCTGTCATTTCTTAATGATTTCAACAAGCAGTATTTCCCTTATTCTACTCGCAATCTATGTAAATGTGTTTATGAATGTACTGTATGTATCTGGGCATGTGTACCAAATGTAGCATAATGTTTTCACTCCTATCACTAACATACAGAATAAGATATGGTTTCAAACCACTGGCCAGGGGATTGACAGAATGAATTCAGATAGTAGCTCTCTCTCTCTTAGTTGCCTGGTTGCAGGTTCTCTTTCTTACTTCCTCTGCCACCTACTAATTTGTTCTCACTGCTGCTGGTAAAATGGTCACTAACTAGACTCTAATGCTCAGCTCTACAACCAAGGGAACTCTGTCCTCTCTACCCTCATAGCATTAAGAGACTCAGACAGTCATTGTTTTGGAGTAGTTGTGGTCTGGAAGGGCAAGCAGACATGCATCGCAACACCAGACACTATCACCCATGGAGAGATGTGAGAGGGGGGCTCTGGGTTGATGTGTAAGAATGGGGTGCACGAAGGTACAAGGGTTGGGGGGGTGAGGAAAGTGGATGGTATTAGATGGAAATAAAGAAGCCTCCTTACCAATCTGTCGAGATACGCGCTTCACTGTCGCTCCAATAGACAATAGAGAAAACGTTCCAATGGCGAATACTAGTGAGAGCTCACCATTGGATAGATTTCCTTTACATTACAGTGTCTAAATGTCCAATTGGGGAGATAGGTTCCCAAAGATACCCACAGACCAAGTTAGATTGTCCCCCCCCCCCCTCCTTTGGCATTTTAGAAGTAATCACATTTAGGTTAGCCTGCCATTTTCAGTTAGCTAACAGAATACATCAATTTAAACTTTTTATGAAAACAGCAAATATGAAAAGGGAAGTCGGACGATTAGAGTATCTTAAAAAAAAAGAGCAACCCGGTCAAAATTGGGATAAAACTCCACATACCTCCAACTGTTGTCTTTGAATAGCAAAAGCTGAACATGCACACCTACCACTCCCCCCCCCCCCCCCCCAATCCCATCCTCCAAATAGAGACCGTTTCTACAACCACATTACTTTCAATGCCAAACTGAGTCAAAGCGCATCCAAAGCCTCAATCCAGGATCCCGGTCTCAACGTAGTGTTTAGAAACATGAATACTCTTTCCTCGTCTTGCATATCTAACTGAGAACTGATATTGTATGCAAATAGAGTTTTGTTCATGAGATATGATTACCGTAGTTGCCTGGTATTTTCATGTGTACATTTTCCCTGACATAATAATAACAACGCATATGCCTGTGACCAAGCTCCTACAGCACACAGCCCTGACCTCATGGGCAGAGAAAAAGATACCCACACTTCACAGTGCATTAAGATGGACTTCAGTGTACTCCGATTGCAAAAAAAACCAAAACAAGATAAAACAAACCAAAACATCTTTAGCAGCTTATAGGTTAGTGGGTAGTATCCATTGCAGGGAGTGTGTAGTGGGAGGTCCCTACAGTTTTCCAAAATCAGAATAACCCACAACCATTAGACTTGTAGTTAACGCCCAACAGACCGTACCACCTTACATTCCCCCCGTTCATCGTGGACAGAAGAACACTGCTTGATAAGAGCAAGTATTAGGGAAAACTACTTCTAAATATGAACTACCTTGAAATAGATCTGTTTGCAATGAGACGGGGCCTGGCAATCTGGTTGGACCCTAGTGAGATCGTTCCAACTATCAACTTTCTCATCTTCAGTGTTTGTATTTTTCAGTAGTATGTACGTATCCTGGCGGGGCCACCACCTCTAGGTTCTAAGTGCTCTTGTTCCTAGTGTCTCGCCTGGCCTGTCTAGACAGTTAGAGTTAGAGTGCCACAGGCAGAAGAGCAGCGCTCGCTGGATATCTCAGTGGAGACGGCTATGGCCCTCCAGTCCCAACAAGACTTTGGCTTTTCACAATGTTGAGGGACACAGGCTAAGCTGGAGAGAGAGGAGATAAATCTGAGCTCACACAACATTGAAACAACTTCGGGGGTTGACGTTATTAGAGAACTTTGTTCCTGCAAGAATGTGAACGCTGCTCTTGGGCCTGTTGTGCAAGTGGCATTTTTCATTGTGCAGCTATGTATGTATATAGAGACTAGTCTGCTTGATTTCACCGTAATCTGCCATGTAGATATGTTATAATCCTTTTTAGCACTGACATGGCATCAGAGGGTTTGTGTGTGTGTGTGTGTTTAATGTGAATATTTACTGTCCTGCTCTTTGCTGGATATCAAAGCTAACCCTTCCTCTTCGTCATCACTGTAGTGGTCCCTACGGTGCAGTTTTTACTGGACTTAAATAAGACATACTGTATATTACACTACGTGACATACTATTAAATCCACTTAAATTAAACAAATCAAATCAAAAATAGTCTTTACATTCATGTCAACCTGAATTCACAGATTAAAAAAAAACAAGGAAAATACCGAACTTTATGGGTGAAATCATATGAATAAATAATGATGATGATATCTATAATAATCTTAATAATAATCATAATATCAGACTGCAAACTTTGTTGAGAAAAATGCCCCAACCTCTATATGTACTCTTGCGCTACGCTAGAATTCTGACCCAATGAGATGCACCACGCGTCTCTGCCTTCGTCCTACATACGAAACACGAGCATCCCATATATAAATACGGAGCGTGGCATAGCATGCATCTGGCTAAATCAGAACCTAAGGCGTGAGGCAATAGGAATAGGAGGGCACATCTCTCAACCTCCTTTGCCCAAAACAGGGGGGGGGGGGGGGGGCTGTGAGAGGGGCGAGGGATGGGGGAAAGGAGGGGGATGTCATCAACTACAGGGATTTTCCTTAGATCTCAAACCAAGCACTTGTTTGCAGTCTTCTCAGACCCTTGTAGGGGGAGGGTGAAAAGTGTGTGGGGGGGGGGGGGGGCAGGGTAAGGGGCAAATTGAAACTGAAGGCAAATCTGAAGAAAAAAAATCTGTGAGCTACACAGGAATGGGGGTGGGGGTGGGGAAGGGGCTGATTCCATGGGGGTCGGCCCCCAGTACCCCCACCGCCCCCCTTTTCCAAACTGCAGCGCGGCAGCATGCCAGTTTAAAATCGCATTCACCACTGTCCGGAGAATACCCAAACAAACAAAATAACAAAAAAACAAAACAATAAAAAATCCCGAAAGATCAAGACTTAAGTAATAAAACCGTATTTACATTTTACACCTTATTTTCATTTGTATTCCGCATTACACTTTCTCCTCTCTCCGAGCAAATTCTTTGCGTCACATCATTTTTACAATACTGAAACACGAAAAAACGTGTGAACGATTCCTTCCAACATTCTTGCTCTCCTCTCCCTTTCTCTCTCACTTTGCATTACTCCCCAAGCCCCCACTCGTTTTCCTCCATTCCATTCCCTTTTTCTAGCCCACCTTCTGTGGGTTGGTGGCGCGCACACCCTGCTCATACGTGATCCGTTGGCTGATCAGATACTGAGCTGCCTGCGTTGACGCCGGAGAGCCGGTTATGGTAACTTTACGGTTCCGGGTGCCGGGAATGAACTCTCCCTTTTTGGAGATCTGGATCCGGGCTCCAGTCAGCTCCTGGTACTCCACTAGCGTTTTCCCTCCTTTCCCCAAGATGGCTCCTACCAGGTTTTCGGGAACAGCGATCTCCACCACGTCCTTTGCCCCCTCCTGCATTTGCTTCTCAGTGGCCATCAGGGATTGTGCCATCAGCGGGGATGAGGCGCTCAGGTAGCCGTTGGTGGCCCCAGTGGCCGCGGCCAGCGAGCCCAGGGTGAAGCCTCCCAGGGAGGCGGCCTGGTGGCCTGCGCTGGTGGAAGCATCGCTGGCATAGGATGCCAGGAGGTTTGCAGCGGCAGCCGCGGCGGGGTTAGCGCTAGCAGCTACGGCGGCCAGGACTCCTGAGGCTGCCGCGGGGTTGAGCCCCAGGCCCAGGGAGTTGGTGTTGTAGCCGTAGCTGGCTAACGTGTTGAGGGCCGAGGTGATGGTCAGGAGGTCGTTGCCTGAGAAGCTGGGACCCATGGTGGTGGGGAAGCCGCCCATACTCTGCATGGTGGCCTGACCCAGGAGGCTGGAGGCTGTGGCAGCGGCGGCAGCAGCAGCAGCGGGGTTCACCTCGGCTGAGTTGGCGTAGGGGGAGCCGGTGGGGTTGGAGTTGGCCACAGGGCCAGAGATGTTGGAGTAGCTGATGTTGAGGCAGCTGCTGCTCTGGGGGTCCTCCTGGATCTTCTGAACAATGATCTCCACGGCTTTACGGTTCTGCTCGGGCTCTCCGCTAATGGTGACCACGCGCTCCTGCAGGTTGATGCCCTCTGGTTTTTGGGAGAGCTGCACCCAGGCGCCTGACTGCTCCATGACGGCCTTGACTGTGGCTCCACCTTTACCAATGATCAGACCTGCTGTGCTGTTTGGTACTATCAGCTTGGCCTGGGGAGAGGAGCAGAGAGAGAAGACATAGAGATGGTTACTGCACTGATTTCACACTGCCTTAACATTGTATCTCTACATGACAGAAGTGTGATATCAATTGAATAGAGGAAGGGACTGGGCGAGGGAACGGAATAAAAGAGATAACCAAGATAATAACTTGAAACAACCCAGAACAATAGAGAAGGGCGTAAGATAACAAACAAAGAGTACGAATAGGGAGTATGTTAGAAATAACTGGCAGACAGAGAAAAAGAGAGTGAATCGAGCTTGAAATAAAGGGGGCTAGAAAAAGGGAATAGAAGTATAAAAATGGTTATATTCTCCAGATCTTGTTTCAATGCTGTAGCATAGGGGAGAAATAAGAGTGAGCTGTTTTTACTCCTTCGACAAACATTGCAACATTGACAGAGAGAGAGAGTAGTTTCTGGACAAAAAAAATAGGGAGAGAGAAAGAGTGTATTTTTCCCCCTTTGTTTCCGAGCTGTGAATCCATTATAAAGAGGCTCCTGGTGAAAAGCATCTACTCCCAGGGGTCAGTGTTACCATAGAAACAGCTCCAGCATTCAAGGGGTACTGAAAAGGAGTTGAAGCGATGCGTAGCAACTAGACCCCCCCCCCCCCCCCCCCCCCCCCCACCTCCACCCGAATTCACACAAGCGTGCCCACACACACACATATACACCCTAAATAATTCTCAATACAACTATGTATATACACGTACTGTATACACAGTATACACACTCACATAAACACCGATATTAAAACATATGCACGCCTTCACTGTCCTTTGTCATTCAACATTAGAGAAAAGGTGCCAGCTGGGGAGAGTGAGGAGGCGGATTCTTTTTCTTTCTTAATAAGTATGTACTTGATAAGGGCCACAAACAATTTATGACGCATTAAATGTGCTGTAGTGGTATTTTGAACAAGGGTAGTTTTGCACCAAAGCCAGTCACACAATGTTACAAATGAACCTACTACACGAGGATGATCAATGAGAGGTGTCTCACAGGGATGCTAATGGTTACCTACAATCTGTCCATGTCGTGCGATGTGGAAACAGTTACAAAACTCTTTTTTTTATTTGAATATTTGAAAATCCATCTTGAAATGGTGAAAGAAGAAAAGCAAGTGAGTGTTGGTCGGAGGACAAGGCAAAGAAAGGAAGGAACAAAGAGAGAGAGAGAGTGTGTGTGTGTACAGGGGAAGTATGGGGCTAGTAATTAGCATGGCCTCCATGTTTTTCGCACTGGGTGGCTGGATTTGATCTTTACACTTTCTCAATGTTTGCTGCAGTCCTTCTAAAGACATCAACATTTCTTTACAGAGGCGCTGCTGTGACCTTGATTCTGTAGCCTTGCTGGCCGTGGTACACTGCAGTGAATTTACATAGAAATGGGAAATTAACAGAAGGCAGGGACAGAGAGAGATCAAGACTTGACTTCAAACTATGAAATATAAAATATTATTTTTGAGTATTTGTAGTAAAGTATTTTATTCACATATTTATTTGTGACAGTGACGGAGAATAATCATGCATTGGAATTGAGGAATTGTTTTGGTTTAGTCCCCATATGGATAAGTGCCATCTAAATTGGTCTTGGCTCAGTGCAATTTCTCATCCAGTTTCTCACAACCAATTTTTACCACATTCCCCCTAATTTTCATACAAATGTGTGTGGTTCAATGTTGAGGCAAAAATATTTCCCTCTTTTTCACTCAAGCACGCACTAGAGATGGGTTTGAGGATCAAAACACCTGAGTGGGGGAGAAAGAGGTGAAGATTCTCCTAAGAATTCTTTTCATCTTCTGCATTGCACATACGCACGCACGCCCACACTCACACCCACACACACACACACGCACACGCACACGCACACCCACACACACAGCTTTTGCATGATGTTGGATTGGATGTGTAATGATTCAGTTGGGACTTGCCTCCTAAAGATTAGAAGCAGCGGAATAAATAGCTGAATAGTGCGATGTATAAAACCCATTACTGCTAATGATGAGTCTCTAGGACCACATTCAGCTCTTTAATATTTAATAGATGTTCAAAATTGTGATTGTCTTTCTCTCATAAGTCCTTTACCCCACATGCACTGTTTCGAAAGCATTCATTTTTTTGTTCCTGGTCGCCGTTGAGTTTCCCTCGCTATGTCAGGTTTGGCCATTTTAATCTAAAGTAATCGTCCTCATCCCCAAGAGTTATAGCTGACAATCAGATTTTTTTGTGTGTGTTTTTTTTTATGAAGGGGAGAACATTTGGCCTGTGCGTCGGAGCAAGCTGATTAAAATGTAGGCTCTTTAGAGTGTGGTAAGAATAGAGCAACGTCGGCGGATATGCCAGGCTAAGTTTGCTGAATGTGTCTTAATGCAGGCAGACTGAGAATGAAGCCTCCTACCTCTTCCTTCAAAGACAGAGAGCAAGAGAGAGAGAGAGAGAGTGAGAGAGGGGGGAGGAGGGGGGGGTTGTGAAGGAGGATTGGGAGAGGGTATGGGGAGAGGCGAGAGAGAAAGCGAAGATGAGAGAGACCTGCTGCTGTTTCATCAGCCGTGGCTAGTCGTTCATTAGGGAATGTGGGTTGGGGTGTGGGACGGGAATAGGGGTGAGGAAGGAGGTAGGGGCTGCGCTCATGGGGACCAGGGATGGGGACCATAATAGCCACGGAGGGTGCTGAGCCACGGAAATATGTTTGAACCAGTTTTCGGAGATAACAAACATGAAAGCAAACAAACAAACAAACCACAGAAGTTAACAAGGCCCGTAGCCATCAAAGAGATAAAACCGCGTCGTTTGCTAGGCTGCCGCCGCCCCCGATATAGAAACCACTTCTTTTTTCGGTTCCAGGTTTCCATCACATCCATAGCTTGACAGAATGTATTGCTGTAGCAGTACTACACACCCACTGTTCATCACCCCCCTCTCCTGGTTTCTCTCGCCATGCTCAGGGATACTGAGAGTCTCAGCTCATGTCATCTCTATGTCAAGGGCTAAGGCTAAACCTAAACCCCCCCCCCCCCCCCATAGTATTGTTTCAGCAAGGAGCCCAAAGGGTGTTATTGTCTGTGGATGCCAGAACCACACCCCACCCTCCTCTGCCCTCCCCAGCCCCCCCTCAGTTACGTATGTGTGGGGACACGGAGCAACTGTTTCCCCCTGCTCCCTCTGTCCATCCTTTAGACGGGACCTGATCCGTGAGCAGAGGGCTGTTTGTACTTTGAAGTTCTAAGCACCAGACTTTAGGTTAATCGCCTGTCTCCTGATCCCCGGGCTTAGCCGCTCCTCTCTGCCTCGTCTGCCTCTCAGTGTGTGGCTCTCTCTCCGAGGCTGGGGGGGGGGGGGGGGGGGGACCTGCTTAAAAATAACACAGAAGCATCACGCTGCAGCCGACCGGCCGCTCCGCTCCAAAGGTTGACAAGAACGGTCCTTCTTCCTCCCGCCGCTCACGCACAATCCAAATCAAATGATGAAATTTAAAAAAAAGAATGCGCGCCTGGAACGAGCGCTGTGGCATGAACTCTGGGCCACTAGCCTGATGTAAAAATGGTCTTTTGTTTTTGTTTTTTTGTGGCCGTAAGGATTATCCCTGGTGGTCATCTCAACCCATCCCTGTGTCAGTAATGTCAATCCACTCATTCTCCCTCCATTTCACTGCCTATCACACTAAGAAAGCTGCATTTAGACACGCTGGTGATATGAAGGGAGTGTGTGACTTTTCTTTCTTTCTGATGACATAGACAAACACAATAGGGTGGAACTGATATCTAAACAGAGAGATACACTATTTGAGGGGAGGACTTAAAGTGGAACAGACAGCGTTTAAGCTACTTTGCAGATATGAAACAAACAGACAATCATAATATTAGTCAAAAAGATCAAATTCCCAGTTTATGCTACAAAACCAACTTCATAAGAGGTTGAGAGAATAGATGGATGCAGTTCAATGCATGATTTAGTGCCTTCAGACAGTATTCAGATCCCTTGACATTTTCCACATTTTGTTACCTTACAGCGTTATTCTAAAATGGATTAAATATATAAAAAAGCAATCTCAGCAATCTACACAGAATGTGCCACAATGACAAAGCGTAACCAGGTTTTTAGAAAATTTTGCAAATATATTAAGAATACAAAACAGAAATACATTATTTACATAAGTATTCAGACCCTTTGCAATGAGACTCGAAATTGAGCTCAGATGCATCCTGTTCCCATTGATCATCCTTGAGATGGAGTCCACCTGTGGTAAATTCAATTGATTGGACATTATTTGGAAAGGCACACACCTGTCTATATAAGGTCCCACAGTTGACAGCGCATGTCAGAGCAAAAACCAAGCCATGAGGTCGAAGGAATTGTCCGTAGAGCTCTGAGACAGGATTGTGTCGGGGCATAGATCTGGGGAAGGACACCAAAAAATGTCTGCATCATTGAAGGTCCCCAAGAATACACTGGCCTCCATCATTCTTAAATAGAAGACAGCCCTCGTGGATTTTGCCAAAAGGCACCTAAAGACCCTCAGGCCATGAAAAACAAGATTCGCTGGTCTGATGAAACCAGAGAATTTGGCCTGAATGCTCAGCTTCACGTCTGGAGGAAACCTGGCACCATCCCTATGGTAAAGTATGGTGTCTCATCATGCTGTGGGGATGTTTTCAGCAGCAGGGACTGGGAGACTAGTCAGGATCGAGGCAAGACGTCAGACTAGGGTGAAGGTTCACCTTGAACAGGACAACAACCCTAAGCACACAGTCAAGACAACGCAGGAGTGGCTCCTGGACAAGTCTCTGAATGTCCTTGAGCGGCCCCGGACTTGAACCTGATCAAACATATTTGGAGAGACCTAAAAATAGCTGTGCAGCAATGTTCCCCATCCAACCAGAGAGAGCTTCAGAAGATCTGCAGAGAAGAATGGGAGAAACTCCCCGAACACAGGTTTGCCAAGTTTGTCTTATCATACCCAAGAAGACTCGAGACTGTAAATTCTGCCAAAGGTGCTTCAACAAAGTACTGCGTAAAGGGCCTGAATACTTATGTAAATGTCATATTTCCATTTTTTAAATGTATAATAAATTAGCAAAAATGTCCCCAAACCTGTTTTTGCTTTGTCACTATGGGGTATTGTGTGTAGATTGATGAGGGGGAAAAAAGGATTTAATCAATTTTAGAATTAGGCTGTAACCTAACAAAATGTGGAAAAAGTCAAGGGGTCTGAATACTTTCCAAAGGCACTGTAATTCACCAATATATTTCTTGGTAGTCCAAAAAGCAGGTTGTAAATCAGGTTGCAATCAGGTTGTAAATCACAGCTGGCCTGATACATTGTTTGCTGCCTCCACCCATTCAGGATGCACTGTTTTATTTTCAACTAGTCAATATTTTGAACAAATACAGACTGGGAATATCAATACAATCAAACTAGCAAAGGCAATGATCCTAAGTCAGTCGTAACATGGCTAATAGGCTAGCGCACATGTGTCAAGGCCCTCGGGCCAAATATGATACACAAGCGATTATAAATGAGTCAACCGTTGAGTCATGAAGTATTTACAGCCTGGTGCGTGCGCTCGCATAGGTGAATTCGACTTCAATTGCGCTGGTTTCGTGTGTCCTGTTTACAGCATGCAGCAGAGGGGAAATGTGCAGACACATGCCACAGTCCTAGCTAGGCTACTAAAATGTTGCAGTCTGGCATTGTTTTTTAACGCTTGACAATGAATAACCAAAAAAACAAAACATGCAACAAAACACCATGCAAAGGAGAAACATTTTGGCCTGTTACAGCAACATTTGAGCAGTAGCCTAGGCTGGCTACTCAACTACATTGCATGTGGAGTGCACCATACAACAATGATGCATTCAACATCACCGGTGATACATGCAGCGCATTTAAACATTTTTTTAAAACATGTTACATGTTTAAACATGTCGTTTAAACGTTATAACAACCTATAGCTACGTTATTTGGAGTTATTAAATACTTTTCGATTAGGGTCGCAGCATATTATGCACATCTGCAAGCATAGCAGCAAAGGCTGGACAAATACTATTTCTCTCTTTTGTTTTAATATGTTAAAATGCTATATACATGTGGACATTATAAAGGGCCATACCTTTTCGAATAAAACATTGGCCCGCGAATTCGTTGTTTTTCAATACGGCCAGTGCGCCCCTGGGCTAGCGTATCTATTCATTTTGCTAGCTATTTTAGCGAGCTAAAAACATGGAGCCTAACGTTTGCCAGCTAGCTGCTGGGAGGAGTGGGTTATTGACTGACTTTTCCCCTTCATATTATTGTCGGTGGTTGACAGCTAAAGATTCAGGTTTCATTTGGTTGGCTACCAAAGAAATGTGAATCGCTTTACTAGCTAGCTAGCTAGCTATGCTGAACTTGATTGACTGTTATCCACAGTTAGCATATCTCTTAGTTGTCAAATAGATTTTGCATCAAGGGTTTTGCCGGGTTTGAGAACTGGGTAGGACGGAAGATGGCGGAAACCAAGGTTTTGTTTGAAACTGCTAGTAAGTCGTGTTTTAAGACTCAAAAAGATATCGGAGTGGGAATGTCGTAGCATGGTGCCTATCAAGGGGGTTATTTCTGAGGTGGCACAAGAAATAAAGGCAGAGGATTTAACTGAAGACATCGATGGAGTGGTTGATGCACATCGACTGACCTGTATGGTGGACGGAGGAAAAAAAATCACTTCATACATGCTACTGTTCTTTGATGAAGAGTTTCTCCCTTCTCATATAAAGTTAGGATTCATGCGATACCCTGTAAGAGCTTTTGTGCACAAGCCTCTTCAGTGTCATGAATGTCAAATATTTGGTCATGTGTCAATTGTGTGCAGAAGGGAAGAATATCATATGCCAGATGAAAGGAAATGCTGCAACTGTGGAGGTGAACATGTGCCTGAATTCTTGGGGTGCCCTGTTAGGGTGAAGGAGAATGAGGTGGCAAGGGTAAGGAGTGCCCTGTTAGGGTGAATGAGAATGAGGTGGCAAGGGTAAGGAGTGCCCTGTTAGGGTGAATGAGAATGAGGTGGCAAGGGTAAGGAGTGCCCTGTTAGGGTGAATGAGAATGAGGTGGCAAGGGTAAGGAGTGTCCAGCGTGCCTCCTATCTGAAGGCAGTGAGAAAATTGGAAGGAACGAGTGGTGGGGAAGAAGCAATGGTAGTAAAGCCACCACAACCAGTGAAGGTCTCATCAAATGAGGGATAGTGAAATGCTACATGTTAAAAAGGTCGACTTTGTATTATTTATTGCAATGGTCATAAACTGAGAAGAGAAGAAGTCTAAGAAGATTGGAATCATTGTGAATGCCGCTGAACATTTCTTTGGGTCTTCATGATTTCACAGCCGAGGACGTGCAAGAAATCCTGTCGGTGAATGTAGCCCCATCACAGGTCCCTGAGCCTGTGTAGGGATGTATTTTGGAGTGGATATGTCGGGATGTATTTTGGAGTGGATATGTCGGGATGTATTTTGGAGTGGATATGTCGGGATGTATTTTGGAGTGGATATGTCGGGATGTATTTTGGAGTGGATATGTCGGGATGTATTTTGGAGTGGATATGTCGGGATGTATTTTGGAGTGGATATGTCGGGATGTATTTTGGAGTGGATATGTCGGGATGTATTTTGGAGTGAATATGTCGGGATGTATTTTGGAGTGGAATGTGATTGAAGAAGTGTGATGGGTTTTGTTAGTTGACGTGTTTTATTTTGTATGACGTCGTTTTCCCCATTTCCCAAAATGTTATTTTGTTGTTTCTTATTCAAGTCTAGCCGGTGGCGGTAGTGCACCATTAACATTGGATGCCAACCGCAGTTAAACCCCCCATCATAGAAGAAGAAGATTTGGCATTGATCAAATAGACGGGCAGACAGGCAAGTTCCCATTCAGTTGTCAAAACGTGGGTTAGGACAAGCATGCATTGGCAGCCAAGCTGCAGAAGGACGAGCAGTCTGCTATTCGCCGTCGTTTATCAGTGCAATTTTGACGGCTAACTAGCTGAAAAAGTCTGAGAAGGATTATCTAAAGATCCCTTGTTAGATTGTTTGCTCATCTCGCTCTGGCTAGCATTAGTTGTTGATCGTGTTGTTGTTGATGTGCATAAGAGACTGAGGGATAGATAGCCTACCTTTTCATGGTTATCTGATAAATGGGGCTTTGAAGATCCGAAATGTAAGAGGACTACCTTGCTATTAACATATTTGCAGAAATCCATTCAGGTGTATTTTGTGGCTTTTGGTGAATGTGTTAATGTGATCTAATGTCACGCTGTTGCTACTGCCTGTAAACACACAATTCAGTTCAAAATGGCAGGCCGTGTGGCAAATGGCTTATTTGCATATAGGCATACTGTAGCTATGATTGGCTGTGGCGCAATGGTCTGCGTAGACTTCGGTCCAGAACAAGACAGAGTTTTTTTTTGGGGGGGGGGGGGGTTATTTGCTGCAGTGTCTATTAAATGTCCAAACGCACGACCGCTCTCCCAGTCTATATTGCTATAGAAATTTCACAAATGCCATACTAGACGCCATTCCCAGACATTCTATGCATTTATGAAACCGCTGAAATGACCATATCTAAGTGCTCGTGTGTCAGAAAATGTAAAAAATATATATATATATTCTTCATGGGGGTGTATATGAACAGATTTTAATAAGATTTCATGTTGCTAAAAGTTCCACTTTAACTATATTAAGAAAGCAGTGAATTTGATATGGATTGTGATCTAAAATAGGATCTTAATTACATTATTTGGATCCGTATATTCACATATACTCTAATGTACAGTACATGAACATATGAATGTGTGTTGCACACCAACTTTGCTCAGATTCGTGGCTGGCTCTGACCCCAAACCTGGGCCCTCGATCATGCATTAAGTGACCTCATGAGGCCTGCCATCTAACAAGTGCTGATGAGGGCAAAAATAGCCTGTCCTTGTGGGGCTGAGGTGGGGCCACGTCCGTCCAACCGAGAGGAGCCTCAGTGTGCTGCTGAGCCTGGGCCGATGGGCTGCTCCACCAGGACATGTTCACTCACAGACCCTAACACGCTGTGACAACATGGAGCGGTTAAGAGAGAGAAAGAGGACTGAGAGGAAGACCTTCTCCTTCCAGTTCCAACGGAAACAGGGCTGATGCTGTGTTCAGGCTTTTAGCCTTGGAAGTACCATTCAGCCTTAAGTAATACAACACCACTGTCCACTTAGCCCCCTCAAGGCTTTCATTAAGAGGAGAATCCTGAGCTGCGGCACAGCTGATAGAGAATTTGAAGTCACTAGGGAATGGCAGCGTGTTTTGAGGCTGGGCTGGGAAGCCCATGTCAAACACTAGCCAACCAGAGGAGGCGATGGATGACACGTTCAGAAATGTTGGCGACCACAATCTTATCGGATTGTTTGTACAGACATCTCCTCTCACAGTGGATTACAATAACTCAGAACCCTGGTGAGCCACTGGGAAGGAAAGTTGCTCTTTTCTCATGCACATTTAATAAAAGGGGATTAGTAATGAATTGTTCTAGTATCCATGGCAACTGCTGACCTCCATCCTCCATCTTGGTCCCATTCCCAGTCCAAGCCTTGCAGACAGACATTAAATTGTGGCTACACATTTATTAATTTAAAAAAATGACAATACAAAATATACACATACAAACAGCATACAGACGCACACAAACATCAATGACATCACACCTGCCCAGACCCACCTGCTCACACCCCCATCCCCAGCACCCGCATCACTCTCCACCACATGGCCTCAAACTGCACCATTTTGTTTCTCTCCACGCCCACGTACTTTCAACATTTAGATAATAAATAAAGCATTTGACCTTTCCATTGTGTTAACGATTGTGGATTGGTTAATTTCCCGTTTTTAAGTATACGTTTAGGCTATACATTTAAAATGCTGGACATATCACATACACACACATACAAATACAAAATGAACACCAGACGTTAGTGTCGCTTCCACAAAAGCCTGATCTAAACCTGATCTAAACCTGATCTAAACCTGATCTAATATTCCTCTCCACACATACTGTAAAGCAGCAGATGGATAAACGTGTAATTCATAAACATAAAACACTCTCCTTCAAAGGACCTCTCCCTCCCAACTACACACACGCATGGAAGCACGCTTCACACACACATCCATACACAGTGGCAAATGCGTCCTTCCTTCCTAAGAGATTTAACCCAACATTAACGGGTGCACATCCTTGTCAAACAACAAATATATTGTAGTGCCTCTCTCCGCCGGCTTTCCTACGAATGGGATCGATACTTGGCGGAGGAAGTGACCTTTTCCTGAGCCAGCTGATGCATCTGAAGGTTAAAAACGGCATTAAACTATTTTCTGCTGGCCATCGGTCCTCCTGAGACAAGGCTGGAGAGGGAGGGGGGGGGGGGGGGGTGGAGGGTTGTTGGACAGGTTGCACTGCTCTGTTTTCTTTTTTCATACGTTACAGCGATTTTCCCTGATAGCTTTTAATTTAGGAGACGAACGGTCCACTCTGCTTGCGCTAGGCCCGGTTGTATGGATTAGCCGGCGCTGTGTGCTGTTCCAATGAGAACAGTTATTAGATACAGGATGCTGGTTAATGAAATAGACTGGGCTTGGTGGTGTTGCGGAGGTTGGGCTGAAACGGCGCAGCCACTTAAAGCAATCACTTACAGTGATGTCATTACAATGAAAGAGAACCTCTGCGTCACCACAGAGCGAGGGAGCATTTTAAGAGTTGAGGTTTATGGCTCACTAAAGCTTTTGAGAGATTAGGCCAAAGAAAGATAGTTTACTGCGTAGCATCTTCATGGTCGCTTAAATGTTAATTTTCTGAACCGTTAAGAATATAAATGTTACTGTTTCTGACCCACAAGAGTAAGATCTAACTTTCAATCCCTAAAGAACTAAATCCCTAAAACACAATTCCTTGTAATTGAACACCTAACCTCAGTTACAATACCAGTCAAAAGTTACTCATTTACGGGTTTTTGTTGATTTTTACTATTAAATACATTATAGAATAATAGTGAAGACATCAAAACTATGAAATAATACATATGGAATCATGTAGTAACCAAAGAAGTGTTAAACAAATTGAAATATGAGATTCTTCAAAGTAACCACCCTTTGCCTTGATGACAGCTTTGCACACTATTGGCATTCTCTCAACCATCTTCATGAGGTAGTCACCTGGAATGCATTTCAATTAACAGGTGAGCCAATCAGTTGAGTTGGGACATGGTAGGGGTGATATACAGAGGTTAGCCCTATTTGGTAAAATACCAAGTCCATATTATGGCAAGAACAGCTCAAATAAGCAATGAGAAACAACAGTCCATCACTACTGACATGAAGGTCAGTAATTGTGGAAAATGTCAAGAACTTATAAAGTTTCTTCAAGTGCAGTTGCAAAAACAATCAAGCACAATGATGAAACTGGCTCTCATGAGGATTGCCACAGGAAAGGAAGACCCAGTGTTACCTCTGCTGCAGAGGACAGGTTCATTAGAGTTAACTGCACCTCAGATTGCAGCCTAAATAAATGCTTCACAGAGTTCAAGTAACAATCACATCTTAACATCAACTGCAGAGCAAAGGAAAAGCAGCCAACAAGTGCTCAGCATATGTGGGAACTCCTTCAAGATTTTTGGAAAAGCATTCCTCATGAAGCTAGTTGAGAGAAAGCCAAGAGTTTTCAAAGCTGTCATCAAGGTAAAGCTTGGCTGCTTTGCAGAATATTAAATATAAAATACAGTGCCTTGTGAAAGTATTCGGCCCCCTTGAACTTTGCAACCTTTTGCCACATTTCAGGCTTCAAACATAAAGATATAAAACTGTATTTTTTTGTGAAGAATCAACAACAAGTGGGACACAATCATGAAGTGGAACGACATTTATTGGATATTTCAAACTTTTTTAACAAATCAAAAACTGAAAAATTGGGCGTGCAAAATTATTCAGCCCCTTTACTTTCAGTGCAGCAAACTCTCTCCAGAAGTTCAGTGAGGATCTCTGAATTATCCAATGTTGACCTAAATGACTAATGATGATGAATACAATCCACCTGTGTGTAATCAAGTCTCCGTATAAATGCACCTGCACTGTGATAGTCTCAGAGGTCCGTTAAAAGCGCAGAGAGCATCATGAAGAACAAGGAACACACCAGGCAGGTCCGAGATACTGTTGTGAAGAAGTTTAAAGCCGGATTTGGATACAAAAAGATTTCCCAAGCTTTAAACATCCCAAGGAGCACTGTGCAAGCGATAATATTGAAATGGAAGGAGTATCAGACCACTGCAAATCTACCAAGACCTGGCCGTCCCTCTAAACTTTCAGCTCATACGAGGAGAAGACTGATCAGAGATGCAGCCAAGAGGCCCATGATCACTCTGGATGAACTGCAGAGATCTACAGCTGAGGTGGGAGACTCTGTCCATAGGACAACAATCAGTCGTATATTGCACAAATCTGGCCTTTATGGAAGAGTGGCAAGAAGAAAGCCATTTCTTAGAGATATCCATAAAAAGTGTTGTTTAAAGTTTGCCACAAGCCACCTGGGAGACACACCAAACATGTGGAAGAAGGTGCTCTGGTCAGATGAAACCAAAATTGAACTTTTTGGCAACAATGCAAAACGTTATGTTTGGCGTAAAAGCAACACAGCTGAACACACCATCCCCACTGTCAAACATGGTGGTGGCAGCATCATGGTTTGGGCCTGCTTTTCTTCAGCAGGGACAGGGAAGATGGTTAAAATTGATGGGAAGATGGATGGAGCCAAATACAGGACCATTCTGGAAGAAAACCTGATGGAGTCTGCAAAAGACCTGAGACTGGGACAGAGATTTGTCTTCCAACAAGACAAATCCAAAACATAAAGCAAAATCTACAATGGAATGGTTCAAAAATAAACATATCCAGGTGTTAGAATGGCCAAGTCAAAGTCCAGACCTGAATCCAATCGAGAATCTGTGGAAAGAACTGAAAACTGCTGTTCACAAATGCTCTCCATCCAACCTCACTGAGCTCGAGCTGTTTTGCAAGGAGGAATGGGAAAAAATGTCAGTCTCTCGATGTGCAAAACTGATAGAGACATACCCCAAGCGACTTACAGCTGTAATCGCAGCAAAAGGTGGCGCTACAAAGTATTAACTTAAAGGGGCTGAATAATTTTGCACGCCCAATTTTTCAGTTTTTGATTTGTTAAAAAAGTTTGAAATATCCAATAAATGTCATTCCACTTCATGATTGTGTCCCACTTGTTGTTGATTCTTCACAAAAAAATACAGTTTTATATCTTTATGTTTGAAGCCTGAAATGTGGCAAAAGGTCGCAAAGTTCAAGGGGGCCGAATACTTTCGCAAGGCACTGTACATTTTGATTTGTTTAACACTTTTTTGGTTACTAAATGATTCCATATGTGTTACTTCATAGTATTGATGTCTTCACTATTATTCTACAATGTAGAAAATAGTAAAAATAAAGGAAAACCCTTGAATGAGTAGGTGTGTCCAAATAGGTGTGATCATCACAGAAACCAGAGAATATTTTACATTATTCAGGAATTGTTTGGTTCATGCAGTGAAGGAGGGTTCATGTTGTATGGCAAGTGATTGTTTATACTGTGCAGATTCACTCAACTATGAAACCATTTCTGTACCACAACAAATAGCCCTCTAATTACACATGGTGAGCTAGCCACAACTGCAATGCATTTTGGTGTCGTAGGGCGGAACAACACACATTTGAGAGAAATTCCATATTCCACATTTCCACTCACTCACATCTAACTCGAAGTTAACCTGACTCCCGAATTCCTATACATTTTTGGGCTACTTTCTGTGTGGCCAGGGCAATAACAGGAAGTAGGAAGCAGGTGTTCCTGCATGGGGTGAAAGGTCACAGGAAACTGCGGTTGGCCAGAGGAAATCTGGAGGGCGGATTCTGAAAACATTTGAGACCAAAGGCAGTGGGGCACAGCTCAAAGTTGACACAACTCACTGTCATTGTGTTATTATAGACGTCACAGTCTTGCCATAGTGGGCAGTTGTTGCCTTGCAATGCCAGATCAGATCAACGTTAGCTAGCACAACAATGCTGTTTAGCATTTCAGCTAAATTAGTCATGTATTAGCCTAGGTATCAGTTTGAGTACTGAACGTTGCTCCATGTTAAGTGAGATTCAGTGTCAGTGGGTGTGGTGTGGATGCTTTTTGTGCCTGCCTGTCTGTCTGTCCTGAGTGAAAGATTTGGATTTGATTGAGTTAGGTGTTTGCTGCCTGTGCTCCTACTTGTCCTGTCTCCATTTGGCTGGTGGAGATTAGCGGCTGTAGCTTATAGAGAGCCAGGCTGGCAGCTGTTGCTTAACATGACTTCACATCTTATCTTACATCTCTCACTCACTCTGCTCCCTGGGGAAACCAATAATGAGACACATGCCACGACAGCCGTGCTCGTGACAACAACCAGGACAAAAAAATAACCACACACACACACAACCAAAATAGGCTCTGAAAGCGCATGCGTTTTGCCTTTGAGTTGAGTATGGAGTATGGAAGTCCATTCATCAGAAGACCTCCCTTCTCACTTGTTGTTTTGGTTACAACCGTTGTCTGAGCAATGTCGACCATGCTCTGCAGAGTCTAGAGTAGGGTATGGACCATTGGAGTTTGGAGAATTGCTTACGTTACTAATAGCCCAGCAACCAACAGGCTACACTGTCTGTCTCTGTGTATCTCAAACACAGAATCATTCCAAACAACACTCTCAAACTCATTATTATTAACAGTTAAAGAGAGGCACAGGAATCATTTCTGTCTAAAATAACTGCCCTTTATCTGATGCCATAGGAGCTGTTCCTTTTTCCGGCTTCTCCATCAATCACTCAAAAGCTTAAAGCAAAGAATCACCCATTTTGAATGTTCTATCAATTCCCGGGGTCATTTCATGTTTTCATGTACATCTGAGCTTATTGCCATTCAAGCAGGCAGAAATACAGCTGGTATGTCAACTTTTGCATCGAGATGCACAAAAACCACATACCATTCAAAATGAGTGAATCTTTCCTTTAAATACTGGTTTGTGTATAAGAGTGCACTAGTTTCGATATACAGTTGAAGTCGGAAGTTTACATACACCTTAGCCAAATACATTTAAACTCAGTTTTTCACAATTCCTGACATTTAGTCCTACTAAATATTCCCTCTTTTAGGTCAGTTAGGATCACCACTTTATTTGAAGAATTAAGAATGAAATGTCAGAATAATTGTAACGGTATTCGTCGTCTGAAGATGAGGAATCATCGGATGTTCATGCTTCCTTTATTAAAACTGAACACTATAACAAAATAACAAAGGGAATAACCGAAACAGTCCTAAAAAGGTGGAAAACATTAAACAGAAATGAACTACCCACAAAAACCCTGTGGGGAAAAGCTACCCAAGTATGGTTCCCAATCAGAGACAACGATAGACAGTTGTCCCTGATTGAGAACCATACCCGGCCAAAAACAAAGAAATACAAAAACATCACATTCCCAGTGGGTCAGAAGTTTTCATACACTCAATTAGTATTTGGCAGCATTGCATTTAAATTGTTTAACTTGGGTCAAATGTTTCGGGTAGCCTTCCACAAGCTTCCCACAATAACTTGGCTGAATTTTGGCACATTCCTCCAGACAGAGCTGGTGCAGCTGAGTCAGGTTTGTAGTCCTCCTTGCTCGCACCCGCTTTTTCAGTTCTGCCCACAAATTTTCAATTGGATTGAGGTCAAGGCTTTGTGATGGCCACTCCAATACCTTGACTTTGTTGTCCTTAAGCCATTTTGCAGCAACGTTGGAAGTATGCTAGGGGTCATTGCCCATTTGGAAGACCCATTTGCGACCAAGCTTTAACTTCCTGACTGATGTCTTGAGATGTTGCTTCAATATATCCACAGAATTTTCCTCCCTCATGATGCCATCTAGTTTGTGAAGTGCACCAGTCCCTCCTGCAGCAAAGCACCCACAACATGATGATGCCACCCCTATGCTTCACGGTTGGGATGGTGTTCTTCGGGCTTGCAAGTCTCCCCCTTTTTCCTCCAAACATAACCATGGTCATTATGGCCAAACAGTTCTATTTTTTTCATCAGACCAGAGGACATTTCTCCAAAAAGTGTGATCTTTGTCTCCATGTGCAGTTGCAAACAGTAGTCTGGCTTTTTTATGGCGGTTTTGGAGCAGTGGCTTCTTCCTTGCTGAGCGGCCTTTCAGGTTATGTCGATATAGGACTTATTTTACTGTGGATATAGATACTTTTGTACCTGTTTCCTCCTTTGCTGTTGTTCTGGGATTGATTTCCAAAGTACGTTCATCGCTACGAGACAGAACACGTCTCCTTCCTGAGTGGTATGACAGCTGCGTGGTCCCATGGTGTTTATACTTGTGTACTATTGTTTATACAGATGAACGTCGTACCTTCAGGCATTTGGAAATTGTTCCCAAGGATGAACCAGACTTGTGGAGATCTACAATTTTTTTCTGAGTTCTTGGCTGATTTCTTTTGATTTTCCCATGATGTCAAGCAAAAAGGCACTGAGTTTGAAGGTAGGCCTTGAAATACATCCACATGTACACCTCCAATTGACTCAAATGATGTCAATTAGCCGATCAGAAGCTTCTAAAGCCATGACATAATTTTCTGGAATTTTCCAAGCTGTTTAAAGGCACAGTCAAATTAGTGTATGTAAACTTCTGACCCACTAGAATTGTCATACAGTGAATTATAAGTGAAATGATCTGTCTGTAAACAATTGTTGGAAAAATGACTTGTGTCATGCACAAAGTAGATGTCCTAACCGACTTGCCAAAACTACAGTTTGTTAACAAGAAATATGTGGAGTGGTTGAACAACGAGTTTTAATGACTCCAACATAAGTGTTTGTAAACTTCCGACCTCAACTGTATACTATATGTGTTTGTTCCTAGGATACGTGTGTGAGTGCATGTGCGTGCCCGTATAATGTGCGTGTAAGTGTATATTATGCATAAATTCCTGACTATATCAGAACCGCAGTGTTCACTCTGCAGTAACTTTTTCCCAGTGGAGTATTCTTTGCCTAGCAGACGTGTGTAACTTGTCTGATAAATCCTATAATTATACACATTAATAATCAGGCTGGCCTCGCGGCAGAAGGAGCAGGTGCCGCCATCGGCAGGCCCGCGTATTGTGTTCCACGAATTTAGGTTATGGCCTGCCATCACTGAGTCTGCTCAGTAAGCACGAAAGGGACAATGCCGCGAGGGATTAGCACAGCACAGATACCAGAAAATAACTAAAGTTCTGAATTATGAATACCCAACATGTGCTCTTTGTCCTAAGAGGTAATTGAATTAACGATAAATAGAATGTTGGGGTCAATGTTGCAGCTGAAAACAATGCAGGTCCTCCCCGAACAATCAATGGGGTGTAATCATCAAGTGACCATAAGTGATAATCACTTAAAGAGATTGGGAGGGGGAATCAATGGCGTGGCTAACTGAGCCTGTTCTGTGTTGGTATGAACTGGTGGACTCTGAAAGGCCAAACAATAGAGTTATACATGACAAAATACAGTGACAATTTGTCTTGTCATTTTCATTCGATAGTGCTGCCATGGTTGATTTTAAAGGAAGTGGAAGGGGAGAGAGGGTGATGGAAGGAGCAAATCATCTGGATAGAATTCCGCAGCACAAATGAGCTGAAAGTCTCAGCCCTGATGTGGGACAATGTGGATTTTGGAGGATGGCCTTTTTCACTTCTAACACCTCATCTATGTGTTTTAGCTGGACAACACTTATGAGCCACACTTCCTTTGCGGTGCTGGTGGAGCTTCCTTCCAGACCCTGGTCTGTGTGATAGCTGGTGACAGGTTGAGGGTAGTGAGGCTAGCCATCCATTGTTAATGTCACATGTGTGGGTTTAAGGGGGCCTATCTGGAAGAGCAAGAAACCCTACACCCCAGACGCCATATCCTGTCTGGGTGGATTATATCACAGCCGGAGGATGTCTCTTTCTGTCTGTTTACATGGAAGCTGGGAACACTCCCTCGAGCCTCGTGCAGACACAAAATCAGAGCTTGGCCACAAACTTACACTGAAAACATTTATTAGATTGGGCGTTCTTCGAAAGACAAATAATCATGACTTCCACCCCTTGTTGTGAGATGGTAGCTGCCAACACATAGACAATGGGGTGAGGCTATATACAAACTAATGACTGGGATTAGAATCATCCATTTTGGTATGACTAGCTCAGGGGTCAACATTTTGGCTCAACTACCGCAATGACGCTCCTCCATAACGGTTCGGTCCAGGATTGTCAGTTTGCTAAATCATATTCAAACCTACCTACCCCAACACACATCTACAACCACACACTCACGTGCACACGCACACAGGCACTTTCATTGCCTCAGTTGGGATGAAATAGGTACAAAAACACGTGGAAAAATCCCTTTTACATTCACTATACACTCTCAGGTTGAACTCTCATTTAGTCCAGGGAGAGAATGTAGTCTCGGTCTCAACACTAGAGGGTCTTGAGAGAAAAGAAGCAGGGGTTGGGATCATGGTAATGGACTTCACCTGTTTGATGCGGTCAGGGTTGACGGTGGTCTGTGGCTGCATTACGCTGACCGGTTCGGATTTCTGGGTGCTCTGCGGCATCTCCCGCACCTTCTCAGCGATGAAGTTATGGACTCCATTCAGAGCCTCCACTGTCCCCTGGATCAGACACACCCGCTCTGTCGTGCCTGGAGAACAGACGGAAACACATACAGAACATGACTTACTAACTGAAGGCTTTTGGTTCCTATAAAGAGCACTGGTTGTTGACAAATACATACAGAACATATGCAACTTTAATTAATGGTAATGTACTCTCATTACCAATCAAGCATCTCGAGAGAATGTAATTTTATGGGGATGTGTAAGGCCTAATAAAACATAAAAAAAAACACACAAAACACAATACTGTATTATTGACTGTATGTTTGTTTTACTCCATGTGTAACTCTGTGTCGTTGTATGTGTCGAACTGCTTTGCTTTATCTTGGCCAGGTCGCAATTGTAAATGAGAACTTGTTCTCAACTTGCCTACCTGGTTAAATAAAGGTGAAATTAAATAAATAAATAAAAATCAGTATGTGTATTTCTTTAATGTCCAGTGACTCCCTCTTTTCCCAGATTTCAAAAGTTTCACTTCTGGTCTTTCCCAAGATGGCGGTCAACATAGGAATTGGTTAATAATATTTGCCATCTAATAAAATACAACCGTGCACGTTCTAACTACAGCCTCTTCTAATTGGTTCCCCTTAGCAGACAGTATCTATGCAGTGACTCAATGTAGTTTGTTTCTATGAGCATTAAATGTAGCTATTTAAACTATTGTGCAGATTGTTTGCCGTTTCCTGACTTTCACATCTCCCATCTGTGAAAGTCATATCAGTAACGCCTGGTCAAATTCCATCAGTAACGTCATACAGAGTCAGCAGAATGAATACAGCCTGGTCCCAGATCTGTTTTGTACTGTTTTGCCAACTCCTATTGTCATTGTCATGTCACATTGACCATATAGGAGTTGGGTATACATCACAAACAGACATGGGACTAGGCTAGGAATGTCAGGTCATTTGAAATGTACACAGTGGTGATATACCTAATGAAGCCTGTTAGGCAGCATGATTGCTACTGAGTAATTAACATCACCCCAGGTCAAACTGTGCTTACAGAAATACAGCAGATTAAGGAAGCTATATGCACTGGTCCTCTATATATATTTAGGGGGTGATGTTAATTAGTCCCATATCTGTTAGTGATGTATACCCAACTCATATATATATATATATATATATATATATATATATATATATATATATACTAGGAGTCCGTCTGCTACATTCATCCTCAACCATTTGGTATCACTATTGCATTTCTACAACCATGATTAGCAGGGAGAAAAAAATGTTTAAAATGTCCACATGGCCACATCTGTTCAGTGTTACACTGTACTGTGATCCCATGACAGGATGAAGTTGTGAGCACAGCTGAAAAAACAGCCACACGGCTATGGAGTGTCTTGTTATCCGGAGCGTGGGCTACAGTACATGATGACTAGTGTGGGACAGGGAGTCTACTGAAAGACTCCGTATTGGAACTAATTCGATAGTAACACGAGTCATTGACTGGTCTGACATTGGAGTCTCCCTCGGGAGGGGAATTGGACAATGAAAGGGTTTATTTACAATGTCGACCTCTGCATTACCAGCACTATACAGTAAGCACTTAATTTTTAAGTCCAGATTCTATCAGTCTGGCTACAGACCTTGGTTAATTATCTTCCTCTACTGCCGTTATCAGGTGCATTGGCGCCACGCATCCAAGACAAACACAACTTCTCTCTGTGTAAATATATCATCACCATTCTCTCTGAACATGAGTGTGTTTAGACCATGAATGGAAAACAACCCGCCTAAAAGCCCTCATAACGTGGCAGAAACTAGGCCAGTCCCAAACCGAACCGTCTCCCTCTCTCTCTCCCTTCCTACCTCTTTTTCTCCCTCCCTCTCTCTTCTGTTAGGGCCGGACTGAAATCTGTCCTTATCGCCTCCGACCAGTCGCAGCTTCCTGCTTCACGCTTTCCCTCCATTGTTTTCTTGGGCCAATGGGGTTGAGTTTGGCCCTGCGCAGTACTAGTTGTGGCGAGCTATTAATACAAGGACATTTAGGAATTTCAGACTATGGGTTGGGGTGAAGAGCCTCTGTGAGTTTCTGACAACTGGTATCCCAGGGGTAATCTGGGCCCAAAAAAATCAGCCAGTGTATTATTAGGGCAGATATGGCCATTGTCTTGGCATGGGGATGTGGGTAAGGGGGGTGGGGAGGGGAGGGCAGACTGGTTAAGCAGCAGCAAAGGCCATCCTATCAAATTGTACCCTTTTTTGCAACACTTTTTCTGTATTTCAATTGTACACAGGAGGTCGTTTCTATAGATAGACTGTCTGTCTGAGGTTTGATATTCAGCAGCACAGTTGAACATTACTAGTTAGATGAAGGCCTAGGAAAGCGATGACTATTGTAATGTAGCTAAGCTAAAGGGGAAAAGTGTTTGTGTGCGTGTGTGTGTGTGTGGGGGGGGGGGGGGGGGTACATGGGGTAACCCTGCCCGAGAAGTGACACTGTTTGACAAAGCCTTTCTCTGTTATGTTGACATTTCCCACAGTGCTCACAGAGCATGCTCAGTTGGCAGTCCCATCACCACTGCTCTGACACCACTGCTCTACCTGGTTACTGCTATAGTCAGTTACTATGGTAGGGAATCCCCTTGTTTCATCCCAATCAAAAGCACAAAAGACCGCTTCCTCTTGGGGCTAGGGGGCAGAATTTTCATTTTTGCATAAATAGCCTGCCCAATTTCAACTTCCTGCTACTCATGCCAAGAATATAAGATATGCATATTGTTCATCAATTTGGATAGAAAACACTCTGAAGTTTCTAAAACTGTTTGTATCATGTCTGTGTGTATAACATAACTTATGTAGCAGGCAAAACCCAGAGGACTAACTGTTCAGATTTTTTTTCCCTCTCTCTGTTCCCTGTTCCCTTGTCATTGCCCAGGGATATTTCTTAGGAACCTGTTTTCAGTTCCTACCGCTTCCACTGGATGTCACCAGTCTTTGGAATTTGGTTGAGGTTATTCCTTTGTGCAATGAAGAAGTAGGCCAACCAGGAACTGGGTACACTGTTGAGAGTTGCGCAAGACGTAAAAGGTATCGCTGGTTTGTTTTCATTCCTGTATTGAACACAGAAAGACCCGTCTACAATTTGATCGATTATTAACGTTTAAAAATACCTAAAGTTGTAATACAAAAGTAGTTTGAAATATTTTGGCAAAGTTTATAGGCAACTTTTGAAATATTTTGTAGTGACGTTGCGTTTTTTGTAAGCTGTTTTTTTCTGGATCAAACGCGCTTTATAAATTGACATTTTGGATATATATGGACGGAATTAATCAAACAAAAGGACCAATTGTGATGTTTATGGGACATATTGGAGCGCCAACAAAAGAAGCTCGTCAAAGGTAATGCATGTTTTATATTTTATTTCAGCGTTTTGTGTAGCGCCCTGCAGGCGAAATATGCTACCCTCTTTGTTTACTGTTGTGCTATCATCAGATAATAGCTTCTTAAGCTTTCGCCGAAAAGCATTTTAAAAATCTGACATATTGGCTGGATTCACAACGAGTGTAGCTTTAATTGTGTATCTTACATGTGTGATTTAATAAAAGTTATATTTTTATAGTATTTTATTTGAATCTGGCGCTCTGCATTTTCCCTGGCTGTTGGCCAGTTGAGACATTTGCATCCCGCCTATCCCAAAGAGGTTAAAAGTAAGTTGTATTTTCTTATTTACTGTGTGGCCAGGATTTCCTTCTACAATAATCTGAACCTGAAATGAATGAAAATAGGAATACAACTGAACTGTTCATAGGCATTATAGGGAACGGGTAAAATATCTTCTTCAAATGTGGCCCGATGAACCACGTGTTGGAGCCTTTGGCCTGACACAAGTCATTGAGAAGCCCTTCATGTAGTAGATGGGATGGCCTGGCTACGAGAATTCAGCTCAGCAACAACTGCCATGCTGAGAGCGATGGGCCATTTCAAGAGCAGTTGTTTTTATGGAATCATTAATTGTGTGACTCATTCATTCCCTGCACGAATGGGCAGAGAGGGGAGCTGCTGAGAGATGATGTGTGCCCTGGCCTCCCATGCTCCCCTGTTCCCCTGCTCCTGAGAGCATGACAAGCCTTAAATGCAGTAGCAGCAGAAGGGGGCAACCCTCCGCCTCCATGTCCTCCTCCACAGCTCTTACATACACACTTCTCCCAGATAGGTGGACGTCCAATGGCAGAGCCCATCTCTGGATCACCAGGAAGTACTTGAAGATGTATTTAATTCTACCGCTTTCACTGAAATCATCCCAGTTTAATCCCTTATTCCAATTCGGAGACTTCTTGAAAACAATCCAGGATTCTATTATGGTTGGATTCACACTGGGATAACCTTAGAGAGGAAAAGCCTGATAAATACCAATCTTAAACAGTGAGATATGGTGGGTAGGTTTAATGTAAGCTCATTAAAGGGAGCTCCTTAGGCCCTGGGTAAACCCGGTAAACTGTGTACCTTTGATCTAATAGCAGGATTATCTGCCTATGATAGGTGAGACTTTCATCCATTTGGTTTCAATGGGTTAAAAATCACCAAATAGGAAATGTGATGAGGTAGAATCACTCAGCAATGTCACATATGCTGTGTTGACACAGGTAGCCCAATTCTGATATTTTCCACTAATCAGATCAGCTCCTTTGCCAATAATCAGCAAAAGACCAGAATTCCCCTGCCTGTGTAAATGCAGCCTAAGAACAAAAACTAATGCCGATTAAAACATTTTTTTTTAAGACACTGAAAGTGTCTCAGACACTGAAAGTGTCTTGATCTCATAGGTAAACAGAATGCATACTCTCAAGTATCCTTATGGTCATACTATGGTGGTAAACTATTTACAGATTACAGGTTAACTCTGAGTCACACCACAACAGTCTCCAAGGGACTGTAATTTAGAAAAGTGCTGACCACAAGCTAATACCAGCCTAGCAGAGAGAGATTTATTGATTGACAGGGCACTGAACCCATAGAAATGACCATGGCCGCCTCAATAACCAATTAAATTGGTTTTAATGGCTTAACGACCGGGGACAAAGGACGCAGGGCTATCTGTCTCAGCAGACAGGGGGACACTGTAGCAGAATACTCTGCCTGCCTGCCTGTTCTGACTAGGTTTTGGAACATGAACTCTAACCCGTGGAAGGGGTTACAGATGTTTCCTGGCTTTATGACCATCAGAGAGAGAGAGACAGAGAAAGAAAGAGATTGTATGAGAGAGAGTCAACGAGGATGACTGAGAGAGGGGGGAGAATATAAAAACAGGCTTCAGCCTTCCTCCGTGACTCGTATTTTCCTGTCCGCCCATCGCGGCTCACTTGATTGCACTTTTGAAACAGATGGAGCCCCTGAGAGTCGGGGGCTCATTGTCTATAGGCTTGGAGCCGGAGCCCTACTCACCAGGGACAGGGGACTCCAGGGACCCTATGCAGTGTGTTTATGTGTGTTTTGTTATAGAGAAGGGGGTTTGGTTCAGTCCAGACCCATGATTATTCCTCATAGTCACCCAGGCAACCAGCAGGTCCCCCGAAAATATTGCAGGGCAGCTGTTGCCTGTTGGGTGACGTAATGTGTTATTATTTAAAAAAGGGAGAGGTTGCATGTGAGGAGACTGCACTGGATGTGGACGTTGCATGTGAGGAGACTGCACTGGGTGTGGACGTTGCATGTGAGGAGACTGCACTGGATGTGGACGTTGCATGTGAGGAGACTGCACTGGATGTGGACGTTGCATGTGAGGAGACTGCACTGGATGTGGACGTTGCATGTGAGGAGACTGCACTGGATGTGGACGTTGCATGTGAGGAGACTGCACTGGATGTGGACGTTGCATGTGAGGAGACTGCACTGGATGTGGACGTTGCATGTGAGGAGACTGCACTGGGTGTGGACGTTGCATGTGAGGAGACTGCACTGGATGTGGACGTTGCATGTGAGGAGACTGCACTGGATGTGGACGTTGCATGTGAGGAGACTGCACTGGATGTGGACGTTGCATGTGCTTATGCAATCATGAACAGTAAGGGAGGAGGGGGTGGGGGTCAAGGAAACTTGGCAAATGGTCTCTGTCAAAATCACTTTATGTCTTTTGAATGTGCTCATGTCAGCCATGAGAGAGAGAGAGAGAGAGAGAGAGAGAGAGGGAGAGAGAGAGAGAGAAAAAAAAAACACCCACAACGATCGAAAAAAAACACCCACAACGATCTGCAGCAGTCTGCAACCACTGAGTCTGAGGGCCAGGTTGGGCCGGTGTACAGCCAAGGAACGCATTTAGGTCATTTAGGAAACCATATGAAAACTGAGTGTTGGTGTGGACAACGGGCCTGCAGCTTACTAGAGGAATTACGTACATGTAACAGCAAATCAGCAAACGATTCACAGCCTCCTTCTCCTCAGCCTTGCAACGATTGAGTGCACCAGAGGAAGTATAAGAAAGTCTCAAAAGAATAACTAAAGGACTTGGAAGAAACAGTAACTTCCTCTATAGTGATGTCACTCTTTTGAGTGGGTCCAGGGCTTTCTCTCCCCCCCCCCACCCTTTCCTCAGTTCGACTTCAGCCAGCAAGAATGGCGTTGTCATGGTTACGGGGCCCATGCCGTGCAAACAGCTGAAGGATGCCGTGTTTGCTCCCTCCGCTGGTCTGCCCTTCATCTCCTCTCACACTCTCTCCTTCACCCTCCCAAGGCCCTCTATCACACCCCTCTGAGACCTTCCAGCTAGTAGAGAGTACACAGAAGAGAGGGGGGAGAGAGAAGATAGGGAGGGAGAGAGGGGGGAGGGGTCGGGAAATGAGGGGTGTTACCCAGAGAAAAATCTATTTTGCCAGGTTGCTGTAAGGACTCTTGGAAGTTGATGTTTCTATGGACAGTTGTCACACTTTCTTCCTTTTCAATTTCAAACGGGTCTAATTGCATGTTAACATGGCCACAGAGCCAGGGTAGGGAGATGTGTCGAACCAGCCTTGTTTGGCTGTGTACCAGGCTGCGTTAGCGAGGAGCAACGTGTTTACTATGGAGATGATTTCAAGTGACTGATACTACTAACATCCTAAAACATATGACCCACAATACACAAAGACACAAGGACAAGCACACACACACACATGCACACACAAGCTGTACATGCACACGTCCAAAAGCATACCCACAGAGGACTATATATACAGCCATAATCACCAGACATTCACTCTGCTTAACACACATATACCAGCCTGCAGACACACAGAGCAAGAAAGGAATCACACACACCACACACACATAGCTAGAAAATATGCTCTCTTCCAGCTAAACCGTGCACATTGGAAACACACAGAAACAGAGTTACAAATACACATTTCAGCAGCTCATTTGTCGTCTCAGGGCTTGTGTGGTAACTGGACCTCGTGTAAATTCCTGGTCAGCCCAGATGAATCTAACGGTGACTGATTGCCAGCCGCATTGGGCTCGAATGGAGGGAGGAGGAGATGAGATGAGAGGAGGAGGGGGCGCTGGAGCGCTCTGAAACCCTGTCTCATCAACCCCTGGGCCGGGCTGTACTGCACAGACGGCCCTAATTATGATACACCCACATTCCCCGTCTCACACACACACACAACCCCCACTATGAATAATGAAGCAGCTACTCTTGGCTCGTGGGTGATGGAGAGGAGTGAGAGGAGGAGGGAGGGAGGAAGCGAGGGAGGGAGGTTTGGAAGAATGAGGTTAGGGGGGAGAGAGGAGAAGAGAGGCTCTTGACTGAAGGAGCAGGCAGCATGCTGCCCTCCCTCACTGAACACCCCCCCCCCCCCCCCCCCCCTCAACCCCTCACCACAGCTAGGTTACAGAGGTGTCCCTCAAATCTCCTCTACCACAGATCACACTTGAGAAGTGTACGGGGACCCTGCTGCACTGCCATGTCATCTGAGTCAGCTAAACCACTGTGTGCTGATTACCTCAGAATCTTTACAACCACAACAGGAGGATAGATGACAGTGTCTGTCCTGCTTTTCTACTTGGATTCTATTATGTTGAATTGACTATTTGACTTCCCACCCTAACTATCCCTCTAGTACCCTGCTAGGGTGTTTGTGTGTGTGTGTGTGTGTGTGTGTGTGTGTGTGTGTGTGTGTGTGTGTGTGTGTTAAGGTTGACTGTGACCTTCCCTGCAGTGGGCCTGGGCTCCAGGGTCAACCAGCCCATGGTGGCTCCTGTCAGTGGAACAAGACAGGGGCCTGGTGAAGCCTTCACTCTGGGGATGGGGTGGGGGCAGCTGAAGGCGGTGGATAAGGGACCTAAGCCTCTAACCCTCCCACCCCAAATGCTCCCTGTCCTCAACTCTTTTGAGCACCCGTTAAGAACATCTCCCCTTTGACGGTATTGGGTATCGCCCAACTGCCAGGCGGAGGCCTGGTTACCGCACACCTGTTCCCGCTCACCCTGCATCCGTCAAAGTTGTCTAAACATCCCCCTGGTCTGGTCTGGTCTGGAGGATGGCCAGACTGTGTCAGCTGGCATCAACCGCCCCAACCTGCCCCCGCCCAATCTCTAAACCCTAAAATACCCCCCAAATCCATCTCTGTACCCGTTGTCCCTCTGACTGTCTCCTGCCCCTGTATGTCAGCTGCCTCCCTCCCTCCCCACAGTTACTCACCCTCCCATGCCACCCTCCTTCCTCCTTCCTCTATCCTCCACCCGGTCGTGTGGCTCCTCTGCTGAGCTGCAGGGTTTATTGGGACGGTTGCTCAACTTTACCTCCGTTTTCACGACTTTATAGACTGCTCTAATCCTGCCGCTGCTTCTCTCCCCTTATCGCCCTGCTAGCACCCCCCCCCCATCCCTCTAAATGTAACCCCATCACTGCCACACATACTGCCACACACATGCACGCACACACACAGAAACACACACCCTGGCAAGACTGCACTGCCCCTCCCCTCGACTGCCAACAACATCTCTTCTCCTCCACCTCTTCTTCTCCAGCTCTTCTTCTCCAGCCTTCTTCTCCACCTCTTCTTTTCCAGCTTTTCTTCCCCACCACACCTTCTCTACCTCTTCTTCTCCAGCTCTTCTTCTCCACCTCTTCTTCTCCAGCTCTTCTTCTCCACCACTTCTTCTCCAGCTCTTCTTCTCCAGTTCTTCTTCTCCACCACACCTTCTCCACCTCTTCTTCTCCAGCTCTTCTTCTCCAGCTCTTTTTCTCTACCTCTTCTTCTCCAGCACTTCTTCTCCACCACACCTTCTCCAGCCATGATGATGGAGTCCAATGGGAGCCACAGATTGGAAACAGAGCTCTTTTCATTGTTTCCATGGGCACGTGTTGTTAGTAGTGTTGTTCCTTCTAAACTGTACTAATCTGCAGCACAACGTTTACTCAACCTTTTCCATGGAGACGGGGATGCTTGCCATTTTACATCATACACAATCTGTTCCTCATTTTATACAGCTGCAAACTGCAATGAGGCAATGGAGCCTGTGAACGGGCCTCAGCCAAATAACAGAGGCTGTGCAGTCTGCACTCAGCCCTACATGGGCTGCTATCTGAAATGCACAATCACATGGAAAAAAACACATAAAACACAAGCTTGCCAATGTTGGCACATTCTTTTCACAAGCGTGTTTACTCTACACTATGTAAATACTATGAAACAAAACTCATCTATATGAATTAAGATGGCGCTGAAGAGTATGGCTAATGTTTTACATGTTGTTTGAAACTTATTTTGTACATAATGTTGCTGCTACCGTCTCTTATGACCGAAAATAACTTTTGGACATCCGAACTGGGATTACTCACCACGAACTGGAAGAAGCTTTTTCCTTTAACGAGTTCGATGAGAAGGATATACTGCTCTCCTGGGAACAGGCCCAGATCCCCGTTATTTGCGTGAAGAAAAGATGGTGGAAAAGAGGACGCAGATCGGGCTGCCTTCTGAGAATCCATAGGCGAGTGAGTAAACTCCCACTGCCTTCCGTTCTACTTGCTAACATACAATAAAATAAATGAAATTAAATTAAATTAAATTGATGACCTATGATTAAGATTATCCTACCAATGGGACATTAAGAACTGTAATATCTTATGTTTCACAGAGTTGTGGCTGAACAACGACACAGATAATATAGAGCTGGAAGCATTTTCAATGCACCGGCAGAACAGAGATGCTACGTCTGGTAAGACGAGGGGTGGAGGTGTGTGTCTTTTTGTCAATAACAGCTGGTGCGTTATGTCTAATATTAAATAAGTCTCTAGGTATTGCTCGCCTGAGGTAGAGTACCTTATGATAAGCTGTAGACCACACTATCTACCAAGAGAGTTCTGATCTATATTATTCGAAGCCGTCTATTTACCACCACAGATTGATGCTGGCACTAAGACTGCACTCAACCAACTTTATAAGGCCATAACCAAACAAGAAAATGCTCATCCAGAAGACGCAATGCAGGCAAACTTAAATCAGTTTTACCAAATTTGTACCAGTATGTCACATGTGCAACCAGAGGAAAAAACACTCTGGACTACCTTTATTCCACACACAGAGATGCATTCAAAGTTTTCCCTGCACTCCATTTGGAAAATCTGACCATAATTCTATCCTCATGATTCCTGCTTACAAGCAAGAACTAAAGCAAGAAGCACTAATGACTCGCTCAATACGGAAGTGGTCAGATGACATGGATGCTACGCTACAGAACTGTTTTGCTAGCACAGACTGGAATATGTTCCGGGATTCATCCAATGGCATTGCGGAGTATACCACCTCAGTCATCGGCTTCATCAATAAGTGCATCGACGACGTCGTCCCTCACAGTAACCGTATGTACATATATCCCAACCAGAAGCCATGGATTACAGGCAACATCCGCATCGAGCTAAAGGCTAGAGCTGCCGCTTTCAAGGAGCTGGACACTAATCTGGACGCTTATAAGAAATCCCGCTATGCCCTCAGACAAACCATCAAACAAGCAAAGCGTCAATACAGGATTAAGACTGAATCCTACTACACCGGCACTGACGCTCGTCGGACGTGGCCTGGATTGAAAACTATTACGGACAACAAAAGGAAACCCAGACGCGAGCTGCCCAGTGATGCGACTCTACCAGACGAGCTAAATGCCTTTCATGCTCACTTCGAGGCAAGCAACACTGAAGCATGCACGAGAGCACCAGTTGTTCTGGATGCCTGTGTGATAATGCTCTCGGTAACCGATGTGAGCAAGACCTTTAAACAGGTCATCATTCAAAAAGCCGCAAAGCCAGATTACCAGGACATGTACTCAAAGCATGCACGGACCAACTGGCAAGTGTCTTCACTGACATTTTCAACCTCTCCCTGAGTCTGTAATACCCACATGTTCCAAGCACACCACCAAAGTCCCTGTGCCCAAGGAAGTGAAGATAACCTGCCTAAATGATTAACGCCCCATAGCACTCACGTCGGTAGCAATGAAGTGCTTTGAAAGGCTGGTCATGGCTCACATCAACATCAACATCCTCCTGGATATCCTAGTCGCACTCCAATTCGCATACTGCCCCAACAGATCCACAGATGACGCAATCTCACTCCACATGGCCCTTTCCAACCTGGACAATAGGAACACCTATGTGAGAATGCTGTTCATTGACTACAGCTCAGTGTTCAACACCATAGTGCCCACGAAGCTCATCACTAAGCTAAGGACCCTGGGACTAAACACCTCGCTCTGCAACTGGATCCTAGACTTTCTGACGGGCCGCCTCCAGGTGGAAATGGTAGGCAACAACACGTCTGCCACTCTGATCCTCAAAACTGGGGCCGCTCAGGGGTGTGTACTTTGTCCCCTACAGTACTCCATGTTCACCTGCGACTGTGTGGCCGAACACGACTCCAACACTATCATTACAGTGCCTTGCAAAAGTATTCATCCCCTTGGCGTTTTTCCTATTTTGTTGCATTACAACCTGTAATATACATTTATTTTTATTTGGATTTCATGTAATGGACATACACAAAATAGTCCAAATTGGTGAAATTAAATGAAAAAAATTACTTGTTTCAAAAAATTCTACAAAATAAAAATGGAAAAGTGGTGCGTGCATATGTATCCACCCTCTTTGCTATGAAGCCCCTAAATAAGATCTGGTGCAACCAATTACCTTCAGAAGTCACATAATTAGTTATTTAAAGTTGACCTGTGTGCAATCTAAGTGTCACATGATCTGTCACATGATCTCAGTATATACACCTGTTCTGAAAGGCCCCAGAGTCTGCAAAACCACTAAGCAAGAGGCAACACCAAGCAAGCGGCACCAGGAAGACCAAGGAGCTCTCCAAACAGGTCAGCGACAAAGTTGTGGAGAAGTACAGATTAGGGTTGGGTTATAAAAAATATCAGAAACTTTGAACATCCCACAAAGCACCATTAAATCCATTATTAAAAATTGAAAGACTTTGGCATCACAGCAAATCTGCCAAGAGAGGGCCGCCCACCAAAACTCACAGACCAGGTAAGGAGGGAATTAATCAGAGAGGCAACAAAGAGACCACTTAAAGAAAAAATAAAAGCAAACACATTTGGTGTTCACCAAAAGGCTTGTGGGAGACACCCCAAACATATGGAAGAAGGTACTCTGGTCAGATGAGACTAAAATTTAGCTTTTTGGCCAACAAGGAAAACGCTATGTCTGGCGCAAACCCAACACCTCTCATCACCCCAAGAACAACATCCCCACAGTGAAGCATGGTGGTGGCAGCATCATGCTGTGGGATGTTTTTCATCAGCAGGGACTGGGAAACTGGTCCGAATTGAAGGAATGATGAATGGCGCTAAATACAGGGAAATTCTTGAGGGAAACCTGTTTCAGTCTTCCAGAGATTTGAGACTGTGACGGAGGTTCACCTTCCAGCAGGACAATGACGCTAAGCATACTGCTAAAGCAATACTCGAGTGGTTTAAGGGAAAACATTTAAATGTCTTAAAGTGGCCTCGTCAAAGCCTAGACTTCAATCCAATTGAGAATCTGTGGTATGACTTAAAGATTGCTGTACACTAGTGGAACCCATCCAACTTGAAGGAGCTGGAGCAGTTTTGCCTTGAAGAATGGGCAAATATCCTAGTGGCTAGATGTGCCAAGCTTACGGAGACATACCCCAAGAGACTTGCAGTTGTAATTGCTGCAAAAGGTGGCTCTACAAAGTATTGACTGTGGGGTGGGTGAATAGTTATGCATGCTCAAATGTTCTGTTTTTTGTCATATTTCTTGCTTGTTTCACAGGAAAAATATTTTGAATCTTCAAAGTGGTAGGCATGTTGTGTAAATCAAATGACACAAACCCCCCCAAAATATATTTTAACTCTAGGTTGTAAGGCAACAAAATAGGAAAAATGCCAAGGTGGGTGAATACTTTTGCAAGCCACTGTAAGTTTGCTGACGACACAATAGTGATAGGCCTGATCACCGACAACGATGAGACAGCCTATAGGGAGGAGGTCAGAGAACTGTCCGTGTGGTGCCAGGACAACAACCTCTCCCTCAATGTGAGCAAAACAAAGGAGCTGATCGTGGACTATAGGAAAAGGCGGGCCGAACCGGCCCCCATCAACATCAACAGGGCTGTAGTGGAGCGGATCGATCACCAACGAACTATCATGGTCCAAACACACAAATACAGTCGTGAAGAGGGCACTACAAAACCTTTCCCCCTCAGGAGACTGAAAAGATTTGGCATGGGTCCCCAGATCCTCAAAAAGTTCTACAGCTGCACCACTGGTTGCATTGCCGCCTGGTAAGGCAACCGCTCGGCATCTGACCGTAAGGCGCTGCAGAGGGTAGTGCGTACCCCCAGTACATCACTGGGGCCAAGCTTCCTGCCATCCAGGACCTATATAATAGGCGGTGTCAGAGGAAAGCCCATAAAAATGTCAGAGACTCCCGTCACCCAAGTCATAGACGGTTTTCTCTGCTACCGCACGGCAAGTCGTACTGGAGAACCAAGTCTTGGACCAAAAGGCTCCGTAACAGCTTCTACCCCCAAGCTATAAGACTGCTGAACAACTAATCAAATGGCCACTGGACTATTACATTAACCCCCCCCTCCATTTGTTTTGTACACTGATGCTACTCGCTGTTTATTATCTATGCATTGTCACTTCACCCCTAACTACATGTACAAATTACCTCAACTAACCTGTCCCCCTGCACACTGACTCGGTACCGGTACCGGTGTTACTTGTAATTATTTTTGTAATAATTTTTTTACTTTAGTTAATTTGGTAAATACTTTCTTAAACTCTTCTTGAACTGCACTGTTGGTTAAGGGCTTGTAAGTAAGCATTTCACGGTAATACTTGTTGTATTCGGCGCATGTGACAAATAAAGGTTGCCTTGATTTGAGTGCACTCTCGCTCTCTCCTAAACACACAGACTGTCACACTCACTGGAGTGTCAAATAGACAGCTACGTGTCAGTCAATATGTTGTGAAATAGTTAAACAACCTCATGGTACAGGCAGGACTGCATGTGTTAGAAACCATGGAAAGAATTCTCAAGTGGAGAACACTACTAGTAAAGATTCTACAGCTGAATACTGTATGTGGATCTGTGGATCAAACATGTTTCCTTTCAAATGTGGTTCAGCATGAGAACGCCAAAGACTTGAGTTTAAAAAAAGTAAGGAACTTGTATGTCGGCCCTGTATTAAAGAACATAGATGGTTAAAGACAAGTGTGATAAATAAAAACATATACCAATTCCATTTAAGGACCAAAAAACTGACAGCTGTGCCATATAAATTGCAAAATAGTTGGGAAGAGATTTTCGATGTAGCCATTCCATGGCACATGGTTTATGAATTGATACGCAAAACAACGCCAGATTCAAATTTTTCAATATAAATTACTATACAAAATTCTTGCAACTAATAGAATGTTATATATACATGGGGGATACAATCTTCCCAGCTCTGCAGATTCTGCTGTGAGGAGGCATAGTCATTAGATCATTTATTTTGGTATTGTCCATATGTATCTCATTTTTGGTCACAGGTCCAGGAATGGCTGAAGAATTGCAACATTTGCCCAGAACTAACACTACAGATAGCAATACTGGGTGATTTGAAAAGCCATGGTCAATCAATCAATAATATAATAATTATTTTAGCAAAAATGTTTATTTTTAATTTACAATCTGTAGAAGCTATGAGAATAGGAAGGTTCAGTTCTTTTGTGAAGCATCACAGCACAGTTGAAAAATATATGGCAAGTAGAAATCCGAAATGGATGATGTTGATAGACAGATGGGAGGGGTAGAGTGGAGCTGAAGGGTGGGACTAATAACAAGATAAACAATGTAGGGCATAAGGGATCTGTAGAATGTATATAGGTTCGGAGCTTTTGTGAAATAGCATAGTTACAAATAGAAATCATCAAACTGGATGGACATCAGAACTAGAGGAAGGACTAAGAACAAACAAGAGAGAACTATTGTAAAGTAGACTGTGTCTGTAGAGTGTGTATAAGATGTATGGATTGAAGGTAGAAGCAGAAGTCTTTATTAGTTTACTCCAATTGGGGGATCGGCGGAAGGGTTTGCGGGGAATGATAATAAAGGTATATTCTTTAAAAAAGTATGTATGCCTATATAGGTATGTGTATGTATATACTGTATGTGTATATATATGCATGCGTGTATGGATATATATATTTACCAAAAAAATATGGGGGATTGGATATGATGCAGACAATTACATTGGAAGCAACATTCTTTCCGCAATATTAAGCTGATCCACCCTCCCAAAAAATTACAAATAAATTTTAAAAAAGACTTGAGTTTATGGTTCAAGGAGAGTCGTAGGGGCTTTTCCCAGGAACTGTGGGGGTTTGTCATGGTTAAAATGCTGCCTTCCTACCCCTCTCCCCCCTTTCTCTCTCTTTGCCTGTTGGCAGACGGACAGACGATCCCCTGTCCCCTCACATCCCGGGTAGAGGTGTAAGGCGCTATAGCGCGCGGCTCTAGAAAGAGGCTCTGAAAAGCAGCCTTCTCCTCTCCTCTCGCACCTGCCAGGAAGAGGAGGGGTGGGGGGGCTGAAGGCTGGGATTGCACGTGGGGCCCATGGGCGACCCAGGCCTGAGCTACCTCTCGTAGGTCTCTCTGTGTTTAGACTAAAGACATAATCGGCAGGACTATAATTATGCAGAGGAGAGCGTCTGACTCAACTAACAAAATGCATAGGAGGACACCATTCCTACTTCGTTCATTCCCCTTCTCTCTCCTTTCAACTCTACCTCTTTCTACGGATCTCTTTTACTCTCTTTCTCTCTCTCTCTCTCTCTCTCTCTCTCTCTCTCCCTGCCTAAGCAGTATCCCCTTTCAGTCTGTCTTTTTGGGGGGTGTTTGTGTGGTTCCAACAGCGGAGTGAGAAAATAGCAATTAGCTATCAGCAAAACAACAATTAGCAATGTCTTTAGTGACTAACTGGATCAAGGTTTCACCCGTCTTTACTTATGCAGTGGAGCTGAGGCTGCTGCTCTAGGAGTGACATGAAAAACTCACTCACAGTAAAGCATCCTTATCCATCCATGATGTCATTATCATTCATCAAAACCATATGGCGTTGGATGGCTATGATTTCAACTCCCCCCAAAAATGAGGTGTTTCATAAACAGCCTCACCAATTCATGCACTGCAAACACTGTTTCCATATATCTCCCCCAACATCGTAAATCATCATATGGTGCATTTCTGGTTAGAGTTGATAAAAACGGTCTAAAATGATCATCTAGAGTGTGTCGTGCAAGAGAAGAACAAGACCCCAGAATGTAGACGCCACCCATCACCAGACGCAGGTCAAGGGTTATAAAACCCATCAAGCTCTCATCACAAGCCCTCTCAGGGCTCCAGCAGCCATGTGACAATGGTTCCGGCTGTCTCATGACGTGGCTGGACACCAACTGTACTGACCCCAGCCAACACACCCACAGCCCTGCTCCCCTGCCCTGTTGCCCCCTAACGAGAACCCTCTGTAGGGTCACAGTTAATTAGCGCTCCCCGTTCTGCCGCAATTAAAGCGAGAGTGCAGATTGTGTGTTGAAGGGGCCGTTCCAACAACTAATGGCTTTGGGGACCGACCAACCGGAGGGGAAATTAATCGCAGAGAGGGGGTGAGGATATAGGGGGTTGGGGTGTGAAGGGGGGAGCTTTTCACTGGAGATTAGAGATAATGGAGGGACAGGGGGCGGAGCTAGAGGCAGCTGTGGAACCTCGTCTTTTTCTAGGGGGGAGATGGGGGGGTATGGGGGGCAAGTAGGAAGGGGCACAGGGGGAGCTTTGTCCCCATGTAAGAGATTAGGTCTGTAAAGAAGGAGGAAAAATCCTCTACCGGGCCAGCTCTCTTTTTCAATGAACTTCTTTGTCAGTGCTCACCTTCCATTTTAAAGGGAATGCAACCTCCACACAAAGCAGCGCTCCATTGTCAGGCAGTAAAAGTGCAGCATGCTCCTTTATGACCTTCCACTTCTTCCTCCTTTCCTTAGACAGAGTCTCCACCCACGGCAAAGACACTAGGAGATTCAGACCCTTGCATCTAACCATTCCCCATTCTGCAACGGGGGATATCTCCATGGCAACCATAAACGCAAAGTGTCATTGTTGTGAGTAGAGGTCGACCGATTATGATTTTTCAACGCCGATACCGATTATTGGAGGACCAAAAAAAAGGCGATACCGATTAATCGGCCGATTTTTATTTATTTATTTGTAATAATGACAATTACAACAATACTGAATGAACACTTATTTTAACTTAATATAATACATCAATAAAATCAATTTAGCTTCAAGTAAATAATGAAACATGTTCAATTTGGTTAAAATAATGCAAAAACAAAGTGTTGGAGAAGAAAGTAAAAGTGCAATATGTGCTATGTAAGAAAGCTAACGTTTCAGTTCCTTGCTCAGAACATGAGAACATATGAAAGCTGGTGGTTCCTTTTAACATGAGTCTTCAATATTCCCAAGTAAGAAGTTTTAGGTTGTAGTTATTGTAGGAATTATAGGACTATTTCCCTCTATACCATTTGTATTTCATTAACCTTTGACTATTAGATGTTCTTATAGGCACTTTAGTATTGCCAGTGTAACAGTATAGCTTCCGTCCCTCTCCTCGCTCCTCCCTGGGCTCGAACCAGCAACACAACGACAACAGCCACCTTCGAAGCAGCGTTACCCATGCAGAGCAAGGGGAACAACTACTAGAAGGCTCAGAGCAAGTGACGTTTGAAACGCTATTCGTGCGCGCTAACTAGCTAGCCATTTCACTTCGGTTACACCAGCCTCATCTTGGGAGTTGATAGGCTTGAAGTCATAAACAGCGCAATGCTTGACGCAAAACGAAGAGCTGCTGGCAAAACGCACGAAAGTGCTGTTTGAATTCATGTTTATGCGCCTGCTTCTGCCTACCACCGCTCAGTCAGATACTTAGATACTTGTATGCTTGTATGCTCAGTCAGATTATATGCAACGCAGGATACTCTAGATAATATCTAGTAATATCATCAACAATGAGTAGTCAACTAGTGATTATGATTGATTGTTTTTTATAAGATAAGTTTAATGCTAGCTAAACTTGGCTTGGCTTACTGCATTCGCGTAACAGGCAGTCTCCTTGTGGAGTGCAACGAGAGAGAGGCAGGTCATTATTGCGTTGGACTAGTTAACTGTAAGGTTGCAAGATTGGGTCCCCCCGAGCTGACAAGGTGAAAATTTGTCGTTCTGCCCCTGGACGAGGCAGTTAACCCACCGTTCCTAGGCCGTCATTGAAAATAAGAATGTGTTCTTAACTGACTTGCCTAGTTAAATAAAGGTATATAAAAAATAAATAAATAGACAAATCGGCGCCCAAAAATACCGATTTCCGATTGTTATGAAAACTTGAAATTGGCCCTAATTAATCGGCCATTCCGATTAATCGGTCGACCTCTAGTTGAGAGTGTGCAATCACAGGAGACTGTGCTCGGGGCCCAATGTTGTCGAATCCAAAAAGGCATCGAAACAATCCAGTTCTGTTCTCAAGGAAGTACTTGAATAAAAGGTGTTGTGTTTTTACTTCCCATCCTTTCCCGAGCGCACAGAAACGACTGTTCGCTACCCATTGGTTCCCTGAATCTGTGCGCCCTCGATGTGAGTCGAACAACGGAGAGCTGCAGATGAGCTGCGCAGCCGCATTCCCACTTCACTCTCCTCTCCTCTAGCAGAGACACAAGGCCAGAAGTGACAGACATCTTCCTCTTCCTGCTACACCTGCTGGGGCGGGGAAGGAAGAGGAGGGGGAGGAGGGAGAGGGCGAGGAGGAGGAGGGGAGAGGGCTCTGTTGCTTGGGGAACTGTCACTTTCATTCCGATCACCAAGGCAACCGGGTGTGCAGCGCAGTCCCAAAAAAACCTGCTTTGTTTTGGGAGTTGTCTCCTGCTTTGTACCTCGAGAACACCGTACACACGTATACACACCCAAGCATGCATGCGCACCAGTGGAGGCTTCTGAAGGGAGGACGGCTCATAATAATGGCTGAAAGGGAGCATATGGAATGGCATCAAACACATGAAACCATGTATTTGATACCATTCGACTAATTCCGCACCAGCCATTACCAGAAGCCCGTCCTCCCAAATGAAGGCACCACCAACCTCCTGTGATCGAACACAGGCAGTCGCTCTCTGTCTCCCTTTCAGCTCTCTAATATATCACAATTCTTCCAATATCATCCCATCCGCTCAATTCAGATCACAAAGCAAGTCAATTGTGGTGGTGATTCAGACATCTCAGTTGTTGGGGCTGAGCTTTGTGACAACGTTTCAGGAGAGAACATGTCAAGTCCTCTCTCCTCTCCCTAATTCGACTCTGTTATTGAAGCCAGAATGTTTGTTGTCTCCTATACTGTCACTCATGGCGTGTTCCACAGTAACATTCCCCCCCCCCCACCTCTTTTTGTAAGAAGAGGCAAACCTTGTTGCTTAGCCAAGCAAACCTAAATAAAGACCACTGACTTTTCTGATAAACTCACAGAAAATATGCAGCCGATGACAAGATGAGAAGAGATAGGCAAGCGGTTGTCTGTTGTCCATCAACTATATTCTGCTGACTTTAGCAGGGTTGTACACAACAACAACATATATTGTGATTATATCAAATCATACTCATGGCATTGACAAGACATGGAGAGTGAGTTGCATTATTTGATTAACTGCTAGGATAGTACAATGAGTTAGAAAGCCTGGATTTGTATCTCCTTAGATAATAGATTTCAGTGGAGGCTGGTGGGAGGAGCAATAGCAGGCCAGGCTCATTGTAATGACTGGAATGGAATCAGTGGAACGGAGTCAAACGTGGTTTCCATATGTTTGATCTGTTTGATACGGTTTCATGTATTCCATTCCAGACGTTACAATGAGCCTGTCCTCCTATAGCTCCTCCCACCAGCCTCCACTGGTAGAATTACTGTAGCTATCAAACTTATACGACACAACCAAACATGAGCTCAAGCTAGCAACCAAACAAATGCATTACATTCCAAAACTGATACAACTGTAGTCCAGTTCTAAAGGCCTGCCTGCACACACACCACACACGCTACACCACACACCACACCACACACACTACATCACACACCACACACACCACACTACACACACCACACACCACACACGGTGTGACATGACCCTCTTGAGGCAGATGGGAGACCAACTCGCTCACCCTTTCCCCCACCCTTGAGGGGCTGAGCGGTCACAATGTCAAAGACTCTATTGTCATTAATAGTGGCCCACCACTCTCTATTGTCCCTGACAGTTTGGGGCCATCATTGACCATTCAAACCACTGGATATTCAGTCTACTGGATATTCAAATCACTGCATATTCAATCTACTGGATATTGCTTTCCTTCATCCCTCTCTCTTTCACTCTCTCATTCCCTTTCTCCCTCCCATTCTCTCTGTTCCCCCAATCTGTCACATACACATTTCCACCTCTAATTAACGCACACCTCTCTCCTTCCACTTTCACTTCATCCCTTTCATACAGCTTCTCTCTCAGAAACCTCATCCATTCATACAGCTTCTCTCTCAGAAACCTCATCCACTCATACAGCTTCTCTCTCAGAAACCTCATCCATTCATACAGCTTCTCTCTCAGAAACCTATTCCACTCATACAGCTTCTCTCTCAGAAACCTCATCCACTCATACAGCTTCTCTCTCAGAAACCTCATTCATTCATACAGCTACTTACTCAAAAACAAAAAACCCAGAGCCATATCTTTACTTGTGCCTTCAACCATAGATATGAATATACCTACATCAACACCCTCCAACAAGCTCTAGTGCAGATTAGTCCTATGTAGGTCTGGGCCTCTTTAGGCCAGGCAGTAGCAGTTGTTGCATAGTCCCAGAGAGGAGACAGCACAGCTGGGGCAGAGCTTTGTCATGCCAGCACAAAGGAATGATTGAGGCGGGCTATTTTCGACTCCCCTCGTACATAATCGGCCTGTAACAAAAGCCCCCGTCCCTCTCTGCCAGCCAGCCCGGCTACAGCCAATCCCAGGATAGCTCTGGTCTGTCTACAGTGCCGGCAACCACAGAGGTGTATTCTGATTGGTTGCCAGGTCTGATGGTGTTGTGATTGGCAGGTGCCTTGTGGAGTGGGATTCACAGGGTCAGATATCCCCCATTTAGACACAGTAAAGGATCCTATTCAAAGATTCTTAAAAGAAATTAGATAATGACTGGATTCACTGTCCCCTGCATTCTTTTCCCGGAGAGAATATTTGAAAAATTAGCTTTAAACAAGTCTTGTTGCATGACTATAAAAAAAAGACCTTGTTTCATGACATAAAATTTCAGCTGGAATGATGCCCCCCGTTTGTTTTTTTTTCAAGCACTTTCATGAAAACATTGCTCTTTTTTAACTCTAACTTAGGTGTGAGTTATCAGACTAACTGGCTATGGTGGCGCAGGGGGAGTCTGGGGGGATATGAGTAACTGTGTGATAAAACTCACCGGGTGGAAAAAGATGACTGCGTCTCTTCCCTTAGCCTTTCTCTGCACACTTAGTCACAGTTCTCATTTCCAGAAATAAACACAGACTTAGGCCTGTTAGATCAACGGAGGTTATGCAGTGATTGGGTTGTCGGGGAGGGGGGGGGGGGGGGGTGATAGTCAGAGTGTAGGGGGTTGATGACAATCATATTTCACCATGCAGGAAGCAGGCGGGCATGGTGTAGTACACTGCAGACCCTACTCCCACTCCCGGCACAATTGATCTGTGGGATATATTGGTGGAAGTATATTTATGGCCGGTCCCAGTTTGCTCTTTTTTATTATTATATCTGATTAAAAAGCTGGAGCACATGGAGCCGGCAAAGCTCCAGCACCCTAGAGACTGAAGAGATCAGGGAGAGAGAGAACAAAGGATACAAGATGAATGAGAGATCAAAACAGTGAGGAGACTTGGAAGACGAAAGAGAGAGGTAGCTAATGAGAGAGAGAGAGCGAGAGAGAAAGCAAGAGAGGGAGAGAGAGAGAGAGAGAGAGAGAGCGCGCACGAGAGAGAGCTGCAAAATTGGATAGCTGCAAAGGGTAGGAGGGAAGAAGAGAGATTGGGGTGAATGCATGTGGGTATACATGTCTGCAGGTAGCTACAATGTCCTGCACTCCACTCTGGATGTGGCTATTAGATTGATTAGCCATGCCTTTCTTGGCTGGGCAGGGTGATTGATGTGGCCTGACACAGGCTGTAGCAGAGGTGAGTGAAGCCTCGGGGTTAGTTACACAAGTCAGCTGGGTGATGGAGTGGACCAGGAAGCATACAAAATGTCCAGCAAACTGAATACGTCGCAAAAATAGCTGTCGTCAATAAAGGCCACCTTGATAATCCCAGAAAACCATACAAATCAAAACAATAACCTGGTGAAGATAATGTGGATGATGAGGCTGATAAGTAGTAGTTTAATCATCATCATTCTAATCCTCCCTGTGCTCCTGTGTGCTCCTGTGTGTGCTGCCTGCCTGTGACGTGACAGGCCCCATGGTGGCATGGTAGGCTGCGCAGTGATCGCTCAGGCACTGACTGGCACCGAGGAATTATTCAGCCAGTCGGCCATTCGTTGGCTTGACGGTGACGTCACACATGATGGAAAACAAAAACAAAGCCAGTGGGATCAGGGGGACCTTCTCTGTCCCCACGGTGACGCGGGACACCCTGTCACCAGCCTGTGATCCTCTACTGCTGGCGACACTGTCACTACTGGTGCTCAACAAAGACCCTCTACATACTAGGCTGACATGCACACAGGCACTGAGTATAGCTAGATAGCATTGACCTAGCATCAGCCATGTGCTGTGGATTTTATGATATTGTTTTAAAATGGAGATGGAGTGTATTAAAATGAGAATTGCTGCTTTTGTGGAGGCTGCTGAGGGGGAGGACGGCTCATAATAATGGCTGGAATGGAGCAAATGGAATGGCATCAAATCATATGTTTGATGTATTTGCTACCATTCCACCATTCCGCTCCAGCCATTACCACAAGCCCGTCCTCCCCAATTAAGGTGCCACCAACCTCCTGTGAGCTGTACATGTATGCCAGTGGCATAATGTTGGGAATGGTGGATATGGGAACATTTTCTATGTTTTCTAAAAGTAATCAATGACAGAAATCATTAACAGTTCATGGCACAGCTATCTCAGCCCAATCAAACTGGCCTGTCTCTAGGTGTGAGTTCACAGAGAATAACTTCAAAAGACAGTCAAAATAGTGGTATCCTTCTACCATCAGCCTTGAAATGCCCCATCCCATATCTAACTACTCCCCTGGACAGCATCACTTCCTGGAATAAAACTACTTCCTGGAACATGGTTGACCGGAAATGAAAAGGGAGAGTGCAGTCTAGATAATGACAACCTAACTTCATATTAATAGTGAAGGTCTTGGTTAGGCAGCACAGCACATCAAACTATACATTCATCACAATATTTCTGAAATTCAGTCAGAATCAACATAATAATAATTGTATTTAGATGATATACTGAATTAACTGAATAACTGAATTAAACCACAGACGGTAAAAATGATTCAATCTAGAAAATAGACCGTAAATGAAAACAAACAGGAAACTCATTTCAGCCAGACGAGTTGGATATGCAATATTGCGGCTTTTCATCTTTCAGTCAAAAAGCTTATAGCCTAAGCGGCTCGGAAGGGAAAAATCAGTGATGTTGATAATGCTTTGGGGCGGGGGGGGGGGGGGGGGGGGGGTTGGCTAGGTATTAAATCCTGAAATATGCAATCATGGCAGAGGATTAAGACAAAGCTTCAATATGGTGCCACGCTCCAACGATACGGAGGGACAGGGGAAGATCAGTGATCGGTTGGTCGGGACAAACTAAATGTGGAGGGAGTCAACGTTTAGGAACAAACGACAAGACGGGGGGGGGGGGGACTGTCTCTCACTTAAAAGGAGAGTTCTTTATTCTTCCACCATCACCTTTGAGCCCCATTAAACCGTCCCTGTGGTGATGTCATACTGGGAGGGCATCCTAAGGGATGGGATGTCACAGGGGCAAACATTTGTAGGTGGTAACCTGTAGGTGGGTTCATGGGTCAAAGACATGTTAAGGCTGTGGTCTTTATGAACCATGTGTTCATAAGCATTTGTATCTCCCAAATTTGAAGCAAAATGGTCCTCATATTAAAGGCGGGAAGAGACGCTCACCACCGTTCTCTTGACCTACTTACAGTCTCTGGAGACAGTAGACAGCTTCCAAAGACTGGAGAGGTGACCCAGAACAAGTAAGCTCATCACCTGGATGATGATTGGACTGGAAAACACCTAGCTATCTTCTTGTATTCCTTAGCCGGTATCTAACATATGAAAGTGAACGAGCATATAGCGCCTTGAGGCTAATTGCCATCTAAAGGCATGAAATTAGAAATGTTGATGTTGACTTTCTTAATCCGTTTCTGGCATTTCTCAAACTTCAATATCACATAGAGCATGAGAAAGAAAAGCCTGATCATTTCCAATTGCACTCTGGATGCGATAGCTAATGCCTTAATATCTTTATTCCACTTGTGATCCCCAAAGAAAGAGTAATGGATGACACGAGTGGCTGCAGCATCCTTTACCTTCTCTCCCTATAGGCCCAGACACCTGCAGGTATGAGCAATGATGCTGTCATACAGAGATTTTTTTTTTTTTAAATCTACATTTTTTTTCAGCCCTTGTAAAATAGAGCAGCGGGCCTCCACTCTGCCGACGCAAGGTCGCAGTAAAATATGGTCGCTACTTTCCAGTAAATGTCGCAGGGGCCTATATTTGCAAGGGGCTGTATCTAATAAATCTTGGCTCCTATAATAATGAATGGTTGCCTGTCTTGGCCCAATACTGCTGTAGCCAACTAATTGGTTGGCAATGAAATGCTGGTGAGGCACTATCCCAGGATGAATTGAAGGAGCACGTCTTGTGCTGTGGGACAGAGTCTCAAGCACTACACAGCCATTCCTTCTGGCTTGACTCTACTTTTACCCCCATCATTCCCCACGGCACCCACCTTGCCCAGCGCCTACCTCCGTGCCCCCCTGGTGAAACCCCAGACGGGACATCGCAGCAGGTGGACCTTTTGATTTGTCAGCCAGGAAGAGCAGTGCCGGTGCTCATTTGCATACAGATGCCTCCTTCAGTGCAGAGGAAGGACAACCCCCCCCCCCCCCCCCCCCCCCCCCACTCAGTTCCTCTATACCCCCACCTCCACCCCCCCCCCCCCCCCCGCACTCCCCCAAGACGACAGAAAAGGGCCTTTACAGCCATCTCTTTCATTTTCTTTATTTTCTTTCCCTTTCACTCTTTCCCTCCCTCTTTCTGTGGTCCTTTTCAATCTCTATCTCAACAAGGCCGTTCTCAACATCAGATCACTGGTTACTGCCAATTCCAATAAGGGAGGAGGGTTTGGGATGTTTTGGGGAGTCGAGGGTGGTGGGGATCTCGCACCTTGCATCTGCTCTAGCTGGCTGGAGTATGGGGTCTTCAGTCCCAGGGAGAGGAGATACAACAGAGATGGCCTGTTCTGTTGACAGGGCTAGCAGTAGAAGGATGTACAGGGAATTGCAATGCTCTTCTAACAAGGAGCCCAACATCTGAAACAGATTGCACTTTCTCCCATTTCACATGTCCAGACAAGAATCCCATTGAGTGCGATAGAGATATAACATGTACAGCGATTGGTTCGTCTCATAATTTCAATGTATCCCTTCCTGCCTGTGAAGTTCAGAGCAAATTCTCATCGAGCACACAAGCTGCTTCACTGACAGGCTGGGCACACAGCTGAGGCGCATCTCATGTGTCTAGCCGTGCAAAAACGTCATGTCATGAGGGAATTAAGAGTTTAGGCAAATACAATTTCACCTTTAACTAACCCTTTAATCCTGTATCTGTAGCGAACTTGACTCTGTGTTCACTCGCATGTCCCTATGTGATCCACGGCTGCATGAGCCCTGACAGAGGCCATGTCTGTTACCCAGTGGAATCAGGTTCCAGACACAACACGTCTGGGAAAGGGGAAGCCTCTTTGAGGGGCAGAGGTCAATAAATAAATACATATAGGAGACTCCTGAAATAAGCTCATTTATATTGAAAGATCTCTACAATACAACGTCATTGATTGAAATATAGCAGTGGTCAACGAGCACTCACCAGGGTAGAAGTCTTTGGATTTGGACAGTTTGATGGTGGCGCCGGTCTCTTTCTGCAGCTGGACGATGGTCTGTCCTCCCTTGCCAATGATAGAGCCGGCCGCATAGCTGGGGATCAGCACCTTCAGGAAGTACTCACCTTCCTCTGCAGGCAGGAAACGGAAAAATAAATTGAGAAAGTACTACACTCAGGTAGGTGATTAATCTACCTATACTAAAATCACACAGCCACTATCATCCATCTCTGTTTTGCACAGTCCCCCCACCCCCACCCCCCCTTCTCCCCCCCAACCTATCCATTCCTCTTTCGGGCATCCTTAAACTCTACAGAAAATCATCTTAGTGCACGATTAGATTATGACGACAATCCACAACAACTATCCTCTTTCTATGCATTCACAGCCGTAAATCATTTCACAAATTGATTTAATCTCATTTTAGCGTTTCACAGAAGTATCTGCTCTTTGTCATCATCTTGGCAGACCGTTATTAATAAAGGGCTATGGGATTTGTTAAATCTAATCAAATAGATGTAATGCTTTTGGAAACACACTCACACATTGCATAACCATACTCCCATATTTATACCATCTACCCCCTACAGTCTGGTTTCCATAAATGTCCCTTACATTTTGGCCAGTTTCAAAACTACTGTACACATAACAGGGAAAACTTGTACACTGCTCTCCCGCCCACCCTCCTTGGATATAGGACAAAACAAGAAGACACACAGGCTACTGTAGTAGGAACACAACTGAAACATCAAAAGCTTGAAGACATGAAGGCGTTGCTTCAAAGTGGGCAAATGGGGGGTTTAGCAGCAGAGAGGAAACAAAGCTACCCACCCCCTTTCGGAAACAAAAGTGCCTTTGTTCTGTATGGCGATGGCTACCTGCCTGCTGAAGCGTCCACATGCTTCCTATCCAAAACAGTTCAGTGATTGGTCAACAGTAGGGATTCTTCAATTAAGTGTTTGTTGCCATTCAACGATAGACGACTCATTTTCATGAAAATCTTTTCACTTGAGAAATACTGCACCAAACATCCTAGTTAGATGTAAAATTGCGCGACTAAGATCTCCAAAATGAATGACTAGTTTGAGGAAGTGTATACTGGCTATGGCATCTCAAGATGGAGAAACTTTTATATTGTCGCTTTTTTCTAGTTTTTCAAGTGGTCGAGCACACTCACATACCTAGGCGCCAGCCGAACCGAAGCATGCGGAAGCCTTAAGCCAGCAACCGGCCATAGCCTCTTCCCTGACAGGGACTTTAAGGTCTATAGCTTCTTGCCTGAATGTGACTTTAAGGTCTATAGCGTCTTGCCTGACTGTGACTTTAAGGTCTATAGCTTCTTGCCTGACAGGGACTTTAAGGTCTATAGCTTCTTGCCTGAATGTGACTTTAAGGTCTATAGCTTCTTGCCTGACAGGAACTTTAAGGTCTATAGCGTCTTGCCTAACAGGGACTTTAAGGTCTATAGCGTCTTGCCTGACAGGGACTTTAAGGTCTATAGCCTCTTCCCTGACAGGGACTTTAAGTTCTATAGCCTCTTGCCCTCTTGCCTGACTGTGACTTTAAGGTCTATAGCCTCTTCCCTACCTGGGACTTTAACCCTCAAACTACCGACTTGGGTCATTTGACCTCAAAGGCATACTTTTGACCATATCCCAAATGTGGTTTATTCTATTCTTATTTTTAATTTTATGAATTTGTCAATCAACTTTTTCTTAATAAATCTAAATAATTGTTTAATATGGACTTTAAAAAAATTTAAGTTATCCATGCCACCAGAGGGTGGAGGGGGAGCAGTATCAGTGATTTTGACCAGATAGACAGATCATCTGTAGAGATACAGCTCCCCATGTACTCACCTAAAATGGTACTTTCTTTATATCACGTATCGTATGACACTGTACAAAACCCCAAAAAAGATATATATTTTTGTGAATATAAAAATCTGCCAATGGTGTAAATACTTGATAGAACTGTAATACAGAAATCCGATATGTTCTGAATCCCTTCAACCCTGAGTTACCCTGAATCCCTTCAACTCAACCCTGAGTTACCGTCCCCCGGGTTTTAGCTTCAATTCAAATCTAGCACACCTGACTCTAATAACGAGCTAGTTGATAAACTGAAGCAGGTTAGTTACAACAGGGATTGAAAGGAAAACCGACAGAAGGGTAGCTCTCCAGGAACTGGGTTGGAGATCCCTGTTCTAGGGCAAATCTAAAAAACAATTTATTTGGTTTCTCCAGAGACATAATATTAAGCTAGACAAATCCTCAGAAGGTGGAGGGGGACCTGTTGGAGTGATCTTAACCTGATAGACAGATCACCTGCAAAAATGGAGCACCTTATGTACTTGGCTATGGTTATAACATGTAACTAGGTATGACCGTGTACAAAATCTAAATTACCTTAGACATATGCTTAGTTGCATTCAAAACAGCTCATAAAAGTATGTCAGTGGTATGAATGCTTGGTAGAATTATAACACAGAAACCAGCTAGCTCCCCTCTGAAAGTACACATAGTGCTGTATTGGTGTGTATTCTCTGAAAAATAGTTTTATAACATTTTTAATTTTTTTTTATATAAATACCAGAATTCCTTTAATACTCTACAATATTCTATATTTGTGCAACTTGTTATGGTTTTTTGGTTGCTATAACATTTATTTTGAAGTGACTTGAGGATTCAGGTATGCTTTATGAAGCATCCTGCCAGAGGCCCTACCACTCCCATTGTTTCACTAGCAGTAATGCTAATGCTGGCTGTGGGGTATGTAAATGAGGAAAACTAAGCCATTTGTCTCTCAGGATCAATAGGTGAATTCAATTTTGTCCCAAAAATGTAGCATATTTCAAATTTTGGTGTACTGACAGACATTTTTTGCCACAAATATGACACAATTAATATTTACTTAACTGAATGATACTACAATCAAATTATGGTAAATCTGCTTTTCAGTGTTCATGTGGATGTGTATAATGCCATTTTTTATTTAAGTTTTACAGATGCTAATGAACTGTACATTTTCTAAAATAATAGTCTGTTTTGGTAAAAAAAAAAAATATCTGAAAATAATAAAGTTGTTATTTTTCTATGAATGTTGCTTTTTCCAATAGTTTCTTCTTGGGGTCAAAATGACCCAAGTTGGTAATACGCGTATGTAAAATATGTTGGTAGTTTGAAGGGTTAAGGTGACATTGTATCCCAGTGTCTCAACCAGTCCTCTCCTCCTCTCTTAATATTCCACCACAAGTAATCCAGGTTACGTCCCCCAAGGCGGCAGATATAAATAGGATTATTATTACGAGGGCATGGTTTTGTGTCACTTCACGACACACATGCACTGTTGATGTGCAAGCTACTCTATGGATGGAACATGCCATAATACCTGTTCCATACTAACGCAACAGAGGGGGGGGGGGGGGGGGGGGGGGGGGGGGGGGTCATGAGTTGTGACACAATTTCCTTTTGAGTGATTGCTTACAATGACGGCTACACTCACACTTTGACTTGAGTCGCAATAAAATAGCGACATCTCTTGTATTGATGACTTAGCATGTGTTCAGGAGTGTCATGCTATTTCTAACGAAGAACACTGAATACCTTATAGAGCGTTGGTTGAGGGAGATGGTGAGAGGGGTGCAGGCAGGCAGACATAAGAGGTTTTTGGCCTAGCTGGGGGAATCAGCAGCTAATTAAGAGAGTTCATTATCTTTCATCAAAACACTCACTGGTCCTGCTATAATCTCATTAATCTATGCACCCCCATTTGTTGTGTTTTCTGTGACTGTTTGTTTGTGGATGGCAGTGTGTGTGTGTGTGTGTGTGTGTGTGTGTGTGTGTGTGTGTGTGCAAAGAGTCTGTTTGTTAGAAATATCATTTTCTCAGCACTGCTGTTCTCCTCAGCATTCTCCAAATCATAAAATTGCACCATTGGCACCATCTGGGACCTGGTCTGTTGAACCCACCCAAGGGTGATGTACAGAGAGCGCTTTACACAAGGAGGAAATACGATACTTTCCGTTCTAACTGGGAGTAAGGTCATAGCAATGAAATCATGCATAGAGCTGGGATGGCCTTTTAAAGCAAGTTACAGAATTGTTTTCTCCCACACAGCAATGTCTGACAGTAAACCTGCTTGCACTGAGTATAAGAAACAGCAGAACTGCCTGCATTCTGCATTGACCCAGATTCCCAATAAAGCCAAGACTGACCTCGTTTTGATTGGGATGGGTCTACTTTTAACCAGCCTCAATTAATAATGGAATGAATAAATAATATCAAACACAAACGGGTTCTGCTGCTGCATATGAACACTCATACAAACTACACCATACAAGTACACAACACACACAAATACAACAAATACACACACAGACAGGTGGACATACATACATACATACATACATACATACATACATACTGTATATCCATATAAACATCTCATAAACAGTAAACACACGCCTTTCATACACAGTGGGTCACTTTTATACATAGAAATTATTTCTAATTGTCTCTGTCTTTAATCATTTGTTATACAGATTTGCCTGTATCATGGCTAGTCCCAGTTGCTCAGATGATAAACCTGCATGCAGCCCGTACTAATCAAGCACGATGACTGCGCACAGTTGCTCGGCTACTCCTGTCTAGACAAGCACACATTCTACATCGATCTCTGATAGGTAAAAATAAAACCACTTGCCCTGTCAGATATATATTTCCCAGGCGCTGTCAGAAAATAGCCAAGTCAGGCTAGGGCACAAGATCCTCAGATTGAATTAGTATGTTTTGTGAGAAGAGGCTTCATGCTGAACTGTTGTGGGTTTTAAATAATTGTCTGATACATCCCAGTGAGGACTGTGGATGGATTGATTTAAATGAGCATAGACCTGAAAGAGATGTGATCCGCCCTGAGCAGATGTTAGGCATCAGGATTGTGGTTCCTGGTTGCCAAGGGTCTTTGTTTTCTTTCCTCTCACACAACAAAAACAGGGACACATCCCAGCAGTTACAATTTCTGCCGGAACACAGTCATTTCCCCTCACTTGTCATTGCATAAGACTCAAAGGGATACGTCAAGATATTGGCAATGAGGCCCTTTATCTACTTGTGGATACCATTTTTATGTCTCTGTGAGCAGTTTGAAGGAAGTTGCTAACTAGTGCTAGCGCAATTGCTAACTAGCATTAGCGCAATGACTGGAAGCCTATGGATATCTGCTAGCATGCTAGTTAGCATTGGCTTGCAAAACTACCTCTGGCTTCCTTCTTATTGGACACAGAAAGATGAAAAGGGTATCCATTAGTTCCTCTGACTGGGGAAGTGCCCCTTTAATGAAGGAAAATCAGTCACCTATTCTGTGTGTGTGTGTTTTTATGCATGTTTGTGTATGCATGCATATGTGTGTTTTAGAGAAATGCTTCCAACTCACCACTCCCAATGTGCTCTATTGGGAAAACAACAAAGTGAGCCAGCTAGGTCAGGATGCATCCCGCATGTCTTACTCCTAGTATGCTTGGCGTTGGATGAGTGTCATTCGTTCAAGTGTGTGTGTGTGTCATTATGTGTGTATGTAAGGGGTAGCTACAATAAATAATGAATAGGCATCTGACATAATAAACTAGTTTGTAAACACAGCAATCCGTTGCTAGGGGCTCCCAGGAGTCCTGGAGCCCAGAATAGGCTCCATCAGCCTGGACGGTTCAAATCTGGAGATCTGGTGTCGGCGGCTGGGTGGGATTCTGGGCTAGGCTAAAGCAATGGGGTGTTGGAAAAATGCAATTCACTTAAGCTGGGGAGATTGTGTGGGGGAGCGGGCCTTGGTCTCACCCTCCACTCCTTTTGTTCAAGTTAAATCTCCAAACCAGTTAGTGGACAACCACCTGCCTTGGTTCTATATGGGAGCTACTCTGAGTCAACCCTAGAACATGAATAAGACAAAATAAAAAAGTATTTCACATCTGTAGCCATTCTGTTGTCTGGGAGTGTTTTCAAGGTCACCAGTTAATCTGTATGAACCTCCTAGTGGCTGTCCTCTGTTTCTTATGTAGCCAGGCGCTTAATGTGTTTCGGTTTGGTCTAACCCGTGTGTAGCTTTTTCAAAATGTCCCCCCTTCTAGTGTCCACTTTTGAGCCTTTCCGGACACGGCTATCTGAACTATGCTAATGCCCATACTGAGTGGCGCCCCTTCTCCAGCGCGTGAGTGTGTGAAAGGCGCTGTGCATTGTTCGTCGAGCACGGCTGTTTCGAGAGGGGGCTAGATCTTCCCCTCTGCATCGCTCTTTTCATCACTCTCATCCATATTCTTCGCGAAGCCTCTCCTCCACTCAGCAACCCGCTGGAGGAGACAGGCGACTCCTGCGTCCAATTGTAAGCCAACATTTCACCCGCCCCAACCCAAACCCCGCCCTATACAATGGGATTTTTTTTTATTTGACGCAGTGCTTAAAAAAAAAAACTGATGATGAAGAAGAAGCAGCTCCCCCTTCATGTTCATGGTAATCGATGGGCAGACACGGCTGCATGCGGTTGCTGGGGGTAGGTAGTCAATGGCAGCTGGCGAATGATGAGGAGGTGGGTGGAGGTGGAGAAGAAGGAGCAGTTGTGATGGGCTGAAGGAGAGTAATGATTAGCATGGATGGAGAGAAAGAGAGCGCCGTGCTGCCTAGAAACGCTCAGCTGAAAAACAGCTATGCCGCAGAGAAGTGTTTCGGCTACAACAGCCCGGGCTAACACACACTGGGTGGCTACGAGATTGGTAGGCGATGGGCAAAGCTTATATTTGCTCTTTGTTCATGGTGCTCCTTCAACATCATTGACAGATCAATTTGCAAATGTTTATGCAAAGCCTCTATAAAAACCAGCTCTGCTCCCTTTTGGGGTTTTTCACTCTGTGAAAGTGTGACGCATTCTCCTCAGCACCAACGGTTTGATCCAAGGAAGGTAAGTCACTTAAGCATGCGTGAGAGGCGCTCAGCTCCGGAGGGGAAAGCAACACAAAACCCTAGCGATGCGATCGATAACATCAAAGGCCCTGTCCTATAGACCGATGGCTCAGTGCTGTGTATGGTATCTGCCAGAGGGGGGAGGGTTGGGGAATCATCACCCCCCCCCCCCCCCCATCATTAGCTCGTCTGGGTCCTCGTCATCTTTGCACCCCCTCTCTGATTCCCAGTCTCCTCACGTCATTTGGCAAGGCCATTAGAAGGCCTCCTCACCACTATCCACTAAAGACACTTTGGTGCCAGTCCATCCATTTACAAAATGACTTCAACATATCTTATTATAGTGGACAGAGGGGAATATAATGTATTTATTTATAAGAGGGGAGTTGGGCTGAAGACCTATCTTAATATGCGTCCCATGGGTATGCAGTGGGAGCAAGTCAAGCATCTGGATTGTAAAATAAATCAAACCAGGTCAGTGATTTTTCCCCTGATAAGAATGTCACCTTTATGTAACATATAATCATGATTTACAGCCTTTACAGGCTACAGCACAAAGCACTCTCAGACAAAGATGAACATTCAGTAAAGTAGACAATATTTAGAGAACACAACATTCATTGAGGTTGAACTATGTCTAATCCACTTTATCATCATTCCCAATCAATCCCCCTTTTAACAATGTCATGCAAAAGGAATGAAGGTGATCATGTTAATTATGACATTATAAACAACCAATTGAATATACACAATATATGCAATAGATATGCAAATATTATAAATATGATAACTTGTTTAATTCCACAAATATGAATAGCATGGCAAAATAAGCATGGCAGTTTAACGTGAAAATGGATGCTATGGACTTAGTTATATAAAACTTAAAACATATGCCTACATTTGTTTTGCAGATGATATGCTTATAATCCAAGCTTCCATGATAGTCCATATACATAAGATGCTTATGAATTGAGATATCTTTAGCTCAATAAAAGATGTTGGCCGAAAATGTGAAATCAGATTGAAAGGTTTTCCAAAATAGTTTCAGAAAAGATTGGGTTATTGTAGCCTGCAGACTATTTTTTGCCTTTCTTTAGGAACTATTCATGTCACTGTCAAACTGCTATAGTAATATTGTAATTTAGTAAGCGAATAGCAAAAGAAAGTAGAATAATAACAAAATCAAAGTGTCTCTCTTACCATGTGCCTCAGAGTGTGATTCCTGGTGAGGGAATACAATGCCTTCAGTTTCAAAAAGGGGCTGCAGGAAGGCCACTATACAGGAAGAGGAAGCACATTGTGTGTGTGTGGCAAAACTAATGTTATCACAAATGATTATGAGGTACTGTACCCCCCCCCTGTAACTAGCTTCAATGTCCTGAAGTACTGGTTCTGTTCAACCACAAACAACCTGCACACGAGGCCTGTTGATTAAGCTATTGGGCTCCAATATGGACAGGCCGCCAGCTAGCCTACATATAGTATCAATGGTTGCTCTGCTATAGAACACAGTCAATCACTTTGGGGTATTATGATCACCAGAGTATTGTTTAGAAAGGTCTCAGTAAAGCTTTTAGTTAACCATTTCTAAATGTTTGTGTGTGACGCAAATATTAAAACATCAAGCTATTGAAGTGGTTGGTAACACTGAACTCGATATAACCGACTGCTATAGCGATTTACTGCTTTTTAAGCATGTACGAGCCTTTATAATGTATTCTTATCGAGCTTGTATCTTTCCAGGATATTGCTCTTTATATAATTTCAGAGAAAGCAACTCCAATGTGTAAACAAAAACAACCTCATTGAGTAGATGCGTGTGTGTAAATATTTTGACTGGGCGTCTGTTGACTACAATACTCCATGGGAAAGTGTGGCCACTGTACTCTAGCTGTTCTCATAATCACAGACATTTCATTTGGTCAAATGGATGAGATGTGTGTGTTGGTAATGTCTCCCAAGAGTGCTGCATGGTTTTTAGATATGTGCAGCTGTGCATCGATTCCTTTTAACAAAGCTGTCTCACTTAATTTCCTTGACAGTGTTTAATCATCGCAAGGCGTTATGGGAAATCACTTTTTTGGTCACTATAGGCTTATTTCTGGTTGTAAAAAATATAATGATATTGTTATGTGTGTGGTAGGTAGGTGTGCCACACTAAAATAGCTATTCTAAAACTATTACTACTATATTTTTTTTTACCTTCAAAAATGTTTTGTAGGCCTATTAAAAGTCCACGAAGACAGGATAAGTAAATACTAATGGTATAGTAATAATGCCAGTAGAGGATGATAATCCTTGGTGCATGATAGCATGTAAACAAAAAACAAATGGTGATTACCTACGGTGACATCCATTGTTTGCTCCAACCAGTGAACATAATCATGATTGGAATGTATTCAATGGCAACGTAGCCTTTCTTTTAATGAGCGTTGCAGTATTTTTAATGCTACAATGACAATGATGCATAAGCAGTGACTGCATAATAGCAGATGACAATGTTGCACTGAAATGGCGACATATACTGTAAGCTCCTTTATTAAGGCCTACTAATAATGGTGTCTGCATGAATGTTACTGTCTTCTTGAGCAATTGCACGCAAAGAGACTAGAGTAGCGTAGCCTATGTGACAGATTATCGACTATCACACGATTACCCGTCACAAAGCAAGGGATGTGAGCGCGGACAACAATGGAATGTTTTTCAGTTATTTGTAGTATCGAGACTGTTCTGTTATTTTGGACATCCACAATTTCCTTTGCGTAAAACTCCAAATGGGTGAAATAAAATATGAATGAAATAACCCTTTTAGGTTCAAGATAGCACCTTTTTTTCTAAGAGTGTACATGAGACCTGAGGGTTCCCTCCAAATCAGCACCCTCTCACTCACCCCCTTCATTGTACTCATTCCATCAACACAAAGGATTTTCCTTATTTTGTAAATAGGTGCAATGAAAAAAAGACTACAACAAGATGCAATATATTTCAAATGTTGCTTTATACATTACTAAATAACACAAATTTTAGTGTTGTGTTGAGCCATGCTACACATCAAGATGATAATCAGACAATCAACCTGCCATCCTTTCCCTTTTTCGGTGCTACCCCAGTGTGCGCATAAGGATAACCTGGATTCACACATTCGAGATAATCCCTCGCATCCCCATCTTTTACTTACCTCCCGTGTTTGTGCGTTTAGTGCTGCTAGCCTCGGTTGGGGTCTCCAGTGGCCTTTTACGCGAATCAGGGGGATCCGACTCCATGTGCGGCTGTTGATTGTGATGGTGAGGATTCAAGAAAATCCCGTTTTGCTGTACTGCCCCGCCGGCCATCATTTTAAAAGTAGGTTGGGTGAAAATGCGTTTATCCCTTTATGCAACGTAGCCTATTGAAAAAAATGTATTTAAATAGACGAAGCGATTCGAAAATCGAAAATGCGTATATTCTTGCGAATGAAATATCTTGCGCGTTATTCTCGCCTTTTCAGAGAACACCGAGATGCTACGCAGAGTATGGGTTATTTGTTCTAACGGAGGAAGACGATGCTTGCGCTGCGTATGGAACGTAACCTCAACAAAAATCCAATGAACAGATAAATTATGTCCCGTTCCAGATACTATAAACGTGTTGTAGAAAGTATGCTAATTTAATCTTCCATTAATTTCTTCATATGTGCTATTTCACTCCACTGCAATATTCCTATCAGGCAAAGGAGAACGATGGCGCTCCTCTCTGTATTGCGGTTAGGCAATGGTCAACAAAATAAAAGATCAAAACAAAAATATACAGACGACAAAAGAGGTTAAATAAATAAAGGGAAAGGAAAAGTGCTGAAATAAAAATATGGTGTTCTATCCGGTCGTCCTTTCGTGCATGAAGACACCCTGCAGTCGATGTTGGAGGGCAAGAGGTGGGTTTTCAGGAGGGTCCAAAGGGAAGAGAATGCCGAGAATGGATACAAAGCTAGAGGGAGATGCGAATTGTTTGTAGTCTCTCAGGAAAGATGCTGCTATCGTTCGTTCAGAGCATCCCTTCGCTGACTGACTGTAGGAGCGCAGGGTATCGGGTGACGTCACGAGGATCAGAATCATCCCTGTCAAATGTTGAGAAAACGAGCCGCCCCTCTCGAAACGCGATTGGATGAACTGATTTTCTCCGGCAAACAGAGTATAACATAAATGTCACATGATAAAGAAAGAGGAGGTGTCGGGGACAACTAGGTCAATGCTAGAAAGGATACAGATTTTGTCAAATTAACGTCAAAAGTTGATTCTTTTTTTTGTGCATTTTAGCTAACCCTAACTCTTTTCCTAAACTTAACCTAATTATCCTAACCTGCTACGTTAATTATCCTAACCTGCTGCGTAAGTTCTCCTAACTTGCTATGAAATGTCAAATCTGAGAAAAGCTGTATCCCATCTAGTGAAAATCGGACAACTAACCAAGGGTCGATGCACAGGAAGATGTACAGGAAGATGTAAATCTAGGCTGATTTGGAGCCGTAACTTCTAACGGCGCTCCACAGTGCCTCATTCACTGGAATTCTTATCGTGCACATTTTATGAAAATAAAAAACAGCCACGATGAAGTGGCTTAGTCAGAGATTACTATTATTATTATTATTATCATTAATAATACATTAGCCTATTAGGGTAGGCATAATTATTATGTTATTCGCCTATGTTATAGTGTAGACCTACAGCCTATAATTGCCATAACAGGGTTGACTAAATATTTATACATAATTACACCCCTTAACAGATTCTAAAATAAACCTTTTTCAAAAACTGCTCTACCTATAGGAAAGGAAACTTGGAAGTATATAGTAGGCTACTTACTACCTGTGTGGAATCCAGCCATCTCCGTGTGGAAGAAACCAAATGGAGGTGATCCTCCGTGCGCGCGAACACTCCGAGCCGGGCTTTACTGCCTCTGTCACACACATACACACTTGCCGGCACACACCCTCTCTCCCTGTCCCTGTCCAGTCCTAGACAGATGCTGAGCGCCCCTCGTGCTCCTCTAGATTCTCGTCAAGGTGACATTACGTCGACCGTGGCCTACACACAAGCAGGGATCTCACACGATTTCACATTGCTGTGAAATTCTCAGCCTTGAGCCATCTCGGTTTTCTCCGAGAATACGCCGCTTGATGTGTAGAAATACGTGGCAAATCCAAGGCAGATGTATAAAAACACTTTATTGGACCGCCAGAGTTCGGATAAGAAACAATTGCGCAGTATCCTACTTTTTTCAGCCCATGTTGTGGACCTATACTGTTCAGCTATCTTTTTAGTGGTTGCCTGCTACAGTAATATCGAAAATATAAAGTAGCCTAGCCCATAAACTATTTTTACAATGAGGCATAGTAAGAACATTATTTGGGTTTTATAAGGCAGGATGTATAGGAGCTAACAGCTGTTGTAGCCTAGATTATTCTGAAGCTATCTGGGTGTAAAGTTTCCTAGATTGCTTAATAAAAAGTGTAGGATACTATTTGTACCTGTTGCTAGAAAGGCTGATTATTCAGGCGATGCACAGCACAACATATGATATGCATGTATGATATGAAATATGACAAGGTTTCAATTGGTTCCTCATCGCAGGGGCGGACTGGCACCAGAAATCGGTTCTGGCATTTCTAACACACTGGACCATTTCCCCCCCTTGAGGCCCACACAATGGCCCATTTTCTTCCCCTTGAGGGACCCACACCAGAATATTTAACTCCTTGAGGCCCCCATTATTAGCCAGAAAATTATCATTTTGCTTCAATGAAAATGAGGGAGTTGGGGTATACACACACACACAAGCTAAGGAACTGCAGTTCTCTGTGATTACCACGGAGAAAGAAAAGCACTCTTTACAACTGTGACCCTCTGGCATTATTCAAAACTCTGGACTGTCTAGGCAGGCAGTAAGACGGACTATAGCTGAGCCCAGGGCCTGCCCTAGGCATAGGCGACATAAGCGGTCACTTAGGGCCCCCGTCGAAGCTCTCATCCACTGCAAATGTACTTTCTATACCTGTGATATGTTGTTGTCCCAACTAGCTATTTTAAGATGAATGCACTAACTTTAAGGCTGCTAAATTACAAAAATGTCACTCCTCCCCATGCAAAATGTGTAGAATTGCAGGAAACTTGTTTTAAAACGGCAACATTTTCTCTACGCTCCATTGCAAAATGTGTAGAACAGCAGGAAATCAACTTTCAAAATTAAATCTCTCCACTTTAAAGCGGCAGGGCACTAAAATATTTTGGCCTCTAGTTGGGAGGCCCCCCAACCAGGGACCCTAAAAGGCTAGGGCCGGCCCTGTCTGACCCTACTGAATCGCAGATGGAGCCTGTCCGATTGGCTCCCCATGTGGTAACTAGGGTGAGGAAGCAAGATTGGTCTGTGAATATACACCAGTTATGTTTTCTCATTATTGTTTTCACATGTAGATTTTTTATTTTGTTTTTTAGACAAAGAAAATCCAAATTATATGCTGTAGACTTTTGATTTTGACACACAGGTTTCAAACAATAATGTAATATCAATCAAATAAATCACGTTTTATATGTGTCCGCACATTTTAAGTCATAGGTCACAATAGAAGTCCCCCTAAAGAAAAGTGTCAGGCCACAATGCCATGAGAGCACAGCAGGTCCAATAGAGGGGCAGATGAGACTGGAAGTATCTTTAACATAGCATGGTCTGGTACAAAGGCTCCTCTGAGAAGGGGAGAATAATAGAGATAAGAAATATGCAATAAGGAAAAGCAAAATGCTGTGTACAAGGAGGCCAACATAAATACCAAAACAAGTGCAAACATTGGACAAGGCAATTAGAACGATAGTAAACTATCAGGAGGTTGATAGAGATCGTTCATGTAACAATGGCAACTAGATCCAATGCCACCATTAAAATAACTATTTTTTTCAGAGTGATTTGGCACGTATTATGTGTAGGTAAAGCCACCAATCTCAGAATTTTCCCATCAAAGCATTGGATTCATCTGGTAATTTTGGACAGATGGCCCGGGGTAAACCCCTCCATTCCAGCAATATGGGTTTATGAGCTTTCACATAAACCCATGTGGCTCTCCTTCTGTGCTAGAAGTAAAAGGCTAAAGCCAAGCTTGATGTAGACCAGCAGCGGATGATTCTCCATGCATAACCCCCATCCCATTGTTTGGAGGGATCCCCATCTGCCCCCTCCTACATGGTGTTGGGACTACTGTTCCCTCCTGACCTGCAGCATGAAAGGAGCCGGTCAAATATCCACATCTGGTGTGATCATCTTTATGTTATTTAAGTTATTCAAGTCTCCATTATGTACTTTTATTATTTATTATCATAATTATTATTATTAATAATAAT